>NC_088284.1:93426182-93771182 GCF_036013445.1 Caloenas nicobarica
GAAGAAGTGCTTTCATGTAGCTGCTGCTGCTCTGAAATGTCTGGACGTATTTGTAACTAAAGTCTCTGTGGTTGATACTTTTGTCTTAAAGTGTTCTAAAGCTGAAGAATGCCAGTTGGTGCACAGAGGTCTCTGTCACTGTCACTGCCTGAGAGGAACCGGTACAACACTGCAGGGGCAGTGCACTGTACATAAATATTTATACGTGACCTTGATTGTAGTATATTATGCAGAATAACTAATTCACTGTATGAATATTCTTCCCCTTCTTTCCTCTCATTTCTTTTTAAGCTTTGAAGAACATAACTTTAAATATCCCGTATTTAATTCTCCCCTCATTCACATGCGTGTAAACCATCAGTAATTCTGCTGAGCTCAGTGGTGCTGGGTCAGTGTAGAGTGTGTTGGAAGGGCAGAGCAGGCTTTCTACATCAGCTTAGTGGAGTTATGGATTTTAAAACTATGTGAACCCTGTGTTCCAGCTGCAAGGATGCAGGACTGGGCATCACAAGGACTGGGTTCTCCTTCTGACTTTGTCACTAACTGATGAATCACTTTCTTATTTTTAGACTGGGATTACAGGGATAATGATGTTCAGTGGGCACCAACATCAGTAGAGGTAAGAAGTGCTGTAAAAGCCTTAAGCGTTGTTATTTCTACATTGGATAGATTATAATATTACAGGAATCATCTAGATTTTAGGGCTTTGTTTCCTATAGCATGTTTTTCAGGTCTGCCAGAATCTGATTGTAAGGCAATGACTTAAATTGTTACAATGCCCTTGATAAACACTTGTAGGGCTCAAGAACAGTTTTGGCTGTATAGGCAGCCAGAGTCCAGCCTCTCTGGAATTTGTCGCTGTTTCCTTAAGCGATGGTGGTGAGTGCCCCAATAAGTTCTAGAGAGCATAATAGATGGTAGCTCTCAAAGACTAGCAGGAGAAGCGATACACTTGTGTTCTCGTTCCCTTTTTTGCCTTTGAAGACAGGTTACTTCTTTATCACACTGGACTCAGAAATTTTAGACTGAATCTGATGTCTGGTCATATATTCATATTTGGAGCAAGGAACAATGAGACAGCTCTGTCTGTGTTATGATATGGAAATATATTGACACTCTTGCAAGAGATATGACAGGAAATTTTCATCCGAATATCAAGGCAGAGGAAAAGTGCTACTTCCAGTATAACCCAATCACAGCGAAAAGTCCTATGCAGAGCAATAGTGAAAAAGGAAGGACTTTGTATATAGTCATGCTAAAATAATAATAGCATAGTTATAAACATAAACCCCACATCTTGCCACTTGACAATACATTAATAATATACATCTTTGCCATTGCTCCTTTATATTTTTTCTATGAGTTACTATGACTAGTTTATTCCATTTTTCTGAAAATGTACTTGTGAAATACAAAGCCAGACTATGAATAGCTTAAATAGCTAGTAAGGGAAACAATTATATTTTCTTTCTCTCTAACATGCAATTTTAATTTTCATAACTCTAAAAAAACATAACCCCCACAATGCAGGCCTGCCAGGAGGCCTGAAATCTGCAGGCTATGGCCTCTCGGGCTGTTTTCCAATGACTCATTTTTAATTTTAAAGCAGTATTATCTCTAGCTAGTAAATTAACAACAGCCTATAGTGCACACACACACTCATCCATCTGCTTAAGGCTCTTGTCATTTGACACCAGACTTGTATCTATAGACTTCATCTGGTATTCAAAAGCCATCAGCCCTGCCTCCCAGATAGCCCACCTTCTGGCTCCAGGCTACAAGAGTGACTCTCCATTTCCAATTCTAATGAACACATAGCTAGCAGCAGTTTTCCCATTAAGGATCTGGTGTTCTTAGAAAGCAGACAATGTTGGAATTGCTTGGATCCAGAACTGCTTGGAAAGTGTTTGCAAAAGAAGCTGAACTACTTGAGGAGTGTTCCTTAGGCAGCCTGACTTCTGTTTTCTGCACTTCTTCTGTCAAACAGTGCACTCAGCATTACCTCCTGCTTGTAGTATGTTAGACATTAGCATTTACACTGCTGCATTCTGAGGAGTTCAAGATATTAATAGATTAAATTCTTTATATTATCTTTCAAATTATGAGCAGCATTGTTTAGGAGTTTCAAAAAATACAGGTAATAACAAAAATCTCATGACTGTTATGAACCCCCCAAATGAGATAAAGCCTCGATATGATTGAAGAGGAGCAACTATTTCACAGTTACTAAATTTTGTGTTATTTCAAATTTGTCTGCAAATGAGGTAATTTGTGTCCTTGCAAACAATTGCTATGTAATCTGGTGTCTGCTGTAAAGAAGTGGTAAGGATTTAACAGAGAATTTTGTCTCCTTCACAGTCGCCAATCATCATAGGATAGAACAAGTTCCAAACACTTACTGCTTCATGAAGATTGGGGAACTTATTCCAGGAGTAATTGAAGAAAGGGAGCTCATGTTCTGGACCCCAAAGGATGTAATTTTTTTACATTTTCTTTTCCTGATTATGATAGATATAGTTGTCATGGGCAAGAGGAGAGTTGACATGAGTCAAATAAAGTTGTAGTTAGGGATGAAACATAGGTGATATCAGCATTTAAAGATCAAGGAAGGCAGGGAAGGTAGAGTTTATCCTTTTGTTTCCCCTCTGCCCACCAGCTTGGAGAAGTTCCACCTAGGCCATTTGTTTGTGATGTTTTTATCTGATAATCTGTGCAGTGAAAAAATAATCTGTGTTTTGATGTGGTTTGTTTTCACTGTGTACCTCACAAAAAGTCTCTTTTATTCATGTGTCCTGTATCCCTCCACAGTGGATGTGGTGTCATGGTACTTGCAAGAAAACAGAGGTCTGAAGGACATATGATTGATGGTAGTAATTCTGCCTTCGCTGACTCTTTGGTCAGGTATGGAGAGGCAGTAGAAAGTACCCATACGAGTTTAACACACAAGTAATTATGCTTCGATGTGTCATAGACCCAGAATGATATTCATGTACAAATTTAAGGAACTTTGAGGAATGCAGTGAGAGTTTAACAGAAGTGATGCTAACTATATATATTATTTAACAACATTCTCTGTTGCATGAGTCATTTTCTTGTAATTCGTATGAAGAATACAAGCAGTATCTTCAAAATGGCTGGGGAAACGTTCTTGTGCGTGCATCAAATATGAAACTGCCCTAGATTAATAAACTTCTGAGATTATCTTTCCATTTATCATTGCTCTCCAAATAAAAATACTTTTTAATTTGATTTTATTTGGGTAGTGCTGTATCAAGTGTTTCACTTCAGTACATAGTGAGATAATGTAAAAAAAAAAAGCCCCTTATGCTCAGTCTTTGTATTATGTGACAACAGCATCAAATTAGAAACGAACTGGCTGTTGATTTCTACTCTTTAAGAAAATAAGATTTGTATGTAAACAATTTAAAATAAAGCATCTAATTTGCTTCCAATTATATGGTATATAAAGCATTAGTAATGGAAGCAAATTAGGCATGATTTTTATTTATACATTTTCAATTGGGAAAATTGGCCCTTCACCAAGTGTAGCCTTCACTCTGCAAACATTTGCTTACTTCCTTACCTTTAGGCATCTAATTAATCCTCCTGAAGTCAGGGGGACAAACTCTGTGATTGTAGTTTAGCATCCATAACTGTCTGTGGGTTTGGAGGTCGAACACAGACTTAAGCTTACCCTGGAAAATACAATAGAGTGCCAAAGCGACACTGGGATTGCAGTGCACTGTGCTATACTTCCTTGCCAAATACATTATGAATTTGCCAGACTTGGCTTTTGGTTCAGAAAGCTGAATAGTTTTCCAGTGCCCTTCTCCGGGTAAGCAAGCAGGTGCTAATATCTTTGTTTCACAAATGCAGGAATTTGTTTGCTTAAGGCTGTGGACTAAAGAACCTGTTCCTGGAGGGAAGGTTGGAACTGAACAGCTCTTGGTTCCTGGTTCTGCATTCAGTTCACAGCAAAATGCCATTCTCCAAGAAAATATGTGGAAATACGTACATAAATTATAAATATAAACATGTAGCTTATTGTGTCCAGTGGATATTCACTGCTAGGCAATGTGCATGAGAATCATAGAATCATTTTGCTTGGAAGAGACCCTCAAGATCATCGAGGATGTAGAGGAATAGTGACTAATCTGTCTGGTTGTGTGCAAGACTCCTTACGGTGTTTTATAAATAATAATCCGTTCTGTAAAAGATTATTATCCTGTTTAGCTCTTGCTACATAGAGCTGCATCCACAAGGAGAATTAGGTATGCAGTACCCAATCTTCCACAGGATCTCTCATGTATTGTTTGTGTTATCTGTTGTGCAGTTGATTCATCAGAATGAGTTTATCAGGCAGATAAAGGACAGACACTATATCCTGTTTTTCAAATTATAATGAACAAATGACATTTCTATTTGTTAAAAGTGGAAAATGGACAAAAGATAAATTCCACATTTCTATTTTTGTGGATCACTGTTGCCTATGTAGATAATAGCACAATTTTGTTTCTGTGATACAAAATGTTGTTGGTTTTTTTTTAAAAAGCGCAGACACTTGCCAGACAAGGCAGCGATGTTACCTGCTCGCTTTGCTACTTGGTTGTGTGAGGGAGAAGATGTGAAGAGGCCACTAAGGCTGTGAGCAGGTTTCAGTGGCTGATGTATCTGGCCCAATGGGTGGAAGGGTGTGAGTGAACAGCAGTGGTACTCCCTATGCAGAAACCTCTGGGAGTGCCTTTTGGTAGTGATACAGTCTTTTAGCTATTCTGTCACAAAATATTCTAAACACATTTGCTGAATGTTACCTTTACATATGAGGATTTTTCTTCATTGAAAACATTCTATGACCATCCAAGTACCTCATAGGAGAAGAGAACTTTAAAAAACACATTACCTTCAACCCCAGTGTCACTGTTTGATTGCAGGGCCACCATAAACCGTGGCAGATGCTTTGATAACCCCCCTTCCCAGTAAGGAAAGGAAACAGGAGGGCAAAGAGAGGCAAAGAGAACTTGCAAGTTGGAAAAAGTTAAAAATGTTTTACTAATGCTACTAATAAAATAGAGAAAATAATACAAAATATACAACATATACAAAACCAATCTTGAAACCAATCCAGTCCGGAACTGGATTCAAGGATGCAGGGTCTGTCGCTAGGCCTCAGGTCGCAGGGACAGCAGACAGAGTCCTCCCCAGATGCCAGCCATAGTCGAAGAGGGACGAGACCCTCGTGATCGCCCACTTTTATATGGTGTTATGACGTGGATGGGATGGAATACTTAGCTGGTCAGTTTTAGTCACCTGTTCAGTTCGCCCTTCCTTGCTTATGGGCCGTGCATTCTTATCAATGACCTTGCATACCATTGCTATGTCTACCAAAACATGTATCCAACTTCAGGAAAGTGCAGTTACTTAGAAGAACTTAGCTGAAAGGAAAATTCACTAAAAGAGAAACTGGTCTTGTCGTTAACAAAACCAGGACACCCAGTTTCTATAATAAAATCTACTTCAGTCTAACTGAAAATCGTATCTGTAAATTGTCTCGCACAGCAGCCTGTGTTGATTTTTTTCCAGTTGTCTGTATGGGCAAGTGTAGTAATAGTCACAAGGTGTATTCTCAAAAGTTTGTGAAATGTCTATGGAGATTATAAAGTAGAGTACCAAATTTGAAGGGTTCAGTGTAAGAAGTGTCCTATCTAATCCATTAATTTATTAATTGTTAGCCAGATTTTCTTGTAGGAAAACAGTGCTTTAAAAACTGACCCATGGAATAGACAGCTGTGATTCCATAACTAGCAAAGTATATACTCAGTATGTGTACAGTTTGGTGTTCGGTAGATAATCATAATAAATGTTATCATGCAGTAAATAATACTGGATATCAAGGGTACAAAATAAATCCCAAGGAAACTACTTGAAAACAGCTTCTAATAAACACAATAAATACTTTACTGTAGGAGAAATGTTTTTCATAAAGAGAATGAAAGACTATTTCAAACTAATCTGAAAAATCTAATCTCAACCACTGTCCCTTTCATTTTTTGCCCAAACTCTTTTTTATGCAGTCACAATATCTTTTCTGCATATCCAAATATTGAATCATTACACTGTAAGTTCAGATCTGCACACTTCTTCGTACATACCAAGTGTGAGCTGTGAATTCACAAGTTTTTCTCTACTTCAACCTCTCACAAGCTGATGGTAAAAATCTACAATAGCTCCTTTCTTATCCTTCATGTACATTTCAGAAATGTAGGCAAAGAAACAGTCATTCCTCTGCAAGCTGGAAAACTCAGCCTGCCTCAGCCACCTTCCAAAGCTGTCATCATGACCAATTTCTGCCTATTTATATGACTAAGAGCTTAACAATCCACACATTGCATCCCTTCTGAAAAAGATTCAGAAAGTGTAGCTTTAGACTGAGCTACAGCCCTTGAGTAAATGATTTGTTTAGAGGACCTAGGTCAGAAATAAAATTGTATTTTGGATCTTAACTGTTCCTTTTCAGGTATCTAACTCATGTGAGATTCATTCAGGCTTGGACAATAAATTCCTTAAGATTTCTAGAGTGTTGACACATTCTCTAAGAAATAACCTTGTTTTCAGCATAGACTTCCCTGTGTTTCAAACACTTTTAGATATTTGGATTCATGTAAATAAAAATGTAAAGATACAGATGTCTATCCTATCAAGCTATTTTCAGACTTTCCTTGTCAAAAATTCAAATTAGTTTATTTTGATTGTGTTTGAAATGCTGCAGGAAGAGGATGGAGGGCATCAAATCAGCCATTCTCTACCTGAAGCTTTATTCTTGTTTTGGCAGAAAATGTATGCCCTTCATAATATTAAGATATTTTTTGTCCATTTCTATGCTGGAATCTCTAACGATATTTGTAATCTGAAACGCATAGCTGAGTAATGAAACAAGGCTTAGAAAACACTATTTTGAAAGAATGGCTGAGTGCCTGCGATTTGTATGATGTTCAGGACAGTATATCTGTATTTTCATCAGATGGCTGCAAATGAAGAAGCAAACCATTGTACGATTAATGAAAACTACTGGTTTTAAAGTTATGGTAATACATGTATGTTAAAGATTTAGACTATTCTTTGTAGCCATTTAAGTTTGCTATTAACATCAGCAACATTGCGCACTAACATCGGACTACTTGCTGTGTTGTCCAACCCTCAGTTTAACTAATGTACTTTTATTCAGTGATGGTGCATTGATACTACAAAGTTAAATGAACATGATTTAACTTTAAACATCATGCTATGATTTCAATTAACCATTAAGTTGTCATTTACATAGACACAATTGTTTTGATAGGAAAAAGCAACTGCTGTCGCTAGAAAAAAAAAAATCAGACGTTATGCAGTTCAATTCAATAAGAAGGAGTTCTTGATGTGTTATAGGGCAGTGGCTTCACACCTCTTGGGACAAATTACATTTTGATTGACTGCCAATAAGTGAGGTCACACTCATATCTTTTTTTATTTGTTTCTTTTTAATTTGTGAGTGAAGACTGTGCTCATTAAAGCGAGCAACTCCGCACTAGTTTTAGCCAAGCATTACCATATTCTATGTAATGAATTGTGTACACTTGTATCTTTTTCAGTAGTTCATCTAATTTTCCTTGGATTTACAGGGGGTACTTCATTATTGAAGTATCTTTCCAGTCTGTACTCTTTATATTTCTGGTATAAACCTGCATTTGATTGCCCTAGTATAGTAGATGCTTTGTCTTTTCAATGTGCTCTTCTGGTTTGGAATTGAGCTTGTTGCCCATTTTGGTTTGTTTGTTTGCTTGTTTCTTTGCTTTGTTTTGACAAGTAAAAGAAATAATCGATCAAGCAACTTTCTGCATTTTGGGATTTTTAATGAGTAGAATGAATTTGAATTACAGTAAACCTTTACAGCTTTATGTTGTTTTCTGGTCATATCATGGAATTGAAGAAATTATCGTGATTTATTTTTAGCAAAAAAAGTAACTTTAAAAATTTTGGTTGGTTGGTTGGTTTTGGTTTTTTTGTTAATAATGACACGGCCCTTGCTTTTCTTCTTCAAATTTTGTTGGATTAATTATTGAGCTTATTAGAGCAGTACTGAGAAGATCTATTCTGGTGTTAGATAGATACCAGTGGCTTAATATCTTGGCCACAATGCTATGCAATATCAGATCACTGAGGCCTGTGACAGTTAAAGTATCCAGATTGTGTCTGTAAATGTTTTCCCTTTTGAAAATGTAAACTTTCAGTATTAATGCTGCCATTACCAGACTGTTACTGGCATTGCTTCTATGTTAGAAGATAACTACTGGACTCATTCCTGACATGTAACATTTCTTTTCTGCAGGGAGTTGGGTGGACAAGCACAGAGAGCTCACTGCTGAACTGCTGTAATTGAGTAAGTTCTGTTGATTTCTTTGGTACTGTGTGGCTTCCAAAATATGTAAGGAGTTGATAGAGAAAAGCGTCTGTGTAGTTCACATTACTAGAGAAATTTGTTTATTATACTTTGCACTGAGGTTGTTTGTATTCTTGTCCATAGTGTGCCTGGTAAACAGTTTGATTCTTGATTGCCTTTTAGGCTTTTCAGATGACCTACAGACCTACATGGAGCTTTTTATTTTGATTTCTACTGACTAAGGTGTTTTCTTAAGTTATTTCCTGCTTTGTCACTCTGTAAAAGCATACAAAATTCACCCTGGCTTGGAGGGCTAGCACAGGTGCTATGAACCACCTAAGATTTCATAATAAATGAATTTCCCAAGGAGAGACTACAAAATCTTTTGTGGGGCTTGGCGTATCTTACTTCTACTGAGGTGGAGAGCTAATGCTGTGGACCTAGCCCATAACAAATGGAAAGAAAAAGAAAGAATTACAATGTGATCCAGGGGTCACTTCTTCACCTAGTCATACACTCGTTGCCCGCACTTCTGTCCCAGGATTTTGGCTGCCATCTTCGTCCTTTTGTGGTTCTTCCTCTATGACAAGATGGACCTGTGCAGTGCCTGGAGGGCGTTGTTTCCACACGTTCTTGTACGCAGTGCAGGAGCGAATGTTCTGAGCTTTGGGGGACTGCCAGCTCTACTTACCATGTGGAGGGGGCGAAAACACACAGAAATACAATCCCTACAGATTGTATTAACAAGTCGGAAAGCAGCTGTGCTTGTTCTGACTGTAAGGATTGTAGATCCAAAAAAGATGTAACTGGCCTTTCCCATGCCATCAGTTTCAGTCTGACACATAATGACAGTTTCTTCTCTAGTCTCCAGTAACAAAGAAACTTAAACAACAAATCAGCAAATTTTAGAAAGCTATTAAATTAGAGAAAATCAAATGACTGACAAATGGACTTTCATTACTCTTTATTTATAATAATATGCATAAAATTGCAAAGAATAAAGTAGAAAACTCGAACTCCCGTGAAAGATATTTCGCACTGCAGACATTGTTGAGTTAATGTGAAATACCTGCTTAAATCGGCTCTTTCTGTTGTTTCCTTGTTGTACACCTTAATGTCAGCAACATCTGCAAGGGAATTGCGATGCGGATCAGTGCAGATTATCACCAGTTAATAAAGAGTCAAAAGCACGTTTTAGGTAGCACAGTCTCTTCAGTTTATTTCTGTGGACAATCTACACATGTTTCCAATAAAAAGTTACATTAAACACAGAAGTTATGTATAGCATGAGATGCGAATAACTTCATTATTGGCATAGCATTTGCTTGTCCGAGATCAAATCCTACAGCTTGTTCTCCTCTTCTGATCTTAGCTCAAAATATTCCATTTTACTTAACAGCACTCTAAAGAATGATTCGAGCTCTCATTTTGGCATAGATCTCACAAGAGAGGTACGCTTGACTTTATGTGCATCCCTGTAATCAGGAGGGAAAATATTAAATTGTCGAATTCAGAGGATCATTCCTTAAACAGTTATTCTCAGAGCAAATGGAGAGTATGGAGGAATGTTTCATCTTAACAGTGTCATTTTAAATCATGCCATGAAAAAGATCAAAATTTCAGTAATTCCAACTGGGAAATTTTGGATGCACTGCTGACTCATTAAGTGTGAGCTGTAGTTTTGAAAACCATCGCAAGGATGTCCAGAATTCACAACAGAAGAAAAGGAAACTCTACTCCCCAGCCCCAGAGGCAATTTTGAAAATATAATTCTAGTTATTTGTTGATCTTCTTAACCACACAAAACTACTGCTTCATCTTTGTTACCACAAGAAGTACTTTTTCCAACAGTACTGTTTCTGAAGATGGTATTTATCCCTGATTGATTGCCTTTGAGATGGTGGCACTTCCTATTTTATGGAAATACTCCAAGGGTTTGAACACGGAGCTTTACTTTAGAAGGGCTCTAGGGGCAAACAAACAGCTGTCTAGGACCCCAAGATCTACCAGGTGCAAACGGGTTAAGTTAAACAGTGCTACAAATCATCTGGTGTTTGAACAGGGGAAAGGTGGCATGGATCAGTCACTGCCAGTGTTCCCCACAAGGCTATTAGCTTTGTTTAGTTCCGAATAACAGGTCAGCATTTGCTATCAGTCCGGCAGCCACCATGGGTGATAGAAATAGCCCTAACACTTTAACATTTAGTTGTAGCCAGCTTCATTTTTCTGGATCTTGTGTTCTCACAGTAAGTGCAAACACTGCAAGAGAATATTGTAGAGTCAAACAAGCCACTGTTTTCAGGGAAATGCTTTCAGGATCAGGGGGTTTTGTAGCAACGTCCATCTTGTGGGCTCAAACTACCTGATAAAGTTTTAAACTAGTGTAACTTTCCCCTGGTATCCAAAGAGATTTGCCGTCCCGCCTGTGTTCCAGCGCCCTCCCAAGAACTGGCTGGGGCTTCTGCAGAAGCATTATGTTCATAGCAGACCTTTTTATAGTTGTAGTGCAAGGGATGACTGCAATTGCAGTATTTATTCTTAGAAGCAGTATTATTAATTATTATTAATAATTATCATTAGTTTTTAGAAACAGAAGAATTAATAGTAAAATAAGTAATCACTGCATCTTCAATGCTATGTATCTGTGGTCGCGCTGTTATCCTGTGTGTGAATAAATGATGTATTTGGTCTTAGAACAGCACAATGTCACTGTGATTACAGATGCCTAAGCCAGCGCTACCTGTGCCTGTAGTGCATCCAGCTCTCCCATGCCGTGGTATGAGATACACATGTACCTGTTCTTCAGCAACGTGTCAAGACATCATAATACAACATTTTACTGATTCAAAGGGCATTGTGCTACTTTACATGCACCTAAAATAGGAAAGGAACCACCAAACTCTGTGTTTGTGTTGTTTGCAAGTCTTTGTTGATCTCTGCCAGGACGCAAAAGTTGTCAGACCTCAGTGGACTTTTTGCAGGCACTAAGCCTAAATGTTCAGTAGCTCAGTGTGAAAGCAGAAACAGCATTGCATAACCATTGACAATACAAAGCAAAATGCATTTAGATTAAAAAATAAACAAGATCAGGAGGTTTTCTTGCATACAGGAGACCTAGCCCTTTCAGAGATGAAAATAAGGAGATTTTTGAGGTTCTGAATGCTAATCTTGATGCTGTTTGAATTTACAAAATAAATAAATAAGATATCCCCAAATGAAGCCCTGCTTGAAGCAGTGAACATGCCAGTGGCAAGTTCTGCTTCAGTCTCCACGAGATAAAGTACGTTAGCGCCTATCGGTTAGTCTAATTTATTCGGTGTCATTGCCATATCGCAAACTTCTGTTTGATTTTCTTATAAACTAATAATTTCCTGAATGAACTAATACTGCCACAGCCACTAGTACCTCTGCCTTGTAGAAGTTTTTTATTGTTGTGTATGCAACTAAATTGAAATATCTTTCACTTGAAATATTGACTTTAATATCTCATTTGAAAAATTCATGAAGCCTTTGATGTTAAATCCATACTCAATTTAGCCAAATGCCATTAGAATATGCAATACGCCTGAATACAGAGAGCATTATTGTCTGTGTTTCTGCAGAAGAATTACATTTTATGACTGTAACGTCAGGATCTTTTTTGGATTTGTTCATGAAGAAAAGAAAGGGAAAGGCAGCACATTAGAAGCAAAATGAAAAGTGATATTGATTAGGCTCTCATTTACCCTCTCTTTACTTCAGTCCCTAAATGCATGGAAATAAGGGTTGTGCCACAGCAAGTAACAATGCTCTGTAATGAATGGAACAATCTTTAGAAAATTAGTGTAAACATGTATGATAGTGCACAGATGTTGCTCCTGGTAACTGTTGTACATTTATTTTACATCTCCATTTACATACATCTCTTTATTTCCTAATAGTATCATAATAGAAACATGACAATAGTTAATGATTTCATAAAACATGGAATGTAAAGCTGACAGAGAGGTAGAACATTAATTGAAACCTATAGCTATAGTACATTAGAATTACATCTCCTAAATGACTCATGATAAAAATATCCCTCTTTTACAGAGAAAGACAACGACAGGTAAAAAACTAGGCTTTCAGCAAATGAATTTTTTTTTCCAGTAAAACAGAGACTGGCAAATGTTGCAAAATCTCCTGAGTGCTAATAGAATGGTATTTGCCTTTTGTAATTTATGGGCACTTTTCCCCCAGCTATTGATCACATTTGAAAAAAGTAAACTGCATTAACATTTTAGGCAATAATGGCTCCAGAAAATGTTTGATTTTTGTCACTACCAAAACTGATGTCATGGTACTTGGTTCGTTAGCAGATGTGGGAGAGCGTAGTTTATGCATGTGCCCAGGTCTAAGTGAATGAACTGCATGAAAACCAATGCTTTGAGCTTGTTATGTTCTCTTAAAACATAAAAAAAATAAGTAGATGGCACAAGTCAGAAGACTGCAATGTAGCGGTGTAATGAGGTGTCCGGAGGACCTTGGAGTCCGTGAGGATTAAAATTCCCGTGATAAACCAAGTGAGAAAGGAGGAAGGGAGAACTGCTCTCTGCCACCATCTCCTGGCCGGTCCTTGGGACATAAACCACCTCTGCTTCACCTCCTGCGGGGTTTACCGAGTGTCCTGTTGCCCCAACCGAGAGGACAATCTGTGATTCTGTGAAAATCACGGCCATTTTAAGCAAACCCATACTGGAAAAATAACATATTTTTTAAAAATTCCAAAGGGCAGCTGGATCTTAACAAACTCATGCAGACGTATATTAAAGTGGACAGTGCAAAATGCCAGGCTAAGGGAGCTGAAAGCTCTGTGAATGAATCCAGGGCGTTTAGTGCCTGGATTTTATGCTCAGAATTAGGGGAAAGTGTTGTTTTGGTCGGTGATGGTGACTCTCTTGTGGTCAGATAGTCCTGAATGCTCTAGAAACGTGTGTTACACACGATGGCGACTGGATGCAAATTCCTGCAGAATGTTTACGCATTGTGGCAGGAAACAGCTCCATTTCAGTCGTTAACACTTTTTGAACCTCAGGGTTAGTCTGACAGCTGTTCCCTGAATACAAACCCCTGTGAGTTGTTTTTGCTGAAATTCTGCATAAGTACAGAGAGGCAGCTTGAAGAATTAAGTTTGACCAACCAATTAAATTTTTTCTTGCTTTTGCTGATGTCCTTCCATTTAATTATTTGTTGCACTCATTAAGTATTTGGAGACTGCTTAGAGAACTTACAGTGTTGTTATTGGGAAGCAGTGCTGTAACGTAGGTTGACACTGAAAGTGAAATTATATTTGAAGATTCATACGCTGGATATGGGCCTTTACCATTTGCAGAAAACCGTGGTCTACAGAAGAGAGTTGAAAGAAAGTTCTTCTTATTTTGTTAGTTAGGGTTATTGTAGATGATGACAGCATAGCACAATAGATTGATATTTGATTCCTCAATAATTAATTGTGACAACAATGAACACATGGAATTGATTTATAAAATGTGTATGAACTGAACCTGCTTCTCTTTCTGATTCCTTCTGTAGCTCAGGTTATTTCATACTTTTACCTCTGCAGAACTGTGGAGTTATATAGACAATTAAAGTGAGAGCTCCTACAAATTAATTTACAGTTGATTAGTACAGTTTATATTTTTTATAAGAAATAGAATAAGGTATGAGTGCAAATGAAGGTTAAGCATTCTGATGTACTGGGAAAAGTTTTGTGAGTTGAAGATCACATAAACGATATGATCTGTATCATGTAGAACTTACGTTGCTCGTGTTTTGAATGAATGTGGAAACATTTATTGGAGATCTTGGACTCTACTGCTTTTTCTTCAACTGGAAAAAAAAGACCTTTAGAACATCTGTACATCAGAAGGAGGTTATTTTTTGCATTATGCCAAATAATATGAAATAATCTTATAAAGCATATATTAGGATGCAGCATTTAGTTTATATGTACCACTGAATCTGATACTAGTGAATAAAAACTTATTAGAGAAAACCATTTGCCATGCTTGAAGACTTTACTGTGAACAGTTTTACAGATCTCATTATTCAGATCTGAATTTTATTTCAGAGGGTTTGCAGTATACTGACTAATGAAGAATTGTAAGAAAGAACACAAAAGTTTTATCAAAAAGAAAGAAACTTTCAACTGCAATTTAGAAATATCACACAAATCAGCACATGGCTATATACCTGTGTTTAGCAAACATGAAAACACGTGCTCCCTAAAACAAATTGCATCCTTTATTTGAATCACTTACTCAATGATCTTGAATTTCTGACTTTTAGTTTCAAGCAGGTAAGATGAGGTGGCCTGTTCAGCCCATGTTGTTAAAGAAATTGGTTCACCTATTTGATTTCATGTCATTTTAGTTCCAGCCATTCACTTATTCAATAAACAGTTTGGTATGTTCTGAGAAATAATGAATATTGATTAAGAAATCAATCACTTATTAAGAAACAGTCTAAGGGAAATTGTTTATCCAATCAATTTTAATTTTTGATTTGTTATTTCTATTTTCCAATGTAATCCACCCCTCCCTTAGGCTCCCAAAGTATGAAGCAAATCAGGAGGAAGGGCAGAGAGACACTGGCAGCAACTTTGCAAAGAGCACAAAACCTAAGGCATTCATTTTAGATTAGACCGGTTGAAATAGGCCGTAATAAAGGAGACTGTGATTGAAAACTGTGGATACATTACCTCATGCACCTTTGGCTATTGGACTGAAACTTTAACTTTTAATAGGATTTATTAGGCTCTCTGCTTCCTACCTATTACATCAGTCAATTCTAACACTGTCAAAACACAATAGTTACAAAAATATTATGGGTTTCATCTGAGTTGGCAGAGATTCCGAGTGTGGAGGCTGAATGCACAAGGCAGTGAGAGAGACCTGCACGAGAGCTCTGGAGCATTTATCTGTTCTCTTGCCATGAGACCCAGGCTGTGAACAGAGCTGCTGAATATCACGTTCTGCAGGGGAACAGACTGGCCATCTGATCCGTGTTTTATCTGAATGTGTGCAATCCTTCTAATTTCATTGTTCATCACTCTAATAAAGAAGGCTGCCTTGATACTTACAGGCAATAGATAAATAGTTCTGCATCCCTGGTGACTAGTTTACTCTCTTTGGGGTTTTCATGCACAAGTTGGAAAAATATTGTGTTATTTCTGCCTCTGAATTTGCCTGGGGTTATGAATCTTCTCTCTCCCCCATTCTGAGTCTGACCAAATGTAGTTGTCTTTTTTAGTAAAGCAGAGGTGTGCTAATCTCTTCATATTTAAAGTTGGTATTAGCTACGCTTTTCTCACCTGATGCTCTGCCATACCTAACTTCATGTCAGAATGTTATTTTTCAAGAAATATGGAGATATATGTGTAAAGCACAGGGGAGATATTTTAAGGATTTAAAGCCTTGCTTCTGGCCGCTTTTTTGAGACAGGCACAATACTATAATCACAAAACTTCATGTATATACATCTATCCATTCTTTCATTGGGAAGGATGTGGAAACACCACCTGCAATGTCATGCTGCTTTTATGGGCCTTGAGTTTATAAACTCACGATCCTGTGAGCAGTTGAAAGGTGAGGATGCTTCACCAAGAACCCAACAGGCAGAGCGAAAGGCTGGGGCTGTGTGACCTGAGCTGTAGAAGGGAAGGTGGGTGTCTGTGGTGGAGCAGAGCTTACAAAGACAGGAGGTACAGCCCTTGCCTGGCTTTCGGCCTCTGGGGAAACCCACGGCCCTGAGGTATCATTAGCAGTGTTAAATAATCGAGGAAAAACCTTATTCAGACTAGTTCTGTTGTTAATCTTTCAAGTATGGAAGAGTAAGGGAAGAACTAATGTATGTATTTTTTTCTACAGTAAACACGCGTTTTATGTAGGAGTTGAGAGTTCGAATTATACGTAAAAGCAAAACTAAGGTTACCTGGCTTATGTAGTTTCCTTCTGCCTCGTAAAAGTCTGTGGGAAATTTTGACTGGTCACATTTATGATCAGTCTTATGGAAAGTTTTTATACTAAAGTTGGCTTTATCCATTATATTTCCTGTAATTCTGCTTGTTGATGACCTTGTCGTTTCCCTCTTAATTCCTATCTTCTTTCATCAGTTTTTAAGACAGATGAGGTGTTCCTTGCCTTCCATTTCCTTTTCCTCAGTTTCACGAAAGAACTTGAAGCTGCTCTGTAATGGAAATAGGAAAAAATCCCACGTTCTAAAATATAATCTTACTATGCTGAAATAATAGAATTTTCAGTGTAAGAAACTATGAACAGGATGAAGCTAAGGACAACATTTACTTAAATGGTTAAAAATCCCCCAAGATACTTGGTTTTGCAACTCAGAGACGTACACAACAGGCTTCCCTAAGGTCTCTTGTGGATCCAGTTCTACTCTCTGATGATATAAAAGCAGATACAATTTAAATATTTTTGGCTGACACCAGTTGAGAAGAGTTTGCAAGCACTTTGGAGATTAACTTTGGAATTCAAAAGATCTTGATAAATACTGGGGAAAAAGAAAACAATATGTAATTCCAGGTTGCATGATCAAAACCCTAAGATTTAAAATCAGGGAGAAAATTACTTCTTGAAATGTGAGACCTGAGATGCAATACTCTGCCTGGTTTTTGGTCAAGGAAAATGTAGGTTAATTGAGGACCTATGAAACAGAACACAGAATAGCCCTGGAAATTCCTGGATTTACCTAGCTGAGTGAAGACTGTGGTTGAATACTATAAGCTTTAAAGAATTTCTGTGAATAGGGTAGTGAGCAATTTTTCCCTGTGTTCACTAAGAGCAGGGCAAGAAATACTTCTTTAATGTCTAGCAAAAGAGATTGGTATTAAATAAAAGGAAAGAAGCAATCTCTCAGACAGCAATGCTAATTGGGGAATGGGAGTAGCTATTTAAGGAGGCTATGTAATTGTCATAATTTTAAAGAAACAGGCTATACAGAAATTTACAGATTATAAGTTGTACAGAGTTGCACTGGTTGACCTACTGAGCTTCTCTACCTCCCCTCCCTGAGAGCATTCTTTGATTAGTTTAGCTGCTGATTACTTCTCCCAGATTAAGCCTCTGAATAAGAAATGGTTAAATAATTTGGAGACTATAAATTGCTACTACTACTACTCATTTTTCATTTCATTCATTTCATTCCTATGTTTGAGGCCAGAGGTACATGACATTAATGGATAGATATAAGTGTGTGATAAGGTAAGATAAGATATAAGGACAGTTTGGTACAGAACAAGTTAGGCTCTGGTGTTTCTATGGGTTTTTCCATAACGCTAAGAGCTTGAGAAGCTGGATCCAAACTCCCGGCCATTATTCCATGAAAACTTTATCTCCTGTAGATGGGATCGCTGTAGAAAAATCTAAGTAGTATTGATACTACCTGTATTTCCATCTGATGTCATCCCGATGTAATTGGTAGATATTCAGGAATATTCAGACAATGCCGTGTTGCTTCATGCATCTGAAAAGTAAACAGCATTCAGTGTAATACGTTGGGAGGAGTGCTGCGTATCGTCTTGCCTCTCCGGATGCCAGACATTTCTATAGGTCACTGTGAAAAAAGATCTAGAAAGGAAAGTGCTCTAAACTTTTTTCCAAGTTTGCAGAAGATCTCGATTAACTTGGAGCAGCAGTAAGCTTTATTTAAATATAAAGCCTGAACACTGAATATATTTGCCCATTCAAGGCTAGTTAATTTTCATGATGTTACATTGCCAGAAAACAAATGTAACAGCCTGGAGAAGTGTGTCCGCTGTGTATATTTTAAAGGAAGCCATGAGTTTGAACTGAAAGTCTTGTAGAAAATGAATGATGATTAATTTTCTAGGGCAACTATCTTTCTGAAAAACCTACATATATGTTCATGCTTCTATCTCGTGACTCTCCCAATACTTCTTACAGTATTTTTCCCACAAGGAATCCCCAGGTGTAACTCAGAGGAGTCCTGTTGCAGCTACTCCTGAGTTGCAGCAGCGGGGCCTGTTATGTTTACAGCATCAGGCGTAGAGTGTTGCGTAGTTGCAATAATTTTGAATAATTTAAAGAAGTTATTTGTGTTAAAATCTTCTTCATGAAAATGTAAAGAGCTGGTATGAAAGTACATTTGTTCTTAATGAATTACCTCGATTCATTAGTGTCTGTGTGTTAGTCTGTATGGAACAAAGACCACTTAACTTGTGATATGACTGGTTATCATTGTGAATTGTTCTGTTTTATCATATTTTCTGCATTATTGCAATCTTCTTCGTGTGAATGGAATTGCATCCCTTTTTGCTTGACAGCAAAGACAAACATCAAGCTGTCCAGAAGACAGAGTGCCATTTTTATTCCTCTGTTGAAATTCTTGATGGGACGGGCAAAACATCAGCAAACACTCAAGAAAAGAACCTCCTGACCCTCCAATTATTCTTGCTGACATCTTTAGATATTTTTTATAATAATTTCCTTTTCTAGAAATATTAAGTCCTTTGTAACAGAATAAAAACCAAACAAATCCCACAAAACAAAACCAAAACAACGAAACCCAAACCCCACCAACCAAACAAAAAACCCCAACCAAACAACAACAAAAAACCAACAACAGTCTCAAACTTTATTTAATTGCCATTTGGTCAGAGCCTGAATTTTACAGTAGTCCTAATTTAAACTAAATTAGTGCTCTGAAAGTTACGTTTTCCCCACTAGAATCCTTGAAATTCAAGCAAGGCATTTTATACTAGAATCATTACATTAAAATGTCTATTTATGATCGTTTTACACCCAGTGGTTTGAACCAGCTTTATTCCCAGGCTCACATTAAATGGTGTGCACACTCTTGCTTTGTGATTGTGGCGACACGTTTAAGAATGTTCCTTATGTGTACAGAATGGACAAAAATCATATTACCACATCATTCAACATGAAAAACTATTAAAGCCTCCAATTCCGATGTGCCTTTCTGAAACTATTGAATTAACAGAGTTAGATTAAAATATAAATGCACTAGTTAAGTAATATTTTATTTTCAAAACCCATTTTCTCTTTATATTATTCATACAGTTGGTGTGTTTGACCAAGAGAATTGATATGTTGTCCTCAACAGGGTAAATATCCACTGTGATTACTTCTCTAATTGCCAGAGCAATCTTCCTCCTTTCAAAGAAAGCAGTAAGTCACTATTTAAGAAACGAAGTCCGTTGTTGTTTTTCCAAGCACAGTGCTGTATCCAGAAGAGGAGCCTGTCCTTCCTGTGCCTCAGTAACACCAGATCCCTGGCATTCTGTCCGTGGGGTAAGTCTCTGTGAGCACAGCGCATCGAATCCCCTGTGCTGGGAAGGAGGCGGCCAGGCTGCCCACCGCCCGCCACCAGCCAGCACTGCACGGTGCAGCCTTTGGAGGTCCTGGTTGAGGATCTCGATAACCACATAAAAACATTGCATGGTGTTCAAAACACCAGAGCTCATTTTGAATGGATGGAAAGTATAGTGTTTGTTCACATTCTCAGGCACAAAACCGAGTATGTTCACCACACAGTTTGGGTGCTTAATAAGCCCGAGTCCCGATGAATTGGTTCTTGACAGTTATGAATGGTAGACTGGCTGCATTAAAGCAATGAGGGAGCTAACAGCAGGTTTGAAACTGGGTTTGAATAAATCATCAACCAAACATAGAACGGCACTGTAACAGTAGGCCAAAACCTCTACAGCCATGTGATTGCTAGTTGCCAGGAGACCATGGATCTTGGGCATTCTGGAAATATTGAAATAATTTTAGCTGTCTCAAATTTATAGAATCTGTGGAAAAACCTAATACATTAAAATTTATTAAAATACAACTACTTTGTCAGAGTGCACGTAAAGCTTTCAGACAAAATATGGCTTTTTAACTAAAACAGTTTCTTTTGCACATTGATCTGCTTTCATCTGTATGATTTATAATGTGTTTAGAAAGAATATTTGCTAAATGTGATGTAGTATTTAAAATCTTGACTGCAGTAATTCAGTGCTTCTAATGAACATATGCAAAAATATTGTTGTACTCTTAGGTGTCCGTCCTGCCATCCTTTTGTTTACATGGGTAACTTTACGCTTTCAAGTAGGCCAGTGGAGGTCAAATGCACTGCTTTCATGTTTAAATTTAATCACATTAACGAGCGTTTAAAAGCTAAGATCTGGTACTGGGTTTGCAATTACCTTTCCTGAAAAAAAAAAAAAAAAAGATTATGTCAATGCAAGAGGCGTTACATCAAATCCAGTCCTTTTTGTCCCGTTTTTCAAGAAGGAATTCTACCAGGTGTGTATGTATCTGTGCTATCCACAGATGCAGTGTGTAAGTGATCGGCCTGATTTACAGTGGGATTTTTAGGCTGTCTTCTTATTTTGTGGTTGAAATGTTGAACTTAATTGAATTGAATTATCTAGCTAGATGTTTGTCTGATGTGTGGCCCCGGAGAGGAAAGAGTCCGAATGACTCCTGGCTCATCCAGCTCACGAGCCGTCTTCTGAAAAGGCAGCCAGAGGCTCTCACTCTGCCCTGGCACTTGCTGCACAGCTTGGGATAAATTCAGAGACTGTTTGGAACTGCGGAAGAATGGAGCTTTCTTTTTTTGATTTCTAGTTCTGCCACAGATTTTCTGTTGTATGACATTGGGCAGTTCCTTGATTTCCTTGGCAATAGAGACGACTTCTCTTTCTCACAAGAGTCAGGAATTGTTTACTGAGTGTAAGGCTATTGTATTTTGTGATTATAAGTACACAACTAGTTGTTAACTCACACTAAAAGTAATTACAGGAAAAAATCTGACGATTTGTGAAGCATAAAGTCATGGTGCATTTAAATTGTGCCTTAAGTTGGTATAATGAATACACCAATTTTATTCTTTTTGCAAACTGAATTAATACAGACATAAGAATTTATTTCAAGACGCTACATTTTTACTCAACTGAGAATTTCTTTTTTAGAATTCCCTTTCTGGAAGACTGCAAAATAGGAACTAGGCAAAGCTTCAGTGAGAGAGAAATAGAGTGAGTGAAACTAAGGGCATATGAAGAACAGTCACTATCCACCAACAGCAGCAAAACAGTTTCAATTTTCTGGATTATTAATTCAAATTCACGCGCACATGCCAGTTAAAATTAAAGGCCTTTTTTTACTGCTCTAGTTTAAATTAAAGATTATATTCTGCTCCACAAGTTTGAATTAAATAGCTTATTTTGCACACCAAGCTCTCATTTTAAAGCTAATAAAGAAAAGACATAGCATGTACGTGCAAGCTCGAGACAGGAAGGGTCTAAATTACTACACCTGTTTCACTTGGGAGCTACTTTATTAGTGTTACAAAACTTGGCTTTCAATTTGGCAGTCAGAGGCACATTTAGAACAAGCATTCTTTGTTTTGACAGAAAGGCTGTGGTAAATGAATGACGTTTGAGCGAGGTGTGAAATGTGAAGGTACAAAATTAACTGGTAAGATAATTACTGTTCTAATTCTGCATAAACAAGCGTTTTGAAAATCATTAATAGTTCAGGGAAATAATGTTAGTGATTAAATAAGGTGGTTTGCATCACTGAGCACAACTAAGCTTCTTTAATTACATTTGAAAGCAAGGGAAAGCAGCTAATTAAAATTAGCAGAGGGTTCCTGAATGACCAGCATTGCATTGTTGCCCTAACCTGTTTAATTGCTTGTTTATTAATAATATGTCTTTATTTTCCCCTCTTCTGCATTTAACAAAATTATTAAAGAAGCTAAAATGTGTAAAGAGAATCTGACTATGTATACTTATCAGAATATGCAACGCAGATATATCCCAGGGAATTACTTAGAAGGCAAACCAACACCATTCAGAAGTCATAACTTTTCTTCATATTAATAATGTTTTCTTCCTGAGTCACATTCATATGTCAATCACGTCCATGGACAAGAAAAATAGTCTTTGGCATGATTGCTGAATTGCAGCATTTTGTAGCTGCTTTAGTTTTAAAACCTCTTGAATACTAAATTGTTAGCTGAAATATAGGTAATAAATCTAAGAGTAATCGATAATAAATTATGGCAAACATGAGTAAAAATATAGTCTAAATTAAAAGAAAGCTTTATACCATCTCAGCCTTTTCTGGCAAAACTTGTGTGAAATTGACCATCTGCAATAGGTAGGTCTGTTTTCAGAAAAGATAAAACTTGATATTCCAAGGTTTCCAGCATATTTGTCATTCAGTTAAGGAATGTATTTATTAGACATCTGACTTTCTCTTCCCAGTTCCTCACGAACTGTTTTAAGTTTCACTTTATTATCATAAACGTATAGGAAATACTTGGGAGGGGTGTTAATCCACATGCTTTAAACAAATACACAGTATATTACAATGAAGACAACTAAAAATAGAGTAAAATGCTAATTTTTTTTTTTTTTATGTTTAGGTATAATCAAGTCAAGTTAAAGCAGACATGATGTTTTCCACATTGATTTAGTATTTATACTGTACCTCTGATGTGAAAGGCTCCAATGCATAATAATTTACATACATATACATTTTAAACAGTAAAAATTCATAAAAATGTGAAGTTCTATATGGAAAGGTAGCAGATCTCTACGAAAGCAGGTTAAATCATGGGAATTATGCTTATGGAACTGATAAGCAATTAAAACAAGAAGTTAATTTTAACCTCATCAATAGTAAAGAATATTCAGCAGACATTACATACATTATTTTATAGGTGCATGTTTTAATGAACAAATAGGAGGATTCTGCTGTGTGCTACACAGTGGTGAAGAAAGATTCAAGTCATAGGTTTCAATGGGAATTTTGTACTTCAAGTCTACACACAGTATGTGATCAGCATTTGAACCACAGTATATAACAGAAATAACTTTGAAGGTTGTAGATAGTATTGGTACTGTTCGAGTGGTTATTATATTTGACATCCGAAGCAGAGGGCAATATCTAGTAAAACTTACATAAATAGTGGAAGTCCTCGAGTATTAAAAAAAAAAATCATCCTAACTTTGTAAAAACAAACAGTTAAACAAAAAAAGTAGAGAGAAGGAGAAAGAACAGGAAAAAGAATGGGGGGAAGAACTCCATGAGATTAAACAAATGACCTAATTAAGTCTTACAAAGAATCTTTAGTAGCATCTCATTGCCATAACAACCATCTTGCATCATCAAAGGAATACTTGACAACTTTTTAGTAATCAATGTGGTATATAATTAATGGTGGCATTTCTTTGTGCTCTGGCAATGGATAAATAAAATTTTGGTGTTCTCTTTTAATTGCAAGGTTACTTGGACTTCTGTTAGGTCATGGTCATCACAATTATGACTAAAACCTTTCATTAACCTTTCTATAATCTCTTTCCTCAAGTTAATATCTGTAAAATTATAAAAGCCACAAAAAATCCACTATATGAAGGACAGACTTACAAAACTATCAGACGTTATTCCCATCAGTGATGCAAGTTATTCCTATTCCTATTGCTATTCCTAGTTATCTTGCTCCTCTTCTCACTTTTATTCATGGAAGGTCCTGGTAAATGTGTTCTGTTAGCTTTAAGCTGCAGTGGTTTAAGATATCACAATCCCCGAAGTATCCACTCTGCCTCTCTTTTGGAGGCCTCTGCTCCAGTGCCGGGATCATCCCCCCTCAGCTGCCATCGTCTGTAGCTTCCAGTATTTTTAGGCTCACAAGGAGTGTCGGCCGGCATTTATATACAGGAGGATATCGCACCGTATCTGCTGTGGGAAAGTAACCTCATATGGATGGCACTGAAATCCTAAGCTTTGCACCTACATCTACCAGAGCCTTACCGTAGTTTACTGGTCTCCACCCAAAACATGACTTACCTGTCTACTGCTAATGGGAACATATTTTTCTCCTCCTTGATACGTGATGCTGTTATCTTAGTTTTCAGATTATTGATATGACAGGTAAATGATATTGCTAAAGGAAATATTTAAGATGGGTGGTGCATCAAATTGTGGAAGATTTTTTTTTTTTTTTTTAATTTCATATGTCTTTTTTCTAGCTTCAGTTTGACCTGAAGAAGTTCTCTGCTTTGGGATGTTTCTGTTACTAAAATATCTAAATGTGCCAAAATCTTTTAATTGCTTAACCCTGAAATACCCTGGAGTTATAGTTGTAAGTGCTCTTAACCCTATTGTATAATCTCACTCACTCACCCAAGGCACAGAGGAGATGGTGACTTGAACTAGGGTCTTGTACATCCAGATCTAACGCTGTGATTGCTGGCCAGTATTGTCTTTCTCCCTCTGCAAGCCTGGGCTTCTTTGTTTCCTTTTATGCTCAGTAAGGGCATCAAAGCATACGACAGCAAAAGCAGGCTCTTCATCGGATAATTTATTCCTCTGACATGTGCTGGCACTGTAACTATTTTGCAATTGAATTTTATTGATGTGCAGAAAGGACCAATCCTAAAATGTGATGAGACCCTGCAGGAGGTTCAACTGCTCTGATGTTTGCTTACAACTTAATAGAGTCAGAGAAATAAATACTTGAAGCAAGAAGATGTGACTGACTCTGATGTGGTGCCAAACTTGCTGTTGGCATTTAGTGAGGTAAGCGAAGTACTTCCAGCATATATTGGAAACTTCTGTATGGTACAACATGGCTGCTGGGTACTTAGAGTCTCCTATTTCATGGTAGAACTGAGATTTACAGGGGAATGGGGATTTGATTGTACTTCATGTATTTATAATGCCATTTAAAAATATCAGAATGAAAAAATATATAAATATCTCCTATATTTATAAACAATTAAGGATACTAATTTGTGTGGCAGCTAAAATACGCTGCCTTTATTAAGCATTAATGAAGAACGTGATCATCTCATAGAACATCCCAACGGGGGAGTCACAACAGCTTCTTAGTACCGAGTGATAGCAGTAAGCGTGATCTGATTAACTGTGGCATTTCACTGTATTAAGGCAGTGGTGTTAAAAGGAATGTGTTGAGGAAGTTTAATTGTTAAAGCTGCCACTTCTCTTGCCCCTTTGCTTCATCATGGTCACTGCAATCATGACTGAAACCTTTCATTAACCTTTCTCTAGTTAATTCAATCTTTTGAGCTAATAGCATTAGAACATGAGATCTACAATATATGTATGTGCCATTTTACACAGAGAAGTGCCTCACCTCCCTGCTCTCTCTAGTTGGGGAAAAAGGCACAATACTCACTGGCTTGTTAAAAGCATGTTTTAAGCCATGATTTTGAGCACACTGTAGAGGCAGGCTCGCAATCTAAGACAGCTCTGGGTTTTTTTCCACTTTTACAACACAGATAAGCACTGACAAGATGAGTTTTGTGCTGATGGAAGGTATGTAATTGGCAAAGCATTGTGCCAGAAATACTAAGGCTAGGTGAGAGATGAAGTAAATGTTGGTTGGAGCACAGAACGTCACAAAGAAGTGGAGAATTCAGTGCTGATGGGGCAAGGAAGTAACTGTATCATCCTAACACCAACAAATGATGCAAAAGCCCTAAGAAAGGCAGGCTCTCTTTAGCCAGTCTGCAAGCTGCACAGGAGCAGGTGCTGCTCAAGCTGCTTGCAGACTTTGGAGAAAGGAGCAAAACTCTGGAGACTGTTGGAGGGCTGACAGGTTTTGTAGTACATAGAGCTCAAATTAACAAACATGCCACTTGTATTTACCAGTTTAGACTGGCCAAATGTCAGTAGCGTTAGTGCCATCTGATGAGGTCTTCATTGCTGCTCATGGTAAAAAACTTTCTAGGTCATACAGCTGATACCTGATTTCACCCATCATGGAGCAAAGTGTGAGCATCAATAATCTACCGCTGACCAACTTTTGCCAGTAACCTTAACACCTCTAACTCAGATTTCAGGTCTTGCAGAGAAGCAGTGATAATCATGCAGTAGATGATTCACTTGTTTCCAAAAAAAGGAAGCAAAAATTCAGGTCTTGAGTGGTTTGGCCATATGTTGCCACCAATTTATATGTAGAATATAATGAGCAGGGATCAAGAGAACCACCCATATTCCTTCCTGTAGGATCACAGTGGACAACTTCTATTCACTTCAGAGTGCATTCACTTGAGAAAGAGGAACCTAACAAAGCAAGAGGTTTTGACCCAATTGTTAATTTTGCTGCATAAAGTTGTAATGAGTTTATGCAGGTTCAAACAGCAATAGTATATGGTATATTCTGAAGCAATGCAGCGTCGGTATTTTAAATAAATATCATCTGCTTCTGATCTAGAGGCAAAAAAGTACATAAAGTCAATAACTGAATACAATCCAGTTTGATTATGGTGGAAATAACAATGATACATGAAAAACAAAAATCCAGAAGTCTTTTGGAAATGGTGGCTAACTAATATCAAGCATATAGGAAGATGCAACACTGTGAGTCAATTGCATGCAGATACCCAGGTTAAAACAACCCTTTTTAACAGCCAGCTGGCCTAAAGCTGCCCCTGCTTCTCACAGATAGACATGGCCCTGTCAGTCTGGTTTTGCGACTGTAGAAATAACAGATAGTCATGGGAATCCAGTACTAGGAAGAACAGCGTGTGTTCTAGGCAGAGCAAGTGAGTATGAATCACTTGGGGAAGTCTGCTCCTTAATTTGGCAACTAAGTCAATACATAGGTCTTCCCAGGCTGAGACTTAATAACATAATAAAAAATATCATCCTCTGACTCAAGATCGTAATTCATTCCTGTTGTACCTTGAGCAGAATAAGCTGGGGGTGAAAACAAGTCACAACCTCACTTCAAGGAGGACTTATGGAACTGTCTACATAGGCATCTCAAGTTCATGCCTTGCTATTTTCACAACAAGATTGTGAGATGCATATCAGACCTCGTCATCTAACAAGGTGGATTTTCTTACAATGAAGTGGAGAGACTCTGATGAAAGAAAACATGAATGGGTTGTGAGAGTTTGATACAAAATGAGGATGATGCTTAGAATGCCAGTTGGAAGAAAAGAGCAAGCCATCTTGTGTTGTCAATCAATCAAAATGAACAAGTTTCTCTTCTAGAAGGCAGAACAGTTGCCAATACAATATGTAGAAATGATTGGAGAAAAGTTAGTGCTCTAATAACTGACATCAGTAGAAACACTTTGAGAGAGAATCAAAGAATTAGAGAAGTATCATCCCAGCAGAACAAATGGTAGGCTTGAATGAGAAAAAACACATGAAACCCTGACATTTTTGCTGAGTTCTAACTTAATGGATTGAGTACACAGTAAGCACAGCAATAGGAAGGACACGTGGACTGATTTGCTTACAAGAGCCTAGTAGATAATTTCCATATTAGAATTTGAGTTACCTTTTTTGTGTTCTAGATATTAACAACATGTGTCCGAGTGGTGCTTTTCAATAAGTATTTTCTCTCTAGTGTACCGCCTGCATTTGTGCCTAATGCTACACTTGTAGAAGTTGTTGGTTGAGCTCCTATAGTATTAAGCAATTATTAGTGATCTCTCAGAGCTGTACTAAGTGGTTTAATTAACATCCCATATGTCAAATAACGCCATTTGTGATGGTCAATTTATATTGCTATCTGCCTACCAGTAAATGTATTCAGACTACCAGTCCGTCTTAGAAGCCAATGAAAAATAAATTTTTTTAGCATTCAACCCTATCAGGCCTTCTAGATTTTTTTACTTGTTTTTGTAATAGTAGCACAAACAGCAAAGTATTTTTTTTTTCCATAGAGCTGTAATGGCATGAGTTGGACATGTCTGTTCTGAAATCACCTGGCTTTGGGGCTTTAAGTAGGACCTTTAACATTGTTATTTGTGTTTAATTTTACATAGCATTGAAATGTTAACCTTGCCCTGAGCTGTGGAAGACACCACTATCCTTTCTAGTAGCCACTTTTTAGCACCCTGTCCTTGACTTCATAATCCTCAAATACCAAGCCTGGAAATCTGCTTCTGGCAGAACAAGATCTCTTCATCTTTGGGGTCACGTTCCAGGCTTTTGTTCAGTCACAAGTTCTGTTTGCATTTATCTTCAGTATGTCTACTTGAATATTCAAAAAATCATCAGCTAGTCTAATTTGTTTTTTTTAAAGTCATGTAAAAGACTGATTTGCTTTGACAGGTGGATCAGAAACAGAATTGGAGCTATTTTATCTGGACCTAATTAAACAACCTTCATTACTGGCAGGTATGTGTTTGTGATGACTAGAAATTAGCTTGATTGGAATTAAAACTCAAAATATAAGGCACTGAATTGACTTGTTTTTTAAAAATATACAGTTTAAAAATATATCTGTGAAGTACATTTTTAAATGTGGCAAGTGCATGTCTAAATTTTAAGTATCTCATCGTGCCCAATTCCACTTTGTATTTTATGTTAATGGCACTTGTCACAGGTATTCATGAGGATATTGCCAACACTTAGAAAATGGCACCAGACTAGTTCAGAGCAATGACACTTTAAAAAATATTAGCAATGGTCCTTTTTCCCTCTCGCAGGCACAGAACTTCTGCGGTATTTTTTGTGGTGTATTTGGGGTGAATTTCAGTCGTGCAAATTAGGGCAGCATGAGGCAGATGCAATGCTGATGCCCTCTAAGAGGGATTTAATGGACCTTAAAGTAACACATATATGTTGGTCCTCTTTTACCTTCACAGAGCCCCGTTATTTCCAACTAGTAAAAGAAACACTATGTCTGTTGAATTAAGGGAACATTCCTCTCACTGCCCATTGCAGCGCCAGCCTGTAGAATAGATGTCACACCTCCTCGATGTCACTTGAATGGCATGCTGAAGTCATTAAATCCTATGATAAGTTCTGTCTGTCCTATTTGCTTGCTCCAGTGATGAAGCCAGGGATAACTTTTTAGTAAAGTCTTCCAGTGACCCTGACTGTTCACCCAGTCCAAATATGCTGCCTGGTGGTTTCAACACCTACCTTAAAAAACTAAGTGTGCTCATACAGATCTGTACTGCCGAGATACTTGAGTGCATATTACACTGTTAAGCACTTTTGTGTGATAGTTTTCTATGGCTGTTCTGATTAAGGAGAGTTTAGGGCAAGGCATCTTGGAAGAGATTTTTTCAGAGCAATTGAAACATTGCTCCGACTGAGTACTAAACAGCTGGTTCAACAGCTTTTCGAATGGATATGACGTAGCTGTGAAGAGGGGAGTATCATGGTGAAGTAGCCAACAAAATAAATGCAGTTTTCTTTCAAATAAAAAATAGTAATGGAGTAATGTTATCTATGCCAAATGGACATATTGTATGTTTATCTTAGTTTCATGGACATAAAATGCTGCAAAGTGTGTTAAAAGTCCAAATGATATTTCTGAGAAGCATTTTGCATTCTTTTCTATAGATAACAGATGTAAAAAATCCTGTATAAGAAATGCAGCTTCTAGGGACAGGATGTCTGAGGAAGTTCAAGCTATTCTGGTTATTGTCAACACTAATATAAGAATAGAATATTCTCCCTTTCAGCCTCAGATAGTGGCAGACAAGTAAGGACTGTGTTTGCTAATTACACCCCTTAAACTCTGTCATGTAGAGGGATGCAGCACTCATGCCAGTTACATGAACAGGAAATACAATTTGTCCTTCTGAAGGACAAAAATACATATATGCAAATCCTTAGGTTCTCTTTAGCTAAGAAGAGGCATTAAACATGACCATAAAATCTAAGACCAGCTCTATGAATCCGTAGTGCAATTCTGCTGGATAAAATCAGGTCCGTTTTACCAGTTTAGTATGTAAGCATTACAAATTTAATAAAGCATGTGTTTAAACTTTGAATTTCCAAAATGTATCTAGAAGTCTCAGGATGAGAGTACTTAATAATGCATTTTAAATCAAACATGTAAACAACTAAAACATAGAAATAAATGTCTTCCTACTTTCTCAGTCAATGACTACACTGTCAGAAGAGCCCCAAGAGAGTTGAAATTTCCGCTGTCTTTTCCACCTGTTTCCCAAGAAGAGCTTCTGACTTGTCTGAGGTGAGTGTACATATTAGTCAATCCAAAATTGTCAGGTAGGTTCTACTAATACAATGATTTATCTGTATGGCTTCCTATGCATGAAACTAGGACAAAAGGTCTTTATAGGGCTCTCTGGAGAGTGGTGTATAAATTGCAAACCATTTCCCCTCAGAGAACTTTCAGACCTGGTAAAAGTCCAGCAACTGCCATCAGTAGCAATTATCTGTGAATAAAGTATCACTTTAGAACATGTTTCTGTAAGTTAACTAGAAATGCTAAAGCTAAAGCACTATCAGAAATGTGAAATAAGAGTAGGCAATGTGGTCCTGAGATTTGCTGATCTAGGCAAGAGCCTTGGATTTTGGTTTTGTTTCTATTCCTGGATGATCTCGGGAGTTTGTGTCATCTGTGTGGTTCCATTCCCTATCGATATAAATGGGAGTGACGCTTGCTTTTGTAATGCACTTTAAGATCTGTATGTATGCACCAAGTGTCATTATTTTCACATACTGACATTAAGAAGCAACAATGCCTACTCTGGAATGCACATTCTTTCCATATTTTATTTGAAACTTAATATGCTTACACATCCTTGCTGGGATGTGAAGAAAGGTATTTCACATAACATTTTGCTAGGTTGACTTAAAAGCCTTGTCTTAGTGCAATCACAAACATCCGTCTGCAAAACTCTTGTCCTCTTACACACTGGTCAGTGCCTGTCAGCCTTATTCAGTAATGACTTGTGCACTGGTTAATGGGGGATTCATTTAGAAAGGGAAACAAACCAACAAAAGAGTGCATATGTCATTAGCTTCATCCCTCAGATATTTCTTTTCCCATATGCATTTGGCTGACTGTGCCAGGCTATGATCAATGTGCAGACCATGAAAACAGAGAAAACCAGCTGAAAAAGCAACCTTGTGCCTCTTTAAGAAAAAGGGAAAACTTTTCCAATTGATTTAGTGCTTCATAAATTAGCCTAGGGACAGCTTTAAATTGTGCTCTTATTATGCATACAGGACTCTACTCATCTAATAATTTTGCTATTCAATAAAAAAAAAAAAAAGACGTTTTGAATAGCAACCAAACATGCCATAAAAATACACTATCCACATTCTGCAAAGAGTGAAAATGTAAATGAATGGATTGAAAATGTCCCTATATGATTTCTCTCTTGTTGACTTTCCAATTTAATTTTTCATGGAGAAAAAGATGTACTGGGAAATGCATGATCTACAAGTAGGAGTTTAGGGAAGTCATTATATACCCATTAGTTATGTGCATTTATTAAATCTGTCTGGTAAAATTAAGGGAGCTAACATTCTATGTATTAATTTCTATCTTGTGTACCTAGTGTATCTTGTATGCCAGTCAGCATTTAAGATAAACAACTTAACTGACTGTATCAGAGAACAGAAGTCTTGACCTGGGGAGGATATAACCACTGAAGAAACTTCTGAGATTCTGTAGTTGTGGTCCTTGGGTGAGTTTGGGATACTATCCATTTTCATTCAAAGATCGAAGTCTTTCATGACTATCTTACAAAAACTTTAGGAAATATAAACAACCACTTCCTCGGCATTTTCATTCAAGCTCTAGGAAATCCTCCAGGCCGTCCTAGAAAGGGGCACTGAATCCATCTGTAGTTATGGTGTTTGGCCAGAACACAGTCCTAAGAGCCTTTACTATGGCTATAAGACCAGTTATTCATCCCCTAAGGCCCATGGTGGTAAAAATATTTATTTACTTAGATTCTGTCTTAATCAAAGCAAAGCCAAAAGAGCTCCTTAGACTGCATGTCTTGGCCTGAATCTATCCAGTAAGGGCCCCAGGGTTTTTAATAAGTACCCAAAACCCTCTTATATTAACCAGTTCTCCCAGTTTAGATTTACTGATATTCATGGAAGATGCCAGGATTTCTATCTTAAATTTTTAGTGCTCAAAAAAAGGAATACAAACAGCATCAGTAGTAGATGTTGATTTTATCCCTTTCCCATAGGAAAGGGGATTGGGGACTTCTGCTAATGTTGCTCTTTGCTTGCAGTGGGTCTGCTTTCTATTACAGTAGCATCCAAATGTGATTAATGAGCACAAGGAAAAGGAAAGAAATGGACAAGTAAGCATTTGCTTGTCACAGAGCACCTGGCTCGTTCTGGCGTAATGGAATTTAAACTCAACAGGGTTAGACCTAGATTTTCTTTTAAAAGAATGCCGCAAAGATCCTAGGTATGGATGCCTCAATCTTGCCGTGGTCATCTGCCTAAAGATTTGGTAAAAGGGCCTTGTGAGTATAAATGTGAATGACTTACAGTCTGGGAAGAAAGAACCAGTGAGGTTACACGTAATATAGCACAGGTTCTGTCAGATGCTTCTTCCAGGCCCCTGTCCCTGCGGGCTGGAAAGAACCAAATGGAAGTGGCAACAATAATATGGTAATAAAGGCTAATGTCATAACCACGTGGAGCTATTGCCAAAGCTGGATACGTTCCCCAAATGTTTCACATATTCCAGTGGGAATAAAACATTTATAGTCTTTCTGGCATGTGTTATCAGCAGCAACAAGGATCTGGTCCAAAACCTAAAAGATTCTGCTGGAAATTAGAAACCCCATCAATCTCAGCCTCGTCTAAGTAAACTACTTAACATAAAATACTCTTGCTGCCTGCCCTTGCACAATAGCTACATTCCTGCTAGCAGTGACTGAGCACAGGACAAAGAACACACAATTCTTCAGAAGAATCTTTGAAAAAAAGAAACTTGAGTTTTGGCAATCACAGCCTGAGTTTATATGAATAGTAGATTAAAAAAATACCCCTTAGTCCCAGAAGTGCATTATTTGTCCATTTGCACTTTTTTTTTTTTTTTTAAGCTGCCTCTATAGAAAGAGGAGGTGGCAAATGATGGACAAATTATTGTTGGTAACCTGCACACCCTTCCCTTCCCTTTCGTGTATTTCTTGTGCAGTTCATCTATGATTGATTAAGTCAGAAAGTTTACAAATGAAGTTTCAGGCCTGGCATGTATGTTTTCTTGCTTGTAAAGAAAAGTGTTCCCTATCCTTTCCAGCCGCCTTCCGTAAGCTTCAGTGCATCTCTGAGTGTCACTGCCTTTGGCTGGAATGGCAGCTGATAGCCTTGCTCTTGCTATGCTGAGGATGTCTTGCTGTTGTTGCTGCTCCTTCTGTGTTTCCCTCATGATGTCACATGTGTTTTCTAAAGATGTGGCCTCCCTGTGTTAGTGATTTCATCAAGTGTGAGGATGAGGTAGGTTTTTTCTCCTGCCCATATTGTTTTGTTCTTACGCCTTGTGGCCCCAGTAAATGGCTGCTGTGTGGGCATGGTCAGAGTGATATAGAGGAAACTTTATGTGAAATAATGAATAATTGGGTTTCTTAGTGGTTGTTCTGGCTGCCAGGCTATAGACATCTTCCCTCTTTCTGTCCTGAAGGATGTTTAAGCAGCTTAAACAAAGTAGAAGAGCCTCAGTGAGCAATACTGAGAAGGACTTGCCTCTGAGGATCTCACATTGCCTGGGAGGAGGGAGGAAGACCTAAGTTCAGTCATTGCTCCAGATCAGACAGGTGAGTTGACAGCATGTCTTGAGTATGAGGGCAATGGCTAGATTTACTGCTTGGCCGAGTGACAGCAACGTGGAACCTCCAGCTCACTGTGTTCTGTGTGTGGCTGGCGATGCTCTGCAGACAGTGAGCTGAGGAACTCTGCTGAGATTATGGATAAGAGTCTAATTTTGAAGGCTATCAGGTATAGCTGTGGATCAATCACCAGGCTGCTTCACATGATCATGTTTAAGCAGTTTCCAGCCTTGCTACCAGTGGAAATTCGGGGGCCTTTGTGAAGGTAGTGACAGATATTTTTAAGAATCCCAGTGGTACTTAGAAAATGAGTTTAAGAATCTTTTCATGACTTTTACCTACTTAAAATCACTTTTACCCTCAAAGCACGATGCCAATAAGGAAGTAATAACTTACTGTACTTACCTAATATCTCCCTGACAGTCTGAAAACATTGAAATGGTCCTTAAGAGGTCTCATCACTAGGAGATGCAGAATTCTAATGAATAAAATTTTCCTGCTTCTACCCATTTTTGTAAGCTCTAAGGCTGGCTGTGAAGCCCAGGCCAAACAATTTCTCTGGCTTAAGTCCTCCTTCAAGTTTGATTGCTGTGGTAAAGCTGGAAAAAGTATTTTAGGATGACATCCAAACCATAGTCCTCCTTTGCTCTGAATGATCACTGCTGTGATGCTCAGTTACCAGAGGGTCAGAAAACATCATATGTGTAGTAAAGGATTCGGATAATGTAAATTCTGTCTGAAAATGAAAAACTTTGATGAAAATACAGTTAGCTGTCTGCATTGGTTTTACAGTGATATTTTTAGGATGTGGAATAACATTCAAAAACATTTGAGAGTGTTTTCCAAAGGTAATTGACTGTTTAGCAAACAAAGTTAGGAAAAAAAGGTCTCCTGCCATCATTCAGACACGACTCATTGCTGGCATCCGTTTTCCCTGGGGTAATAGGAATCAGGGAATTCAGAATGCTGGTTAGAGTCCTACATAAATTACTTCATATCTAGTGACATGACCTCCTGAAGCAGCAGTCTGAGCTGCAAAACGTCTTGTAGCTCTTATTTTATTTTTTTCTGCCAAGGCATCAGAATTAACTCTTCTAAAATTCAATAAAAAGCAGATACTGAAAAAAGGGGGCGGGGGGGAGGAAGTAAAAGGTGTAAATTTCTGCAGTTGAAAGAGTAAACCCCAACAGATAGCCGTGACTTTTACCTTTTCTGAATGTGTAGATGGCAATTAGGTCTTTTGATTATGGAAACACAAAGGAGATTCTCTGGGCAGAGATGGTGTGAGGTGAAGTACATATGGTGTGAAGCCTGTGGCTGGAGCTTCAGGGGTGCCAGAGTAGCATTGAGACACTTGGAAGAGGCCACACTCTTCCAGTAGAGCATTTTATGCTATTCAGTCACTGACCGACACATAATGAATATTGGCTCTGTCTGATGCAGTTCATTGGACTAGTTCTGAGAGACTACAGAACTTTTTGTGTGATGACCTGAAAAGCTGCCTACGTAGCCATGACATTACTAAACTAAAAAGTAACCTCTTTCTTTCCACTTGGTGTAAGTGTAGCCCAAAAGTCCCTTCCCTGTAATACCAATTGGAATAATGGTGATGAACAAGTCCACCTCCACCACCACATGTAATTGATTTGCATCCCAAATACCTGACTAAGTCTTTGCAGATAATTGGTAGTTGGGTAATCTGCCTATTAATTTCTTCATTTCTATCCCGTCTCTAGTTAATAATCAATAGTCCTATTTTCTAATGAAGAAATGGCCTTGACATCCTGGCCTTTGTGCAGTGTTAAAATAACATTGATCATTATCATTATCATATGTCCTTGATATACTGTATAAGGGCAAGGATATCAGTCTTACAGTACAGGAACACTTAATAGGCTTGGATAAATAATTGTGATTAGCCAAAGAAGTACACATGGTTTTCTGGGAAAAGATGTGTGGGAGAGAATTAATAAAATGTCGTATATTACTTGAATCTCCAAATCTAAATAGAAGACAATCTCCCCAAAGATATATGGAAGATGTACAGAGACATATGAAAGCATCAGAGCGTCAAGCTGGAGACAGGGTTGTGTTTCTCCTCATTGTATCATTGTATCTCCTCATCTCTGAAGAAAAGTTCTTTCTCGCTCTGTGTTTGGATAGTCCCACTGGTCATTTCTCCTTTCTATGATTAGGGTGAATCCTTACCAGTTTTAGTGAGGGAGGACATCTGTGGATAACGCATCAACTATAGTAACTCAGTTTTCATTTTTTTTATTTTGGTCCTTTCTGTTTCTGTCTCCTTCCACTATTAGTAGAGCTTCAAAACTTTTATGCATTGCAGTAGCTTCTTTTTCTTTTTTTTTCCCTGAGAGAAATCAAAATATTAATTGCACCCTCTTAGACTTTTAAGTAGAACTTGAGGGCCATTTTTCATCAATGACATCCTACAGACCAGAGCATGGTCTATATTTGGATCTTTTGACTAAGGTACGATGTCTAATTCAAAAATAATGGTACTGTAGATCTCATTTTACTATTCTTCCATAATAATAAGATCTTTTTCTGCTTCCAGAATTTATACTGTGCTATTAAATAAGGAAAATCTTTTGTACAGTGGGTGTAAAATTACATCACTGTCAAGCCATTACTTAAAAAAGAAAAAAATTGGGGGTCTTGTGCTAAGATTAAAAATCAGAAATGAGTTACATTTAAAAGGTCTACTGCAAAATTATGGTGCCAACTGGCAAGTCTTCCACAGCAACCTATAGAAACCCTAACTTTGGTGTCACAAGCTTGGTCATGGTTGACATTTTTTGAATGTCAATTCCAAAAGCAAGGTTTCCGGAAATGGCATTAAAATAAGAACTTCTGAATTTTGTTGAAAGTGATTATGGGAATTCATGTCTTTGTTTTGGGACATAAACACGATCTCCAAGTACCATTTGTTTTGTACCTGTAAATATGCTAATATTCGTAGGGGCAGAGGAATTTATACAAATTTATTTTTTGAGAATTGACGGAAATGTCCATAATTATACCCAGCTGCATGACATCAGCAGAGGCTGTATACCCCAGCAGTAGGTGGAGTGTGCACGAGGCGCGTGGGGCAGCAGAGAGAGGGGGGACACAGCTGCCTGGGCAAGGGCTGCCTGGCCAATGGAACAAGCATGTGCCTTCTGAGATCCCCAAACCCAGGTAAAACATTTTAAATTTATGTTCAGTAATTTGTATGTATATAGAAAATACAGCTTGCTGTTTAAAAATACTAAAGCGATTTTTATTAAGCATGCACAAGCACATGTTGTCTGTGGGCTGAGCTCACCAGCTGTACTCACTGTTTCTTTCACATGTGTGTGGTGCTTCCGTACAGGAAAGAGCTACAGTAGCTCTGTGATGTGCTTCTTTACTGATTGCCATAAGAGGGGCAGATACCTAAATAATTAGCATTAGATGATTTTAATACTCCCAAATATTTAATTTATAGCTTAAATATTTTATAAAAGTATTTCATAAAAGTTTGGACACTTGAAAAATGTTTAATTTTAAAGATAAGACACTTGAGCCTCTTCCTTCAAACACCATTTTGGTTTTCTAAAGTGAATAAATAAAGAGACTATTAGCACTTGGTTTTGAGGCTTCTCGGTACTATTTTATAAGCAGAGTGGGAGCAGCTTTTATTATCTTTATAAACATTTGGCACTGCGTGGCCTTGATACTCAATCGTGTCCGTTCAAAGTATGTCTTGTGAACAAAGGAACTGGTCTCGGAATGAATCTTATCCTGAAGCAACTAAAGGATGCAAGCCTTGTCACTTCTTGTCTCATTTTCATTAAGAAAATCATGTGGTTTAGCTTTAGGGAGGTGGTGATGAATCAACCATGTGACTACAGGCAGGTGGTCGTCTTAAAGCAGTTCTTATCCCCAGTGAAAATAAGGAAAAAAACCAAAAAAAAAAGGGGATGCGGGGGGTGTGCGTGTGTGGGGAGGTGTTTAGCTCCATAAAATGTTGACTCACTGGGCTTCCACGAAGTAAATATTTTTACAAATATATTATTTACTACAAGGGAAGCTTTTCCCTGAGCAGGCAGACAAATGTGCTTGCTATGGGAGCTTTATGGCCACTACAGGCCCAACTGTCATTCCTTCGGTACTTCCTGTCAGTCTGACTAAACTCTGTCATCCTTCAACCCAGTTTAAATTAACAGGTAATTTGTAAATGTCACTTCAGGTTAGGCCGCTCATTTTGTTTCTACTCTACCAAAGCAAAGTCTAGGACTAATTTTTCTTGTCTTCTTTTAATAGGATTTTCATTTATAAATAGAATTATGTTCTGAAAATAAATTACAGTAAGTGATGCACAGAACTGGTAGCAGCAGCACTTTCATAGAATTTCAAGCACCTACATCAGAAGAGATTAATAAAAACACTTCAAAGGCTAAATTCTATTTAAGCAGAAGACAGCTTTTGGTTAATATTTAATCTGAGTAACTGAGATCTTGGTTGAAAATATAATTTTTTAATATCTAAATTAATTTGCAAAACAAAACCATTAATTTTGCCTGAGAGCTTTCATAGTGCAAAAGTTTCAGTAATTTATTTGAAAAAAAAAAGTTTAAAATGTAATTCTGCAGTAAAAGTCCCTATTTTAATATGGAATTTATTTCTAATGCAATATATTATATTTGATCAGCAATACTGCTTTAAGTCTATACTTTTAAAACGATTGCTAATGTGCTGTATTGAATAAAAAAAGAATCAGACTTTTCACGAGAGTTTTTAATTTGTAAAAGAGATTGCTTTTAGGTTCAGTATTAACAAATAAACATTACCCGTTTCTTTAAAGGTAGTCTACAACTGAAAAAAGTACCGTTTCACTATGATATGGGCATGCACGATAGGAGCTGGTCTAATATTTTTCGTTGACGTGGTTCTTGAAGTGTTGTACTTACAGTATGTGCTGTCCTGGCAATCCCACACCCAGGTGAGCTGGGGGAGCTGTTTCCAGAGTGGGACTCCGGTGCCTTTCTTCTGCTGTCTGCTGGTAGGAGGCATCTTCTCTTCCCCCCGCCCCCTCAAGGAAACCTCACGTCTTTCCAGCAGAAAGGGAGACTCAAGACCTTCTGGTCCCTGTAAAAGTTTTCTAGACTCAGGGAGGGCCTTGACTGTCCCCTCATAGCAGAAGCCATTGGCTAATCCCCTTGTTTGGCTTCAGTAGCAGCCCAGCTCAGCTGGGGGAGTGCAGGCCAAGATCCAGTTCTTTTCTTTCACTTAACTTCGCTCTGTGTTCATTTTATGCACTTCTGCTGTCATCCCATTCACTTCCTTTCTCCTCACTCTCACTTCTGTTAGCTTATTTTTCCTCTCATTCTCTATGTTAAAGCATTTATCTGGATTTTTGTGACCCGTTTTGTTCTTTCGATTCTGTTACTGATTTCTTCCAGCAAGTCCCTTTTAATCTTCCCTCAGCACCCAGAAGTGTTCTGTGGTAGCTGCACAGACAATTTGTAGGAGACACTTCAGAGCCAGGGTATGGGGCAGACAAAGGTATTCACTGTGTGTAGTGAACTAGTAGCGACCATTCTCCTCAGTGACTTGGTGAGCAGAAGTTGAAGAACCATAGCCAAGAGGTTTGGCACTGGGCCACCGGTAATGAATGATTACAGTGGCTGCTGCTCTGGTAATTAACATATAAGAGATATCTACATTGGAGATTGCAATATAATATGACACTAGTTAACTCACTCTCCATTAAATAGTTGGATCCTTTAAGTTGGCTTCAGTGGAACTGTGCTTTAAGCCTCCACTCAGACAACATCTGTATTATCTAAAATCTCATGTCTGAACCCTAGTTAAACCTGTAAGCACATTGTAAATTTGTTTAGAATGTTATTGTAAAGGCTACTTCAGGTGGTTTAAAAATGACCTTTTCAGTGATATTAGCAGTATCAGAGGCCAGTATCAAATACTGAAAAAGCAATTTTCATTGTGTGTTAGTACTGACTTATCAGAAACATAACTTTTCTATGTAAATATTAACTGTTTTGTTTAAACATTAAAGGTCTTACTTTATTCTGAATGTTAAATTAGCATTAATGTGGGAAGAGTCTAGGACTTGAAAAGAGACCTGTGATGTATTAAGTACTAACTGAACTTCCCCCACCCCAATTCGTGTTAATTAGTAGGAATGCACAGCTAGTTGGAATGTCATTTATTTTCTTGTGCTTTAGTGGAATTTAACTGTAAACGCGGCCTCAGTCCAATTTTCCACATAACTTATCTTAACATGGTTTCACAAACTGATCAAGTTGGATTTGTTACATTTTCCCACTGTGTAACATAGAAAAGGTTTTGTGGCGAAGCAGAAGTAAGCTTGGATCTTCTCTGTATGGCCTAACGTGAATCGATATGAGGGAGTATGATGAAACTAAGGAAGCTGACCTTTATGTGAACCAACTGCTGGTGTTCATGAAATTCGAACTATGACTCGGTTCTAGGAAGCCTGTGAAAGAGCTAATATTCTGAAATGCTGACAAAAAGGAATCCACTGTGAAATAAATGCCTGTCTGCCTGTCTGACCATCAGAATTAAAGCAGAGAAGTAGAAATTTATTGCCACCTGTCCCAGAGACAAATATGCGAGATAGATGTGCACTGCTTTCTCCAGGATGACATCTGGAGAAGCACTTATTGTCTGTCAAAGTTATTGCAAAAAGAACTGCTGTGCCAGTTGCCCTAATTCCACTTAAATGCATGGAGATTCTTTCAGCAATTAACTGGGCAGTACTGCATCAAAAAGTCACAGAAAGCAAGGTGAGATGCACATTGCTCTTTTAATCACAATATTTTTTTCCCCATTTTTTGTCTCACCTTTTGTTTACTTGAGAAGGTCAAATGAGTATGTACTCGGCATTCATTGCAGGGAGAAAACTCTAAAGCGTTCTATCTATGAGGCCATTGCAATGGTCATTACTAGGACATGGCAGCCCTGGATGTAGTTTCCCAGTATTTCTAAAAGTGCACCAATATCAAATCCATTTTACAGGCAGGAGATTAAGCAAAAATAGAGAAAATTATCTCTATAATTTCCTTAATTTAATGGGGTTTTTTTAATTCCTGAATTTTTCTTTCCATGATAAGTTCTCTAGGTCAATAGGCCTCTTAATGCAGAAGATGCAAACATTCCCAAGAAGTCACATCATACAACCTAGCAAGTGCTTTTTTACACTCGGTTCACTTCCTAAAACTGGATCACACTTTATGAGTTGCATGTTGTTCATCAGCTCTTCACTGACAGTGAGAGGAGTTGAAGGTGGTGATTTTGGCTACAAAGTAATATGACATGAACTATCCCAGTGTCTATCTAGCAATGTCTTGGTGGGAGACAGATGGGCACATTTCATTCAGATACTGAGGTCTATGCTAATCAAAGGTGGTGATATCCAAGTTCAGGATTTTTGAAGCATTGAACAATGTGTCATCGTGACTATTTCTAACAACTTCGATATGACAGATCAGTCTTTTAAATATAAAATTAATGATAATTTAATCTCATACTTCAGAGTATGTACCCATTTTATAGAATTGGCCTAAAAAGTTTAAGATTACTGCCCCTAGGCTGAAACTTTAGCTTAGTATTAGTGCTAGATGATAACTTGAAGCTGCAACAGTAATAATGAATATGGACCTCCTATTATTTTATGGGTTTTCCAACACTGATTTTTAGCACTTCGGTTTCTGAGGTCCAAAGAGAATCCTTCTGGGCTGATTTGAAACATGCTTGAAGAAGTTATTCCACACTAAGGAAAACATAAGCCAAGATTCTCTCAAGTTTGCTGTCTAGTATCAGGGAGATGTGAAGCATTAGGTTTAGCCATTAACTAATAGTTGAAACAGATGAGGGCAATCTTCCTCAAAGCTGTTGCGTTAGAGTGAGACAAGACTGCCTCCATGTACAAATGAAAGTTTATCTTTGCAAGCAGGAATGCTATAGTTTGACTATTTTTCAATTAAAAGTTGGATTCCATAGTGCATTGGATCTGTCACAGTGAAAAATGTAGGCTGATTGTTAATAATACTGCTCTATAATTCTTACTCTTATACAGTCCAGATACTTCTGAGGGCATGATCCCCTGATTCCATTTGGTTTTGTATAGACCGTAGAAGAAGCAATTCCTGAGCTGTAAGGTTGGTAAGCTAAGTGTAAGACTCATGCAGGTAGATTCAAGAAGCTTTTCTGCTGTGGTTATTGATGGTGTTGCTGCAATCCATCTGTCACAGCGAGAGCTACCCCCCTCTTAGCCTTACATTGCGTGCTCATTTTCTCGTTTTGACATGTGAGGTGTTGAATGGCCAAGAGTGAGCTTTCTTGGTAAAGAAGTTGATTTTTCAATATTTTTAAAAAACCCTTTTAAAATATTTTCTCAAATTTGTAGAGAGTTTAATAAAAAATTTCAGTGCAAGATTATTGAAATATATTGCCTTCTTCAAAATGGTGAAATACAAAAACCCTCTACAGGATACTTTTAATGTAACTTTAGAGTGAAATAATTACTTGGAGGTGCCTGTGGTACAAAGTTTAGCACCTTTTTCCCATGGATATGTAATAATGGATTGAAGAGGACAAGAAATTGGTGTAGACAGGTGTTCTCTCACAGCATCATCCCCCTCAGTGGACTGATGACAAGTGAATACTCATAATAGGAGAAAAAATTCAAGTTCAAATTTTTTTTCCCAGCCAGATGACTCATAAAGGTGTAAAAATATATATCTTTGTCAGGCCATCCATCTGTTTGCGAGAGACACATCAGTTGGCACTCTTGCTGTATCAACCACAACCTAGACAGCAAGTATCCATTATAAGACCCCTTTCAGTTGCTAATTGAAATAATTAGACTGAAAAATTCTATTTGGTTTCAGAATTTTGCTGAAACTTTTCTGCTATTTCAGAGAATAGAATGAGGGGAAATGTTGCTTTCTCTGGGTTCATTACTTTAAGTTATTGTCTTACTGAGAAGCTCCCGTGCTCTTGTGCAAGGGGCAAAGGACTTGACGTTTGGCAGCAGTGATAATAAGCATGTCAGGGTGTGGCCTTCACTGTCCTCATGAAGGAAGCATGCAGGTTTGGCTAAGGCATCGACTGCTATAAAAAATGCAGTCAGTGTTTTCTTGTTTGCTTCAGGGGCAGTACTTAGAGTTCAGCAGCTAAATTCTTCTGTCTGTCTGTCTGTCTGTCTATCTTTTTTTTTTTTTTCCTGTGGCAAGGTTCAATCTCTCCCTCCTGGGTTGCATCCCTGAGTGTGGAGATCACATCCCCAGAGAGCACCAATGTCCCTTCCTTCCCCAGAGCTGCTGAAGCTTTTCCTGCAGCGATGCGGCCAGCACCAAAAGGTGGGCAATTAGGCACTTGGACACCAAAACTGAAAGCGAGAATAAACCTTCCTGCCCTTCTGCGACATCCTGGGACCCCACTTCATTTCAATATGAAGAGAGTAGAGAGTATGAGAGCTAGGAGAAAATTACAGGGAAAGGGTAGAATGATGAGGCTGGGGTGAGGAAGTGTAAATACCAGAAAGACTCCCGCTAGACAAGGAGAGAGAAGCAGACCAGTTAAGGAGGCTGGCAAATGACTGTTGTCTTGAGAACTGGATTCTTATCTTATGCCTGTTAAGCTGGAGAAATACTTTTAAAAGGCAGAACAACTGAGGTCTACAGTAAAAGCGAAACCCCCACGTTCTTGCTCAGCCTGAAGGCTGGTGCTCGCAGGAGCCGGGCAGTCAGGGCAGGAACAATCCACAGCCCTGGCCTGGTCCAGCCCGGGCTGGGCCTTGCTGCCCAGCACCAATGGGGCATTTCAAACGATGCGCGGGAGGGGAACACAGCCCACTGGCCTCGGGTGGGCTCCTGCAGGAAAAGAGTCTAAGGTGTGAACTTAGAGTTTTGTAAATGAGTCATTCCCTGCTTATCTACGTGGGCATAGTTCTCTGTTCTGCATTTAATGAAAATATGGGTTGTAAAACTGCTGCTTTGCAAGTCGGGAAATTAGGTTTCTGGTTTTAGCACCGGAAAACTTAGTGTAATTATCTCTAGGTTCATTATGATGGCTTGAGTTTTTCTTGTAATCCCCATAAATTTAAACCCAAGCCTTGCTGCTGCCAACAGTATTACACTTGTGGCAGCTGACCCAGAAGAAGTGTGTTTTCATGACCCCACAGAGGTATGCTCTGATTTAGTGAAGTGCTTCATAACTACAATAGGTCAATAGGAAGTACACTTGAACAAACACAAATAAGGAGAAACAGTGTTAGGCATCTCAGAAGAACCCAAGATGAGCAGATATTTTTAACCTTATTAGCTCTGTGCCTCAGCTTCCCACTTGTAAAATGGTTTACAATTAAATGAACCAAAGGGATGTTCTGAAAATAAATTCATTAATGTTTGAGAAATATTCAGATACTATACCATGGAGGGTAACAGACTATCCCACAACTAAATGAAAATTCTTTGTTCTGTAAAATACAGTTTGAAGAGAGTGTGCACTGAGGAAGATGGGGGACCACTCTCTGGACAGTGAGGATAACAAAAATATTGAATACCCTGCTCCTGCTCCTTTGTTGAGTACCATCTACCTAGGACACTGACTGGAGTGATTATTTCCTGTGGGAAAAAATTAATATTGTAATCATATAATTTAAAACCATATTGTAAATAATGAATTTAAGGGGGATTAAGATGATATGAGTGTTGGTGCTACCTTAATTGCTGACAGAATGAGTCACCGTGCTTCTTACATTCTTTAACTTTGCTTGACTTTGCAACAGCAGTGTTCCTTTAATCTAGTGGGTTTTCTTAATATAATAATCTAAGTTTGTATATATATGTGTGTGTATATTCTTCAAAGTCAAGTTACCAATTGAAATTAACTCCATGAGGAGTCCTTTTAGCACTTCTGGGTATTCAAACAGCTTAAAAAAATCAGAAGCAACCTTTGAAAAACATGAAATCAAAAGGCAAAAAAAAAATCACTTAAATCTGATACTTAGAGATAGTTTTCAGTGTCACACCCAGGAATTCAGGGGTGGAACAGCCATTACTGCTAATGGTAGCTGTCTGGCCTAATCCCTCCACATTGCACTGGATATTTGTACAAGTCTAAATATATAAAGTGCACTAGGTGTTCTTGACAAAGTGCTTACGAGGAGCTATTTATAGTACTTCTCAAAATCTTCTGGTAGAAAAACTACTTTTAAGAATATATTTTCATGGTAAGCCTGGGCTGTATTAGCTGTGCACCCAGCATCCCTGAGAAAGGCAGGAACAAGATAAAATGGTTGTCCTTTTTTTCCTATCTGCTCTTAGTCCATAGCAGGACCTTGCATATTTTCTTTGCATCAGAAAAAGCTTCTGTGGACACGAGCTTTGTGGCCACATCCTCTGGAGAAGCAAGTTGAATCCAAGAGTCATCCTCTGTCCCTGGAGCAGAGACATCCCCATGAAACTCCACGCTCTGCTGATGGCAGCCGTGGGGTGGAAGGGGTGACAGTACTTTTCAGGTAGTGGGACAGCTGGTGTTCCCTAACCAAACCTTGCATTCTCCCAGGATAAATGGGGGAAGGTGATTGGCGTATCACAGTCATTTGTATGCCAACAAAGAGTATTCTTTTTAAGTGACTCCCCTCAGGGTCTTGACCTGGAAAACCAGCTCTTAAAGATCACTAGATTAAGAAAGCAAGGGCATGAGCTGTTAGGAGGTAAATTATCTATCCATCTGATCCAGGTAGTTGCACTTAAATAGACATGAGAGGCAGCATTAAACCAAACAAACCAAAATTTCATTTATGTCCTGGGGTCCCTGTGTGGATTTTAAAGGAAATGAGGGAAGAAATGTATTGGACTGTATTTCTTGGGTTTAGTTGTGTTAAGATGCTGCAATGCAGTTACATTTTGGATTTTGTATGTGACTTTACTGATTCGTGCTGTTGTATTGTTATTAAAAATATTCTATTTAGACTGATAATGAAGTCAGATTAGGCTATAAAGTCTTCCTGACACATAATAGAAAACTCCTCTATTGGAGATATTAGGACAGAAAATCAAGGAGATGCAATTTCTGCAATAGTAAAAGAGAGTCTTACCTCTCCAAAGGCTGTGAAGAGTCAAAGCAGTGCACAGAAATAACGCGGCAGAGCACAGCACAGCTGCGGAAATGCTGGGAACGGGAACAAGGAACTCGCTGGGTTTTGTTCCTCAGTGGTACGTGCAGAGTGGCCGTAGGTGTGCATCTGGAGCAAGGCAAGGCTTGAACTCATTCACCTGCCCCTGGGTCCTTCTCAGTAGGATTCAGCTAATCTGTGTGGTTGTAGATGTGAGAATTTTGGCAACTTCACTGAAAACACGATGTGTTTGATTTCACTGGTCGTTTAAGTAAGTGGACTCCAACATCATTCATGTTGAGATCTGTTTGTGCAGCAGCTACTTGTGAAAAATGTGTCATCTGCTTAAGAAAACTGCCACAGTTCAAGACTAAACAAGCTGCAATAGCCAGTTTGTTCAGGGAGCTTTTCTTTCAAATTTGTTGCTAGCCCATGCTCAGAAGATATAAACTACTAGCTGGTCTGGTCTGCTGAAACGCAAGTATCTAGCTGGAAAGAACAACTTGTATCAGCTGGGCAGATATAATTAAAGTTTGAGGCTTACTTCATACCCAGGTGGAGACTTTGAAAGACTTAGGGGAATTTAGTGCTAATCCAAACCTAGTATCTTCCAACTGACGGCATGATGGGCAGCATGGAACTGTAATTGGAAGGGCATTGGAGGGGGACTTGGAGAGATTACAGAAGAGCGAGAGGATTAGACAAGCACGGGAATAACTACAGTGACTTCAGAAAATTACCTAATGCAATGCAGTTCTTGTGTCTTTATGATATTCAGCATCCTAGGCTTGGCAGAGAGTACAATACTACTCACCTTTCCCTTCCTTTATATACATCTGCATCTGAGAATGTGAACTGTCAAAGCCTTTACAAGCTAAAGGAAGCCGCTTAGGAACATGCAGGCAGTTCATCTGACAATGGCTCCTGTTAATCCTGCCATATATTAAATTGTCTCTCCTTATCTTCAGATCTGTCAAAGCAGGTCAAGTGATGAAACTTCAGGATGCTCTTCCTTACATCATGTGGCACGTGGACTCATAGATGTGGGGGTCCATCATCTACCTGCACCCGCAGATCTTGCTTAATGTTCGGATAGCCTCTTTGAAAGGATTTTTTGGGAAGGTTCCCTTTAACTGGCATGGCATCTTCCACTGCCATAACATATAATCATTTATTCCAACATGTGCTCAGGAGCTGCACTTAGGGATAAAATCAAGCTACAAGCATGTGCATCCTCTTTTGATGACTTTGCCTCCATCTTCTTTTCCTAATGTTGCTTTCACATTATCTTTGTCTCTTTCCAGTTCTGCTTTCCTTTACTTTTATTAGTGCATTTCTCCTTGATCCTGTCCCTCCAAACCATTTTTTTCTCTCTCTGATTTGGAATGGATCTGTTTTCTGTTCTCTCACTGCCAGCCTTCTTGTCTCTACCTGATGATGAGCAGTCTTTTCTAACCATAATGTCAGCAGAATTTGGCATGCAGCAGAGCACTGCTCTGTTTCCCTTAGAATGAAGGGTGAGACTTTTTTTTTCCAATTTTATTTATTATTATAATTTTAAGGAGCAGATGAAAATTGATATCACTCTAGTTGATCCAAGAAAGAAGAGAGAAATTTAAGATCTGATAGCTCCAATTAGGGAAGAAATTGAAATGGGTAATTGTGTGAAGTTATCTTGTTTGATGATAAAATCCTGTTGTGCTTGCACATAGGAGGCATTGGCCAGCCAGCAGCAGTTCCCCTGCCCACATCACTAACCCCATGTAGCAGCACTGCCAGGAGAACTCTCTAGGCTTTTAGCTTACACTTGCTTCTTGCTCATTGCTCCATCATGTTTTCAAGCAAGATCCAGCAAAACCATTCTTTTAGATCCTTTGTGTGTGTGTGTGTTTTGATTTTTTTTTTTTTTTGAGCTGTGCTACAAACCTTTCAGATGTCCTACGTGAGCATGAGCCGGCCAACATCAGGCATCCACTTTTTCCTGACAATGTCCTACTTTTTTTTCCTTTAAATGCTGCCTACATTTTATGAATGTCTGTCTGTCCCACATACACCTTCAATACACCTGATTTTATTTTTATTTTTTGATCTTTTGCTGCGATAGCACTCGAACTTTATCAGGAAGGGCACAGTTTCCACTCCGATCTTGTCTAATTGTTTAGGTAATATTCCTAGGCCTTGAGGGATGGGGTGTTTTCATCAATATTGTCACATTGTACTGTTGGCAATGACGTAAGAGCTTGGCTAATTAAATTCTAGTAATATGCACTTACATGGCTGATCAGTACTAAAGCTATTCGTTTTATATCATTTTAATCTTTAAAATGTTACAAAAGCTATTTGAAATGAGTGGCTTACTGTAAATGAATGGATAGAGACCACAGTCAATAAGTAAAGTGCTCATTCACCAAAGTGCTTTAGCAAGGTTATATTTTGTTAAAGATTTTGAAGTTGGACATGGTGTTGAACTGAAGCCCATCAGCCATTCCCGTCATTTATTGAGATTTGCTAAACGGTCTGAAAAGAGATTCGAAAGCCAGCAAAAAGGGTTGGGGAGAAGGAATGCCAGGCCAGTCCTCAGCTCTCCCTATGTCATGTTTTGGGTGCCACTGAAGACAAAATGCATTGCATCAAATTATGTGACACCCCACGTTGTATCAAAACATTGCCTTTGTTTGATGTGGTTGTTCATGTGAATTGATACAGTCTATGACACAGGGCTCGTGTTGCCCCACAACGAGGTAGAATGCAGCTCAGTGTATAACTCAAGTGCATGCTTAGGTGATGCTGGTACTGGTTTGAAGAGCAACTTCATCAAACTTCAACAAGTTTCCTGCAGAGTTAACGACAACTTGCTAGTGACACAGGAGAGGGGAATACACAAGATAAGACAAGTATCAGCTCACAACATGTAACTTTTCAGACAATGTTTATTAAACATTATATTTGTTTCAAAGCAGTACACTGAAAGAACATCCAAATGACTTTGAAGCTTCCAGGATAATTTTTATGTTGTATTTTAACAATGTCTTTTATCACTATAGCTTGCTTTAAATTTGCTTCAAATATTAAACAAACACTGGCTATAGTAGTTAGCTGAATTGTTTATGGGATCAAAATCAAACTAAACGTTCAGAAAATTTTCAGCAAGAGATTCCAGTTAATGAAAGCACCATTTGTGATGTGCTAAAACATGTATACACATAGGTATTGCCCCATTTATCAGACATGAGAGCTAATTACCTCATCCACTGCTATATTTCTTCCATCCTCTGCATTTCAATTCCCAATATTAACACATAGGTGGTCAAGCTGACCATCGAATAGCCTACATGAGCATGAATGCATTAAATAATTTAATGTTAGAAGAGTTTATTAAACTGCCACATTCTAATCAGCATGCGTACCTGCCTTCATTAATCTTGCACTGGTCCATGATGTGTCTCCACAGCCGACATAGAGTGTGCTAATGTTAATAGGAGCTCTTAACAAACAGGATCAGTTAATCAAGGAAAATTTACTATTAGCCACATGACCATGCATACTGAAATGTAATTATGATCAGATTTAACCTCTTCATTACTGTATTCATCCAAATATTTTTGTTATCACTTGTGATACTAAAGTATTCCAAACTGAGACATGATTATACTCATTTGGACAGGAAATACTTATATCAACTCACTATTATTAAGAGGGGAGGCTTTCTTTTTGCTACGTTTTCAATGGATAGTGTTATATGGGTTATATTTATTGCCAAAAGCAAGAAATCCAGTACCACTTTTCTCATCCAAAACCTGGCTACAGGAAATAATTGCTAGAACCGAATGTTGAAAAATGAACTTCTGTATTCTGGATTAATTCAGATGGAATTTAGCACTTTGTCAATTGTCAGTTAGCACTGGATATGGTGGTTATAATTTAGAATATACAGGGGTTTTAGCAGCTAAAGTGTTTTAAATTCTTAAGCAATGTATTTCTTTCTGATAGCCATTGAACCATATTATTTTGTAACCCTTGGCTATTTTCATTAGATCTTAGACTGTGATAAGCAATTAAGCTCCCTCAGTGGTCGTGATTCTCTTGAGTCTGTTCACACAATGCAAGCAGTTGGAAGGGACCTCTAGACACATAGTCCTTGATAGAGAAAGGGTAAATGGAGACAGTTCAATTTTAGATATTTGGTTTTATTATTTTATTTTATTTTATTTTTAAAATGTCCTTTTTCTGTATACAGAGAGTAGACAGTATTAGTTCAGAGTAGAGAAGGTCAAGTCTGTTTCTTTAATTAGGAATCTGCATGACATTTTGGGTGGAAGAGCAGTATATTTTGAACCACAGCAGAGGGCAGGATTCTGACCTGTTTCAACTTGCTGAGGGGGTTGTTTGCATGGGGAGTTCATTGGCTGAGAAACACCATATCACCGCACCTCTGCTTCAGGGTAAAAAATGGGGACTGGGTCACAGCAATGGCATTTGCTGACTCTGGATAGGGACCAACCAACAGTCTTGGGGACACTACTGCGCCCTGCATTAGTCTCTATCACCACGTGGACTTTGCTGTCACTCCTCTCCCTTCCACTCTTTCTCAGCCCTTCTGCATTCTTCCTTCTTCTCCTCCACTCTGCTGCTTAGACTAACTTCTGCAAAGGAGATAAAGTCCTGGGATGGTTTCTTCCTCTGGGAAATCTGTTTGTTAAAAACCTGCCTTTTGGTGCGTTCCAGTGATTAAAAAAGGTATTTTTTGTGAGCTAGGGTGAAGGTCAGCCCAGGACAGGCAGATAGAGCTGAGTCCAGGAAGGGAAAGGGACTTGCTAAGGCAGACTTTTTTTTGTTTGCTCCCTCTCGTACTGTTCTAACAGTCTTTTCTCTCCTCTCTTGTCTTCTTGGATACTTAGATTTATTAGGTCCACAGAGTTTTGCATTTTCTTCCTTTCGGTCCTGTTCTTCCATCTTTTGGCCTCTTTTCCTTCTATAAGTTTCTTTTTATGCTTCTGTTTCCCATTTTGCTACCTTACTCTTGGGCTACTCTTCTTACCTTACCAGCAGCTTTAATGCAAGGTGCGTTAAAGTTCTCCTTTGAGGGTGTGCGGGTGTTTGAGGGTGTTTTACGCCTGTTCTGTGAAGACTTCTCTGTTACAAATAGGCCTTTTTATTTTTGAAACTGTAGGATAACATTGCTTACTGTGCTTCTTAGATGGAGTCTTACATCATACATACTGCTGGGACAATCAATTAGCTGGCAAGAACAAGGACTGTTGCTCCCTAACCTATCCTAGATCTTGTTGTATCATTCTCTGCAGTGATGGTTCAGCTTCATCCTTGATGAAAACTGAGAAACCAGATCAATTGAATTTTTTACGTGTGCCAAAGGCCAGATGAATCTTTGTGTTTGCCCTGTCACAGAAGCCACTTTCTGCTAAACTATACACTTTTTTAAGGTGTGTGATTGCATTTGGAATGAAAGCGTGGCTGTCACCCAATTGAATATCAGTTTGCTACAATATACACCCTCTGAAGGCATCATGCACAGCATTTGTTGAATTTTGTGGAAAATGGTACATTTGTAGGTCAAAACCTAACTTGCACAGAAACTGGCATTTGGCTACCATGAATGTAGTGGTGGTGGGGTGGGGGGGAGAGGCATTGCTTCCAACCCAGCTCTTATGTAGTCATACCGCTTGTGTTTTCAGCACACCTGCTACTCTAAATTATGACATATTTAGGGACTGTATTGGTGTCTGGTACTCTGAACAAACCCAATAACATTGTCAGGGCTGAACTGAGGAATAAATAAATATCTTGAAGAACAAGATCTGATTCTTCATTAGTAGAACATCCTTCCTCTGCTCTGCTTTCCTTTTGTACTTCTGGTGCTTTCGATTGCAATTGCTTTATAAATCTGACCACAAAGGAGAACGCCGATAACTTGCTAAATGTACAAATCCAGCATGATAGAAGAATTTAATGCAATAGTATATGACTCAAATATAATGTAGTTTGGAAATGTCATATGATAATCCTACTTAAAACCCTATTCATCAAAAGGCTTCTGCTGTCAGGTCATGATGATGCTTTGATTATTTTACACATTATTTACACTGGATAGAGTTAGAAGGCATATTCTCTGCATGATTCAAGATGAAAAGTAATCCTTTAAAACAGAGAGTGTATTCTTTTTACAGATGTTAATTTTGATCATAGGAAAGGGGGAAGAAGTGCTAATAAAATTGGTAAGGACATAACAGTATTTTGAAATTACTCTTAAAAAGCAAGCGGATATATAATGTGAAAGTATTTTTAAAAATTTAACATTACATTAAAGTAGCTGCCTGAGTTCTGTGACTGGGAATTTGTAAGCTAAAGGAGATATGACATTTGCTATAATGAAGTCAAGATGGCTAGAAAAATGTCTGAAAAGGGCCTAGACTGGAAAAAAGAAGGACAATTCAGCAAGATTTGTGGGATCATATATCATGGGACAATACTGAGCTCATAGCAGCTATTTAACAGTGGAAATGTGTGTTTATCAGTCCCAAAATGGAAAGAGGGAAAGATTGGACACAGAGTTCTGGTGCTGTGTAGTGACCATTGCTGAAAGGGGCAGCGTGGCTGCAGCAAGTAGTGTACGGGGGAGAAGTCATGTATTTATTAAATGATCAGTGAAGGGACCTGGAAGTCTGAGAATTACAGGAGAAACCTATAGGAAATAAATGCTACACACCACATTTTCACTCTGCTTCCCCTTCCCTTCCCTATTGAAAGAACATGTTTTCATTCTACTCCCAGTAAGGGAGATTCTCTACTGGGCTGCTGAGACTCACCCACACTCTGTGGATTCTGTTGGTTTCCACTGGAAAGTGAAAAGTACTGATGTAATTTCCCCATACTTTTAAAGGATTTCTCCAGATCTAGTGTTTTCCTCTATACTGACTTACCAAGCAGAATCCTACCTACAGGCTGATGAATATTGACACTGTATTGATGATGCTGAAATAATCTTTTTCCATAAGGATCTAAAGTAAATGTTATTTATGTGAAAGTTCAATTTGTAATCTATGTGTCAGGGGACAGTGGTAAATTAAAATCATAAGCTTTTCCTTTATTATGTACAAGGGTTCCAATGGTCTACTCCCACATTTTACTGAAGTAAAACACTAAAAAGTGCTTGCCACTAAATACCGATGCAGTTTTATTGCTTTTATATTATAATAGTTGCTGAATTTCCTACACACATCGAATAGCAGAGAAAATAAATCAGGGCATAAACAATTTTAGAAAAGTAATGTTATAGGGAATTTGCTGAAGGAGCTGGAAGGCCAGATTAAAACATTTCCCAGACCTGCTGAGAGCTTATCTTTAAACGTGACCAAGAAAATTGTTTTATTTTCCTCTACTGAAACATCTGGAATAAGTTCCTAAAAAGATAAGAAGTGTATGCACAAAGTGCAACTGCAGTGTAGTGTTACACTCCCACGTAGCTTTTCATTTAATGCGTTTCAACTACCACCTGGCCAAACAGAGATGAAAATTTAGTGAAACATGTTCAAGCTCGAAGAAGCGCTCAGTCTTTTGCTATTCCCTACCACTCCTCACATGATCTGTCTCCTGCTTCTCTTTCTCAAGGGCTAAATGTTTCAGGGAATCACAGTTTCTAGTCAGCGGAGTAACCACAACAAAGCTCTTCTGGAAATGAAAACTACATCCAGCCTCTTCTGCTTTTATCTGTAAATGAAACACACTCCTGTAAGCCTGTGTCTGTTGTTGTAGATGGTGATGTCTAAGGGAGTTAGGCACCCATTTATAAATCTCATCTTGGGAATCTCAACTGAAGGGAATTATTTCCTTATTCTTTGTGATTGTATGGCATTAGAAGATAAAAGTGTTTTTACTGGGATAACTTATTTGTAGCTGAGCTTTCCATTAAAGAGAATATGCTCAGTTTTCTACGCTGCCTCTGATTTATATACTGAAGATATTAATGCGTACAGCTTGAAAGTATAGAAATACTTGTATTCAAAAGCAATGCTAATATATTTCAGATTCATGGCAAACCGTGAGATGCTAAGGCGGTGCTTTTCAGGCAGAAAGCTGTATCAGGCCTTTTTGCAACAGTACGGTACAGTGGTGTCGATACCAAATACATCTGGAATCAGGAGGGCGATACTCTGCTGGGTAGTTCATGACCAGCTCCAGGCATCCCTGCTAGGAAAAGCAAACGAGAATGCTGCAAGTCTTGCAAAAACACACTTGTGAACTCTTAACAAAAGAAAAAAGGGAATAATTTTCCAATCCTAGTGAATACATGTGTGACACAGAGGGACAACTCACAGCTCCTTGGTGCTGCAAACCTAACTGCACAAATCTAAAATGTTGCGGAGACCAATGCCAATTTCTGAGCTGTTCTGTTAGAATATTCTTATTCTGCTAAAATTTAAAAATCAAAGCTGAAATATTCCTTATTGGGTGATCTGATGGCTTTGTAAGTCACGCGTCTGACTTCTGCTCCTTCAAAAAGAAAGACATGCCAGTAGCAATATAATGTCTTATGTCCAGCTGGAAATTACCACCAGAATCATTGTTTCAAAGTTTTTTCTTGCAATAAATGCCGTTTCTGTGACTGCCTCTTCATGTCCTGAAACACTGCGAAGAAGAAATAAATGAATGAACCCAGAAGGCGTACTTCAGCATCTTCTCCGCCAACCTTTTTATTAATCATCAGGAGGTTCTGATTTAATGACACCAACAAATCCTACAGGCTTACTTTTTTTTTTCTTTTTTTTTCTTTTTTTTTCTTCTTTCCTTTTTTTTTTTTGTAGAGCAGCTTGCTCGTTTTTTTTGTCAGAATATTTAATTGCATTTCAAATATTTTCAAAGCAATGTTTCAACATTTTCAAAATATAGTGATTTAATTGTTATTTGAAATAACTTTCTATTTTAAGAAAATCAGTTGACTGAGACCAAACAAGGTAGCCCTTTAGTGCTGAAATGCTATAAAAAATATGCATGTGGTCTAAACCAAGCATTTGACTTTTTGGTTTGCTAAGCATTTTACTTTTTATTTGTTTTCAGGTCATTGCAAAATGAATCCACTCTCATCCCCCCTTTTCCTGGAATTGCAACTTTAGATAACCATCTTATCTATTAGAAAGAAACAAAGAGAAGAAAAATATAAAGATGGGAGTTACCAAGAGTAACGAATGTTCACAGAAGTGTGTTTCGAAGATTCAAAGACAGACATTTAAATCCTGTTTCAGGTCATGTGTTCTACAGATCTCAAAAGCAGGAAAGCTCTGCCTTGACTCAGGTTTTTTCTGAAAGCTCATTCCTGGATCCAAGTAGAGTTTTGGAGTTATTATAATTCAATCAGCCAACAATAGTCCCATCTGGCAATAGACTAGCAAGTCAGCTGAGACTGATGAGGGTGAGGGCGACATTTTACCTCTCCCAATTCTTCATTTAGGAGCTCAAGGGACCTATAAATTTGATATCCAGCTCTTCCTCTTCACTTCCTGGCAGCACATCCAATTTTCAGTCTTTTCCTTTTCCCTCTTTTTTTTTTTTTTTTTTTCTTCTGAGACTTTTCCTACATTTCATCTCCTGATGCATGTTGTAAAATCTTACTTATTTCCTCACTCTTCATAATCCAGTAACTTGTCCCACCTTAAGTTGGCAACATGACAGCTGCTTATCTGCTATCTTAACTTTTTAAGTGTTGTCTTCTTTTACTTCTTAGTAGCCTTAACTAGTTAAGGAAGGAATTCAGTAAGAGCTTGGCTGTGTCTACACCATTTTCGACAGGAATGAGGAAAAAATAACAAAGGCAGCTATGCTTGTATAATACCGACGCAGGCTTTCCCAGAGGTAGCTTGAATGCCGTTACTTGGCATTGCATTGTTTAGACTGGCATTTAGTATCTGAATACATTAGTACCTTATGCTTAGTTAAACAGTGATTAAAAGTCTGATGATGCTTCCTAATTCGATACCAAGGTCTATACTCACAAGATGAGACTGTAACTGCAGATTGTTTTCCTCAGGAGTGAGGTTTGCATGTGAAGTTCCTTGTCTGTGCCATTTGTTTCTTTTTGCCATTTTGGCTGTGCCCATACCTGTGTCTCTAAGGAAGACACATGCCTTGGGGAGGAGAAGGTAGTGAGGGAGAGAGGGTTTTAATCCAAACCAGTTTGGTGTGTCTTTCATAGATCACCCCCTTCCCTTCTAATCAACTGCCAGTCTACACATGAGGTGTGTGCACCTAGGAATGAGAAGAAGCAGGAGGAGTATGTTAGGATAGGGCCAGGAACCTCCCAAGCTGGCTCCATCACTGACAAAACTGATGCCATGAAAGGAAAACATGTGGTAGAGAAGGATGCAATATTTGTGATCTTCCATCACTGGAGATACAAGAAGCTTATGTTCCTATAGGAATGTTCTGTGTGGTATTGGTTGTTGTTCCCCCAAATGATACACCCCTGAAGACAAAACTACATCAATCCGTAGTGCTCTGCAAATTTCCCTAAGAATTTCTCAACAAGCTCTCCTAAGTTTTATTTTCTGTGCGCTGGCAGTAACAAACATTGCAGCAGGTTTTTCTGTCTGACACCTCGCGCTCGTCTTGATCACTATATTTATCGACACACAGATTTGTTTTTTCAAATCTCAACTTCAATCATACTCATTTTATCGTCTCTGAAGATTGCTTGGCACTAACGTGGGTTTAGTTTGGTTTGGGTTTTTGTTTTAATGACGCCTCAACAGAGATCGTTGAGTTTCAAAAAAATAAACATCCCTTCCAGCCTATCCAGAAAAACACATTGGAGTCTGACAGAAGAAAACTCCATCTTGTGGGGTCATTTGAGGGGTAAACAAAGCACGTACTTAGGCCATACTTTGCTGGAACTTATCTTTACTTCTAACATTCATCCTTTGCCAGATTTTGTCATCCTCATTTTACTGAATGTTTTTTATTCCTCTAGTCATCCTATAGAAATATGAGAGCACAGAGTTTCTCTCCCGTGCATATATGTAAAAGAATTTCACCCACGGTGATATTGGTTTTGTGCTGCCAATATGGGGATGTTTTTCCTCTTTTTATTGCCTATTTAGTCATTAGAACCTCATAGACTTTTAATATTTTTGAGGCATGAAATACTTCTAATCCTACTTATATTAACCTTGTATAACAAAACTTGATTTTTTTCTAAGCAAAATATTGTAAAGACATTTTTAGTGTTGAGTCAGCAGCTCTGAAATACTAAAAAAATACATTTAGCAGCATTACTTCATTCAGTCTGTGGTCCTGTCTCACTGTATCTGATACTCTGTATAGGAGAGGAGACATTTGAAATGGATTGAGAGTTTCTCTTTGGTCTGTCCTTTCTAAAGATAGTTTTGGGGAAAGGGGGAGGATGAGTGCTTAGGCTGCAGGCTTGCAAGTTCCACATTCTTACTCCTTCAGGCTGCAGGAGATTGCTCTAAAGATTGCCCTCCCTGTGCTTGGTCTTGTTCCCACACTCCTGCTGTTGACACCATCACCTGCCTACTCCCAGACTCCCCCTTATCTGCAGCAAAATGCAAATCTTGTTCAAATGATGATAGTGATCTCACACCAAGTAATAGCTATTTTGTTGCAAACCATCAGTCATGTATCCCTTGTGCCCAGTGTTGTCACCAGATACAAAGAATAGGCAGGTCAAAGCATCTCTCTCAAAACTAAGACATTAGGTCAAGCCTAATGCTGAAAGCCTGGGTTCAGTAAACCTTGTCTGAAGGTAAATTGACATTTTCCCACTTAGAAACTCTCATTCTGTGTGTGCAAGGGGGAAAATTTGAAGGACAATAGAGAATTGTCCGAAAAGCAATATTGGGAATAACATATCCACCCATGCAAGTCTGTTCCGAACAGCAACTTTCCTGGCAGCTACTCAGTGTCAATGGTCACTGGGTGCATCCTCACCCCTGGTCTTCTCCTGGGCCTGTTGCAGAGAGGGCTGCTCAGCAGGTACCCCATGCCCAGCCATGGGCAGAGCGCTCGAGCTCTCTGCAGTGCTGCCTTATTTTGTTCTTTGACTTCTGCCCCTTCCTGCTGCCGTGCTGTCAGGTCTATTAAAAATAGCAGGTGTCCTCAGTGGAGTTCACTGAGCTCTTCTGCAATCCTCTGGGATGTCAGGAAGAACACACCCCACTCCCCATCAAAAAGCATTTCTCTGTCCCATACCTCTACAAATCCCCCAATGTATATCTACAAAGCCTTCACAATAGCACGGAGAGACTCACTGGAAGGAAGAGGTTTTAGATTCATGCAACTTGTAGTTGCCAAAATCCAGCTGCCGCCTTCCCCTCCCACCCCTCCTCACCGTTTGTTTTCCTGTGCAGCCCAGTGTGAGTCTGTGCAGTGTGATGTCTGCTCTCTGTGTTGCTCACAGGGAGGTGGACAGACAGAGCTCTTCCTATAGCATCTTCCATTCTGGGAAAATACTTCATGCAAACAAAGATCTGTGGTTGCTTGTCTCTGTTCAATATCGAGTAAAGTGGGGAATTTTAGAGCCTGAAGCCATAGGGCCTATGCTTGCTGTCTACTGATGGTTTTATTCTGCTTCTTTAAATTGAATTTAACCAATGTGGCTGAATTTCAGTAATCTGATATGACAAAAGCACCATCTACAATATTATTTAGAAATAATCAGATACAAATATAAATCTATAAATATAAGGGAAAAACCACTGCTTTCTGCAGATCAGAATCTATTTCCCATTTGGTAGCGGCTCATTCAAAATCAGCTGATCTGTTCAGCTGCAATGGATTGTTGGTTTAGTTTATAAGGTTTTGAAAATGCTGTTATCATACAGTCTTTTAAAACAACAGCAGTAATACTATACCATTAGCTAAGAGACAAATGCTGTAATTATGAGATCTATTCCTGCCCAAAGGCAGCCAGCCATATTTATAAGTTGGTGGGATCGCCTCGCTAAGTAGTTGTTCAGGTTTGTCTTGACTGACTAGTCTCAGTAGTAAGTAAGTGGACCGATAATTTAGCTTCTCTCTAATTTCTGACTATCTCGACCTCTACACTTTCTTTTTACATTATCGAGCTAGCATGGTATTTTGTATGCACTAAATAATGCAGACGATAATTGTGTGTCTATTAAAATTGGGAGACCTTATGGGTTTTTTATATAATTTTATTACTTTCTTCCACTGTGCGTCAAAGTTCCACACAGAGTGCCTCTTTTACTTAGGGTTTTTTTCTTTTTATTAACCAGAACTTTTCAACCTTGCGTGATCTCTTTACAATTCCCTTTAGAATACATAATTGTGCTCGATCAATTTGTTAAAGGCTTTTGAAGTGTTAAAAAAGCTGCATTAAAATTATTTTCTTTCAGGTTTTATGTTAATGAACATAGGTGCTATTCAAAGCAAAGTCAGTGTGTCAAGGGAACTTTAACTAAAGTTATTCATACATAAACTAAAAAAGGAAACATCTTTAGTGGAGGAAAATACATTTAATGAGTAAGTGCAGCACACAATTCCTCCTTTCAAAAATGTCAGTTCATATTGAACCTCCATTCTAGATATCTTACAATTACTTTGTCAACAGCAGGTAGAGTAGTGATGGATGATACATTGGTTCTTGAAACCAAACTTTCTGTGAGTTACTTAGGCTGAAACTAAGTGCTTTTACATTCCAGTCTTATTGATGATAGTGGTTTTATATTTATCACCCTGTCATTTCAGTTGACTGTATCAGCCTCTTCAGTGCAGGAATATGGACACTAATGGAGGTGTGTCCTTAGTGCTCGAAAGGGTCACGGATTCATTCCACTAACACGTTCACAGCTCAGAAATTGTTTTACCATTTTAAACAGCAATCTGCAGCTGTAGGTGTATGAGGCCTGTGAAAAATGGTTTCTTACTGGTCTTTTAAGACCATGCTACCTGTTTGCCGCTGAATATGCTTCTTTCAACTTTTGCTAATATAATGTTACTGTTTTGCAACCTGCCCTATAATAGTCAGAATTCTACCAGGGCCTTGGGAGTCCAGGATCAGATTGCAACATTTATTTATAAGAAATTCTGTCAAGAATCAATAATAGTCTTGGGTCTCAAGTTCCTTCTTTAATAATACTTTGATATGATTTGTCACAAGCTAGCCCACAGTATCCACCAGATTTTATTACTTAGCTTGCAGCACAGTCTCTCATCTTTGAGTCATGAGATCAGCCATGGGGAGACCTTTAAAAAGCTATATTCTTTACTGTTTGGTTATTACAGAAAGTCTATATTACTCAATAATATCTTTTATAAGGTGTGCTGTCACATCTTCACATAGATGTTTAACCTCGATGTAGATATACTGAATGCCTGGAGGCCATTTTAGTGACATGGACATTGTTTTTCATGATTGGATGCCAAATGTATCAACAAAAACAACAGAAGTTGGGCCTTATTTTCACAGCTTGGTAGTTCTGACCGAATCTCATACTAACTGTCGATAGCAACTAAGATTTTATTTAGAGTGTAGAGTGTAACATTTTTATTACTTGAAAGTAGTAGAAATTCTGTGAAAGCAATTTAGATTACTTTCCACTGTAATATCAGTTCCTTAGGTTCTACTGTGTATCTCAATAAACAAGATCCTACTGTCTCCCTCACATATTGTGGTTCTAAATAGATATGATTTAACTCGGCCCTGAAATTCAGATAGTTACAGTTGGCATTTACTTATACAGGCCGTTTACAAAATGAATTATATGTATTGTTGACTTAAGGCACAATATGCTTGATTCAATGAAATTTTCAGTAAAGCTTGTTAAAAAGTGCTTCGAGTGAATGAAATCTAATCAACCCGTGAAATTCAGATCCTCCTCTTCCATTTTTATGAAATTAACAACTGAGGAATCATAGAGGAAGACAGAGGTTTGCTCTGTGTATCTTGCGTGTCATCAGAGTCATGCATGAAAGTAGTACCAGTGAAACAAATAATAGATAAACATGTTTTTATAAATCATGTTTTTTTCCAAATATGTATTTTGAAAAAAATATATGCTTATAATTTTAAATGTGTTTATTCTTAAAGTTTTCCTGATAATAATAGGAATCGGTTATTGTGTACTTCTCTGTATTTGAGGGTTCTTTCGGATTGCTATGTAACCATGTTGTTAGCAGAGAAAGAAACCTTTAATTAGGGTATTGTTGAAAACTAAGTTTTTTGGGCCAGGCAAGTTTTCTTCAGGATAGAAGCACGCCAGATAGTGAGTATCTTAGAAAGAAGTAGGTGTGGTGATTTAATTTTAAGAGATTATACCTCCCTGGTTTATCATTTTTTATAGCCTGTCCCAGTAGAACTTGTAAAGCAGGGAAGTCTTTGTGAAAGCCAGTCCTCAGGTATAATAAAGTTACATGGCCCGTTTTAGCTCAGAGCTAAGAATACAAAACTATTCATAGATCCACAGAGGGTTGGAATACACATATTGCAAAACAAAAATAATTCTAAATTCTTTATTAAGAGTGCATAGTAAATTTTGAATTACAGAAAGACAATCATGAATAGACTCTAGAAATTTCCAATGCTTTATTTTGGAAGTGTGAAATTTTCTAAAATAATTCCGAGACTAAAAGTGCATGTTGGTTAGGCAAAGGTGTTTACCCATGAAAAGCTACTGAATTCTTCCCTTAATGAAAATTTAATTGATAAGTGGAGACATTTCTTCAAAAGACATTGCAAGTTATCCTAAAACAAAGTGTTTAGTACTGGATGCAATCTAAAATGTAGTAATTCCATAATATCTGAAACACTGGATTAATTTCATAGATTGTTCCAATTTCTGGCAAGAGCCTTGGAAAGGAATTCCTCAGGAAATATAGCAATGTGTAATATTCAGTTGTAGTGTTCATTTCCAGGCACCCTAGTCAATTAATTTTGAAACATTTAAAAGATTGTTGTCTAATTATGTCTCTGATGTTTGATTTATATTGAATGAGTGAACCAGAAAGATGAAAAATATCTTTTCCAATGGATATTTTGGAAAAGTTTATGTTTCTGGTACCACCGGGGAGTTTATATCTAGATGCACACACACGCAGACACATATGCACACACATATGCACATGACTATACATACATAATACAATAAAAAACTAGTGAATCAATTTTATTTACCTTTTATAGTTTTACAGCAGTATGTAACATAGTCTGACTTTCAAATGTCTCAATAATCTACCTGCAGGTAGCATTTGCTTAAGTAAGAAAAGATATTAAAAAAATACATTGAAAAAGAAGCCTGGAGTAGCCTATGGTAAAAAAGAAATGGTATAAATTAGATCTGGACTTGAACACTTCCTATATAAAATAAAGGAGAAAAAAAGTCAGGAAAGCTGTGGAGCTTGTCAAAGAAAAGAGTTAAAGGTGGGAATTCCAACATCAAAATTAGAAACAAAGAGGTAGTCGAAACCTGGCTTCCTGCCTAAATTTAATAAACTAACCTGTGTTCTAAATTTATGAGAAACAGACAACATGTTAGCCCTAGACCTGTCTTTTCTAGCTTGACCTCAAGGCCGCAGGTTGAATCTGTCTCATCAAGAGAATTCATTCAGCCCATGCCCTGCTCTTTTCCTTAGGGCTGTTATTGCCCTCCCTGAAGAATGTAAGGAAAGATGCCCATCGCCTAAGGAAACATGCCTGCCACATGACCAAAATGCAGATGTGGCTATCACATGACCTGATTTATATTTGCCACATTCCTGCTTAGCAGGGATTTGGATTTTTTCAGCAGCTTCCTCTATACACGTGCCATTTCGTGGGCATTCAGTGCCTGCAGAAAAGGGGCTGTTATTAGATGCATCTAGAAAGCTTCCTCTTCCCAACAGAAGAAAATTGTTCTTTTCTAACATGCCCATCAGCTCTGCCAAATTATTGGTTCTCATTGCGCTCAGGTTTCCTGCAGTACATTCACCATCCCTCTAACAAGAACATGACACATGTTTATTTTTTGCATAGCTTTAGATAGTGCACGGATAAGCAAGAAGGAATACAACAAAGAATGCACCAGCTTTAGCTTTTTAATAGCATAAATGTATAGTGGATAGGTGGACACTTTTAAGAACTAGTAGCAGAGTCAATCTTTTCAAAATCCTTCATTGTTACTGGTTCTGGAAACTCTTACTGAGGTGCTCACTCTAATGTACAAACCTGATCAGACTAACTCGAATTCTTTATGCCTTTTTTCCTTGAGCCTTGTGATTTGGCAGTCAATCCTGACAAGCCATTGGCTATTTCCATAGTCAGTTAGCTCTAACATGGTAATGGGTTCTGTAAAAGCCCTCAAAATTCAAATCAAAACAACATGCATGGATACTAATTGTGTGACCTTGATGATTCTGTGAAATGTATTGTTTACAGACATCATTAGTTTTATTGGTAGCAGCTCAGCTGTGGCAGAGATCTATTTAGCGTGTGATAGGAAAGCAAAGGAAAGTGTTAACTTGGGTTTTGATCTTATCAGCTTCAATCACTTCCATAAATCTGTGTTCTAGAAATGCATCTAAGTTTGTCCTAACTTTCCTGGGAAGCCCATATTTCCCTCTAGTCCCATCAAAGTTCACTTTATTAACCCAGGAGTTATAGGTTTCAGCAGAAATAAATTCTTTTAGCAGCAACAAAATGTACTTGTCGGGCTTTCCACCAGGTTCCCTGAAAATCTCATTCTTTTGTGTAGGAGCCACACTTTGTATGCTTACCTCTGGCAGCTGCTCTTCTGTAGTACATTTGCCATCTCCTGCACCCACATCCAGACGGGTAATACTCATGTATTTGTCAACTTGCGTTTGTATTCACATCACCTCACTTGGGCATATAATTCACAGAGGCCAAAAGAAATGGTTGCCATTTTTTTGAACAGAACTAGGACACAAAAAAAGAGCAGAGGAAAAGACAGGTTTTATACTCCTGCGCATTTGCACGAATACTGAGCAGTGAGGGCAAAAATAAAACTGCATTTACCATTGAAGAAGAATCCTAAATCCTACATACCCATCCTTAACTTTCAATTGAGCAGAATAAACAATCATATGTTTAGATAATGGCTTGTTTGCAGTTCTGTTCCAGTTACACCTTGTGGAAGTATTTGAGTTCTCTTGCTTAGAAGTAGGAAAAATGCCTTTGAAAGCATGATTTTCCTGAGCAATCTTTTGATTTACCTCTTTAGCAAACTTACCTGAATTTGCCAGATCTGTTAGCTGATCTTTTTGATGTTTTCTTAGGAATCTGGATGTTGCCTATGTTATGTTTATAAACATTGTGTTGTTATATGGCTTCTAAAGGGCCACTTCAGAGTTGAATCAGCTGTTCTGGCCTCAGATCTGAAGAACAGCATCCGTTAACAGGTTTTGACAGTCTCAGTAACAGGCAATAGGTCATAGTTTTTAATATTTACTTTCTCTAATCTGAACAAGGGAACTGCTTGATCACAGGATGAGTGTTTGGCCAGGATTGCAGGGACACACTTTCAAATTAAGAATTAGAGAGGAATTAGAAGATAATCCTCTGCTGATCATCTGGTCCCCAATAGAACAAAGTGGAGGAGAGAAAAGACACCAGAACCAGGAAACCTAATTTGAGCTGTTTAGTCTCTTGAAACTAAGTGTAGATATGTCTTCACTCTTCTTTTATTTCTAGCCTTTTTTTTTTTTTTCTGCTGTGATATTCCTGTAGCTAATTCCATTTCTTCCCCTGAACATCGTGACATCATGATGGTCACAGAGGGAATGGATGGGCACATCTACACTGCCCTGTGCTGTAGAAAGCAATATAGCTACAGCAGCATGGAGTCATATACTTACAGGGCTGGATTCCCTCCAGAATATAAGAGAGCACAGTTAAATTTAGCTCCAGGATCTATATATTCCTGTTCTACGACAGAAGGTAAACCTAGCACACTCTGCTGGGATTAACATGGTTGATACTCAGGCATTTCTGTAACATTATCAGCTCAATTTAAAAGTTTCATTGTAGGAACTAGAAGACTTAGGAGTTCAAGGTGGAAAGAGGAGAAATTGGGAAGCAGTGAAAAGGAAAGCTGCTTCTCTGAGCTACAACTGTGAGTACTTGGGAAGTGAATTCGATGCACCGAGTCTGACATAAGTGAAGATTACCCTTGTGCTTACTGGGACTCTGCTGCGTGATGATTTTGCATTAGGTTGTTCACCATACAGAGAAACATGGCAATTCTCCGCTCCTCTGGAAAGGAAATCACTGTATGAGGATGCTGGGAGCACAGCACTGGAATCTGCACTTCCAGTAACTCGTTCATTAGTAGTGAACATCCAGGGAAGGAACATGCTCACCACACGCTGACAGACTCGGGCCATTTGGCAGGTTTTGAGGCTTTTCGCACGTTGGCATTGTGACATGGGCTGAGCTTTTAACCTTACCCACAACATTAATAATATTTAAATTGAAAGAATACATACTCCAAGCAGGGCATGTTCCCAAGTTTGTGCCAAGATCTAAGCCGTGCTGTACCTCAGGACTCTGAGCACTGGAGTGCTTATTAATTTTTCCCTGTAATTCTTAATAAAATTGTATTGCAGCATGCAAGCAACAAGGGCCTCTTTGATAATTTACCCTCTGCCAGTTCAAATCCATGCTAGTGAAGGGAACTGTCTGCCTTGTATTTCAAAAGTAATGAATTCAAATTCTGTTGGGATTGTAATTTTATTAGAAATTCTGCATATCTGCTCTTGTTATTATTTCTGGGTCAAACGGATCATTATATTGATTGATCAACACTTAATTTGTTATTATCCATAAGTACTCAGCAAATAATGAAAATAACCTGTCACTTTTTTAAAGAATGAACAAAAGAGACAGTATTAGGTTACTTTTTAAGTTATTTTTTTGCATACACGTAAATCAAGCTTGCATATCTCTGAAGCTTTGACTGGCCACTCAAACATCTGGCAGGAAAAGCTGAGTAGTAAAATAATTCATATATATATATATAGTAAAGCCTGCGTTTTAACCAGTGTTCACTGTAAAAATAAACAACATGCAGAGCAGTAGGGTTTATGATAATGCTGTAAGTTAATGATCTTGAGCACAGCAACAAACTTTTGATGTTGCCATACTAATCAGGCATTTCCGTAGCTTAATCAGCTCAATCTAAAAATCAAAAATCGTGCAGCTCCATTCTAGGAACTAGAAGGTCTGTACTTTCTAGCTGGAAAGAGGAGAGACTGGGAATTTAGTTTTATTTATTTATTTATTTTTATTGATTTATGGTATTTCCTGTCTTAAAGATACAACTGATTCTTCTGGATTTGTTAAACACATTTTCTCATAACTTCTGCTAACTGACATTCCATAGAATGCAGAAGAGAGAGAAGCACTAAAACAAAGCATTCAGTACGTGTAATATAGGTGTACATATATATGATACCATTAGTTACAGGTCTTCAGGGAAGGACACTGGACCTTATTTTCAAACATTCTTAGTGCATACAAATCAAATTGAAGCTTATAAAAGCTGAAAAAAAATCATATTTCTGAAATTTGGGACCGTTTTTCCCACTGTGACTAACTAGCATCTCCCTTCAAGAAAACCTATAAATGGATCGTTCTGTATCTCAGCTTGCCTAACTACTGTCTAAAGTGGGAATACTCTTGCCATGATACAAAGCAGAACTGACAAGAAAAAGATATTCTTTTTTCTGTCACATTCATCTTATATGGACCAGAGTTAGAGGCATTACAGATTAAAATTATTGTTTTATATATTTTATCGAAAATGCAATAAGTATCAGGCATATCAGTACATATCATGTATTTTTTTTATCCTGAGCAGATCTACAAGTGTGTGCAAAGTAGACCACGATGGGTTGTTCATGCACAGCAGCACCAATAAAGGTAGTGGTTTTGCACGTTTGTAAACCTGTGCACCAGAACAACTCACTGTTCCTCTCTGAGCGTATTCTGTGACGTGCTTGCACGTGGGACTTACAATTACTTCGTATGTCTCATAAATCCCTCCACAGTATCCTTGAGTATCCTTGACTAATTACAAGTGGGCAAGCTAACGTGTTGTGGTTGGCGCTGAACGACCTGCAGACTGGCCAGCTGAGAGGCCAATAGTCAACACAACTGTTAAAGTCTCGGTTGAAATCCTTCTTCCATGGAAGCACTAATTTGGCTCTTTCTTTACTACCCTGGTGCCAGTTTTTGTGAAACTTATGGCAGACTTTAGATCTTTACAGTTGCTACAATTTTGCCTCCTCCTTAAAGGAGGGGACCTGACAGATGGACGAAAGAGCAAACAATGTTCTGTATTTTATCCTTTGCAAACCAGGCTATATGATATATAAAACTTCACTCGCAAAGTTATGAAATATCAAACGACACTCACAAAGTTATGTGACAAACACCACTCACAAAGTTATGAAATACCTTATAAATATGAAATATCTTATAAATATAAAAGGTGAAGCTCTGATTTATGCCAATAACCTCTTCAAGCACTAATGTTTATCTAATGGATTCAGCTACTGAAAATTATTGCATATACTACAGAAAGCATTATAATTTGGGATTCACCTGTGCCATTATATCAAAGCTAAAATTATTCCATGAGACTTTGGAACGTTCCATGTTGGTTGATACTACATGCTTTTAACTAAAAGCTTCTCCTTTCACTTTACATCAACAGAAGTGGAACAATTAATGCTTCAAAATACAAGAGAGGCTTTTGTTCTTGTTTAAATTTTTGTACCTTAGCTTGAAAGGTATCTTGAGCTCCTTTGAAGTTTTCCTTTAATATACTGCACCCAAACCACTTCTTTATAAGAGCCTCATTTAACTTTTACATTTTAAAGATCTTTCAATGCAAGCCCAAATGTAACAAAAGGAAGCGATAATTCTTGAAACAGGCAGAGTTGTTGAATAGTGTAGACACTGAATCTTACGGAAGCCACATCCTGGAAGCATCTTGTGCAACTCTGGCTCTGGTGTATAGCAGGCAGGTAGGTCACATCGCACAGAATTTGCTTCATGCTCTAGACTAATGCTTTCTTGAATTATTAATTGACTTTAATAATTCACAGAAACCCCAGTTCCACAGAGTTTGTGTGGCCCCATGCAGAGAGCCCCACTTGCTGCCAGGGGCATTCCCTCTGAGGTCTGCTTGTGCAATTCTCAGATGCAGGCTTAAATGCCAGTTCTCTGTGAAGTCAGTGGTTAGACTTCTATAGGTTTCACTGGGCATTGGATTGGACTGTATATTCTTTGATAAAGGATTGAGTTTTCTCCTCTCTGCATTTGAAAGCAGCTACCACCCAGCTGATACGAGCAAGAACAACAACTGAAATGCTGATTCGAGATCTCAGTGAAGTCACATAGAGCTGCGGGCAGAAGGTCAGGGCAATCAGTATTGAGGGGTGTGGGATTGTCTGCAATTAATCCCAATACTGTCCTGGCACTCCCAGTGACTATACAGTGGTATTCCTGCCCAGCAGCCAAGTAGAGTATTTAGTAGACCCTACAGAAGTTGTGAGTATTTTCATGCCCCTATTTAATTCCCTGAATTCCTTGTGAGTAATTCCTGATAGTACGTGGACAAGGTACTTCATTTACTGTATTAGAAAATTGCCATTTCGGATTTCTGATGACTGCCTGACTTTGAGGCTCTGATGCTGTCATCAGACTCCATCACGAGTGACCAAATGTTGGTGTCATACTGTGGTTTATGAACCACAAGCTCATCATGCCTATATTTCTGCTTGGTTCTGTGTTTCTACCAGTGTTGTGGGAACTCACACACCATTTCAGACCTTTGAAAGTCTAATTCTCATGCACCATCATTCTTTTTTTTTTTTTCTTTCTGAACTGGGGCAGATGTCCCTTTCTGTAATAATTTAATTAACACTTTGGAATAATGATGCATTAATTAATGCCAGATTACAATGGGAATGCTACAGAATTACACTTTATATCAACATTAATGCAAAATGAGTTTCTCCTGGATAATATTTCTTACAGAGAATACAAAAAGAGATAATACTAATTAGGCCATCAATTTAAATTTACCATAATTTCAATCCACATCACTTATCTGTTCTCTAGCACAAAACTCTCTGTTCTACCATACACTTTTTGCTGCGTTGCTATCAGGATGGCAGCCAGAGTGGGAGTCATTTCCTCATGTGCATTCTTATACATTGTAGTGTATTCCTGTACTATAATCTTGGTTTTTGTGCCTGCGTTGTGACAGATTGAACTTTAAACATCAGGTATAGGCTTAATAACGTTCTAACATAGATCTTCTGTGGCTAGAGAAACTTCACTGGCAAAAAAACATCCTCACCAGAGGCACAAGATTTCGTATTGTGCATGGCACATTGTTAGACTACAGCACACAGTTCAGGTTATTGTAATTCTTCCTGGCATGGCCCACATTTGCTGCTGCAATTGCAACATCTGCAAAGTCATTCTTTTTTGAGCATTTTTTTTTTAACTGCTTTGTACCAGAATGTGAGACAAGTAATAAGCCAAGGTTTCTGTTCCCCAGTAGCTTCAGTTTCAGTAGCTCTTCCCCTTCAAATTGGGTCCATCTTTTTGAAACACCCTGTATATTCCCACTTCTGAGAAGAAAATGGTTTATTTCAAGCAAACCTGATCTCACTTGCACTTTGGTGTTTTTTTCTTTGTATGACCATCACCGAGACGGTGCCTCTTGTGCAGGCAAGAAAAGAGGATTTGATAAAGATAATTCTAAAATGCAAAGCATTAAAAAACATTAGCAGAGATGATTCACTTTCAGTGAACACCCAAAAAAGCTTTGCTTTCCTTTCTGTCTCCCCTCCCAACTCTGCCAGTCTGTGTGGAACCTGCAGGGTCACTAGAATTTCAGGCTCCTCGCTCTTCAGCAACCTATATTGAAGAGCAACAGTGAGTCAAGTCACTAGCGGCCAGTCAGGCTGGTTTGCAAGCCCTGCTGTTCATTTGGAATTCCCCAGGTGTACAGGGAGTTAGCTGCACTTCACTCCAAATTATGTAATGAGTCAGGGACCTGGAATTCTTGGCTGTACCAGCATGCTAGGAGTTTGAGAGTTCTTCATCCACCATGAAGAACTTTGTTTGGAAATTATGAGAGGCAATTTTTTTTTAACTTTCCAGATTGCAGTTTTTCAGAATTTGCTGCATGATTAATTTTAGCTTATTTGGGGATTTTTATCCCAAATAGAAACAACACCAAATTTTGAAATACCCTGTGAAAGAGATTCTCTGCACAGCTGTAGTTGCTTCCTTCAAACACTGAAATTTCCTTCTTTGTGGAAGATTTTGCTCGGTAGATTTTAGTTGTATGCTTTTATACTAGCCATTTCTATTCATTTTATTGTATAAAATACAATCATTTAGTTCAACACAGAAGATGCTGATGACCTTGTAGTATGTTTTGGTTGTATGTTCTGCTTCTGCATTGGCCACTCAGCAGATCAGCTCAGGAGACAGTAGCTGCGAGGAACTACAGAGTAGTGGCAGAGTTCAAAGAAAACAAACCCCACATTGATGGTCCTGCTTTATGGAAAAATGTTTCAGTCTGGGTAACAGCTCAGTAAATTCTTTTGCTGGCACATTGTGTATCTTCCAGAGAGGGCCATTCTTTCTTTTACAGACATTTTGAGTGAAACGTATGTCATGTAAAGAACAAGCAACTCGTATCCAGTTAAATCACATAAGCCCTGAAACAGGAGCTGTATGGGATTTTACCATCACAAATCTACATGGTATTCTGCACCAGAATGAGTTTCACGCATTGTACTTTGGCTTTTGCGTACTGCTTTCTCTGGAGAGTACTGTTCTGGTCTCTCTACCACATGGGCAAATTGGGTTAATGCAATAGCTCTTCATTTGCAGAATTTATTTGGAATTTGGAAAAGGTCAGATGTGTAAATCTGTGTGATTTGTTTTATGAAACTACCTCTGTGTTTGAGACAGTTCACTATAACTGGCCATCACTGCCCGGGACTGTTAAAAGAATATGTAGTCAGGAGTAATGAAGTGAGTGGATTTTTGAAAATACAAAGAAAAGTTATTTTCCGAGGAGCTATCTGTTAGATAGTGGAACAGAATTTTTGGAGAAGTACAGTAAGCCCTCAACATTAGATGGGCTCATAACTCAGTGCAGAGCAGACAATGTACTAGAAAAAGTATGATAACTACATGGACTGATGTTGATCCCAGTGTTCTGGAATTAAGAAATCTCACAAATCTTTTCTGTCTCTGACTTCTGTGAGGACTGGCAAAGAAGGGCTTCTGTAGATCAGGACTCAAGCAAGTATAGTAAAACAGCCTTGTATAGTAAAACAGCCTTGTGCTGAGGAAAAATTTGTTCTGTGCCAATCTACACTGTGCTTTCCCATCTCAAGTGCTATTAATCCCTTTCACAAGCAGTGAAGTACGTTCAGAAAAACGTAAAGAAAAAAACGTGAAGATTATTTTTAGGTTTTATATGTAACATCAACTAGAAACTAATTGGATTAAATATTTTAGTACAAGAATAGCACTCTTTTCCAGACTTTTTGTTTAGGTTGCCAGTTTTAAATACGTGTTTTTCTGTGTTTAAGTCTTCATATTGTATTTTTTTGTCATAAAGTTATATGGTCTCAAAATGAAGAACTTCTGATCTTAATTTTTTGGATGACCTTAACTCTTCATTGCTAAGAATGGTATCATGGATATACAAACAAAATATTTTAGCTGGACAGCTATCTGGTGGTGCTGTGTTTAGCTGAAATGACAAATGAATATCTACAGGGGATGGAAACAGGGTCGAATGCCTCCCTTGAAGACGACATCTTTATGGAGCATAAAAATCTAAATGTCCAGATGTCAGAGTTAAGTTCAAGTATTTTAGTACCCACATATTTAAGTACTAGGGTTTTTTTCTGGCACATTTCCAGCCTTAATTCAGACATGGAATACTTTTAAGGTGGTGGCTGATAGAGGATTTCAACAGCTTTTCAATTTTAATTTTACAGTTAAGGCTTCTGCAGGACATCATTCTTCTATGACAGCACCAATACATTGGTAACACCTGCCTCTTTCCAGTTGATCACACCTGTTGACACTTACGTGCATTAACAAATCAACTAATACCCTTCTTCTGGTTCTCTTTTTCATCTGCATTAGTGCTGGCAGCTCTGTGCTTACAGAATTATGATATACAATGTATTCCTTGTTTAAATGGCTTTTATTGAGTGCCAAACCTATTTCTGGTCACATTGCTTAATGATACCTCTAACTCAGAATGGGTAATTCCAAGAAAAGAAAGCTTTTTCACAGATATATGTAACTTTTGAATAATTCTATCCCTGGACTGTCCTATGAGTTATATGTATTTAAAGTTTGTCCCAGAATAGTAGGACAGTTCATGTTCATATCAACTCTCTATATTTATGTCTATGAAAGAGAAAAGCCCTAAAAAAGCTTACTTTTAAGGTTCTGTTGGTAGCCAGAAAACATGATACCTGTACCACAGTGCTGTGTATTGGAGCACAACACCAAGCTAATGCCAGAAGGGATAATACAGCTACAGGGAGTGGGGCAGCATCCGAAGAGGTTACTAGCTTGGCTTCTGAAAGCAAGAGAGCCACAGTCAAGTGATGCTGCACCTGAGCTGATATGTCCTCCATCCTGAGAGTGGTCATTTATTAGGGACAGCACCACAGTGATGATGCTGTGCTGCTTGCAGTTCTGCCGCATCGGTACATGCAAGTGTGGTTGCAACTAGTTCAGAAACCATTGCACAGATGTTTGTCAAAGCCAAGACAAATATTAATATCACCAGAGCTACATGTTCAAATTTTACTGGTGAAAATTTTAAAAATCACTACTGAGGCACATTCATCAGAGCTATACTACCTAGATTGGCCAATGACTAATGAACATCTGAAATATATAAGTTCAAAAGCAATGAGTACAAACTGTAACAACTGGAGAATGTTGAAGAAATTCGAATAAATTATCAGCTCATGGATATTTAGTAAACAATAGTTTTCTATATTATTTGCTATGCATTTTTGACTCACCTCTAATAAGTATCATACAGTATAAATGGTATTTTTATTTGAGCTCCTAGAACATAAAAAAATCTGTGGAAGCTAGCTGAGAGTTTAGCAAGCGTATCTGAATGGTGAATCAACTGAGGTAAGTTGGAGTTTATGTCCCTGAACATATTGTATGATCAGTGGATAAGACAGGTTTTAAATATAGATTGAAAACCACAGGGTATTAAGTATCTGGGAATATTTTACCTTATGGAGTTGAAGTCTAGAACTAAGCTTAACAGAGAAGGTAATGTGAAATAAAGTGAAAAAAATAATTGCTGGGTGGTCTCTGCCACATACTGTATCATGTGGTAGAAAAGGCTGAGAGCCATAAAGAAGATATTGGGACGAAACCTGACATACTGTGTACATTAAACATCTTACTGTTTACCTTCTGAGAAAAGTTCTTCAAGGAACTTGTGGGTTTGTTAACAAAAACTTTATGGCATTATAGGAAGCCTAAAATCTGGGATGAAAATGCTAGTGTTAGCCAAACCTTTAGGTGGAGTACATTTTCTAGAGTTATAAAAATATTGGTTTTTTCTGAAGCCAAGGAATGGATACCGTGTAAGGGGATCTCAGCCCATTTGGATAGCCTTTGAAAAAGCACAAACTTTACTTTTTCATTTATTCTTCCTAACAATAGTGGACTGTAAAGAGCTGAATGCAGTACTGGAAGCCCTGGCTATGCAGATTTTGAATCTTAAAGAAAATGCAGGGGAAAATGCAAGGGGAAATACAAAATAGAAAGAAGGGAAGTCCTATGAAACAAAACAAATGTAAGATTTGTTTTCTTGATATTTTATTCTTAAGTGTCAGGGCCCCGGGGGTACCACCAGGCCTCACTGGCCCAGGTCAGCCCCTCCGGGTTCCAGCCCCCACAGCTCTGCCTGGCCATGGGCCCCCCGACAGGCCCACATACGGGGCCATCCCTGTCCCATCCGTGTCCCCAGGGCCATGCTCCGCTGGCCCCGACCTCCTGCCCCTTTCCTGGCTGCTGGGTCGGCCCTGCCATCCCGTGGGGCCTCTGCGCTCCCGGCCCCGTGGAGGCCTGGGCCTGCACAGCCGCTGCTGTTGAACAGCAGAGCAGGAGAGCTGCCTCGTTGTGGTGTTACAGGGTGTGTCAGAGCCACGGAATGGCATCTGTTTCTTTCTCGTCTCCTTGTAAAACCACGTAGGCTCAGGCTGGGACTTCAGATGTGTGCAGTCGCAGCCTTCCTGCAGACGGTGGGAGAGCACTGCAGAAACCTCTCTGCTTCTCCACCAAGACTGAGGCAAGGTAAGTAAAACAGTCTTCTGCTAATTTCTAAGGGATTTGAGTCAAGCCCCTTAACTATATACATTATCTTCTCCTCTCAGCTCACTTCGATCTCTTAAAAATTACCGTTCATAGCTTAATGAATCAGCACCATGGCCTTAAATGGCGAATGGAGGCAATGGAGGAGGATTCCAGAGGGAACGCAAGGAAGGAGTTCTAGAGTGCTGCCTTATTCCTGCTGCTTTGTTTTTGATTAATGGAACAATAAACACCTATGAGAACTGTTAGGGATAGCTCAAGAGATGTGGACAGATGCTTATCTTGTGGCTCTTCAAAGTGCATTTAGTACCTTAAACATTCCGTGATTCTGCAAGCTTGGTTGAGGGTTGGTGGCTCTATTCCATTTGTATGGGGATCCAATTACAATTCAAATATTTGCACTTGACAGCAGTTTTAGACTACATAGTTAAATGAAAAATGAACCCAATGCAGTACATACTTTAATAACAATCAGTCTTAAGAGAATTTTTTGAAGAACAACTTCTGAACCACCAGGATTATTAAACATCCCATAGCATTTTTTGTAAGATTAGTCACAGTGTCTTTTCTGAAACTCAATTTATATTATTACATTCTGCCTCCATAAATCGCCCTGCGGTATCAACTGAATGTAGTATTCTTCTGTCACATATTGTTGTAGAAAGTTAAAAAGCTGTCATGTTCCACCTCAGAAATGGATCCACTTTGCTAGAATGTAATGCAATTCCATTACAAGATTTGGATTTTTTTTTTTTAATTTTACAATCAGGTACATTTGCAAGAGAATCCATTATTTTTTCCATGCTTCTTGCTGTCCTCATCTGCATCAATGAATATAGAAATTATAAGTATTAGTGTTTTGCCAAGGCACTAATTTCCAGAGATTGTCCCCTAGGACTGTCCACAAAAGAGGGAAAGCCATACATTTTTCATTTACATATGTGCCTGAGTGCATGCACCAGCAAAGAAGCAAGTTTCTAATTTTTCGAAACCTCTTTTGATTTCACAAGCAATGTCTACATTCTAGGTGAAGGTCCCAAAAACGTAATTATTTATTTAATGCGTTTTGTTTCTTGGCAAGTCTTGCAGGTAATGCAATAAATGTCACTCTTTCCTTTTACTCAATATCAAGCAAGCAGATCATTCTCCTTCTTTAAGTCTTACCTTTTGACTGAGAGGAGAGCCAGTAGCGCGGCTCCTCTTGATTATTATGTATCTTGTTATACGTTTGCCAGAATGGGGATATAAACCTAGTGCTCTATCCAGATTAAAGTGTGAATAATTACATTCTGCCTACCTAAATTCCCACTGCAATTTCATTTGGGTACAATATATTTCTTCATTTCCTGCTCTCAGGCCTGTTCTGGCATCTATTGAAGTTAATGGAAATTTCCCAAAGACTTTGGTGAAGGAAGACGTCCATAAACTATGGTGCAATTTTGTTGTAGTGTTAAACAACTTGGGTTGACATAAGTAGACTCTGTATCTTATTATAAGCTGCTTGCACTGTGTATCTTGTACCTTTACAAGTTTAGAAAACTCGTCACATCTTGTCAACATTATGTGTATACTCAAGATATAACAAACAGCAATTACCATATTATATGTGTATTCTGTTGGAGACATAATATCTATTAAATTAATAGATCTATATGTTTGATCCTGGTGTCACTGAGCTTTATGAAGATCTTTCTTTTGACTTTAGTGAGGATGTCTAGGTGATAACTTAAGAGCAGTAGGGCATAGTAGCCTTCTGAGGCATGGAATTCAGTTCTCTGTCTTTTGTGGATGTGTGTAAAAATAAAACAAAACAAAGCAAAACAATTTGTTCAAAAATTGAATTCAAGTCTTCTGAACCTCAGATCGATAGCAAAGCTACAATTGGTGCTTTGTATCTTCTTAGCGAACTTTGGAATTTTTGCAAAATATATTTTTGCTTTCATAACATTTCTAGAGATAGAAGGTGCAGGTGAACCCTTCTCACTTGTCTTTAAGAAGTTCCTTGGAGGAGACCAAGAGAATGTGTCTCACTGAGCAACTGAAAACAAAGGCAGTCCAAACTGTAAAATTAATATTCAGACCTGAGCTTTCCTAATCTTTTGTGGGTACTCAGGCCCATCTTTAACCAGAACTGATTTTATTTAGTATTTTAATAAAATAAGGGTCACTGTCTAGTGAAACTAGATCATTCCAGACTGGAATATATCTGATACGGTTTTTCCCACCTTCTTTTCTCTTGATGATTATGTCCTCAAGTTATTCCATTCATTCTCATTCTTACGACTTTTGATCATATTCTTGTGAGCCAGGCCCAGGCCGGGGCAGGACACAGGCCATCTCTTTATTCCTCCGAGGTCTGTATCATGTACTTTTAACCTTGGCTTGAGCTATTGGCATGGAAATTGCCATTGTCCTAAATATAAAACATTCCTTTTCTTTGGCCTTAGACAAAACCAGGAGTAGGGCTGAGATAAAATTCTATGATGACAACTTCATACCCTTTCTCAGAATCCAGCAAAGGAATTATGCAGTGAAGCTAGAGCAAGGCAGAGAATCTCAACAGTTTAATTCTGTGATTGTCACTGTGGCAGTGGGAGGTCATTTTAATTCAAGAGCAAAACTAACAGTCTTGCAGTATTACATACAGCATTTCTAATAACTTAAAAATCCTCTAAACCAGAAGCGTGGTACAGGTAAGCAAGCTGGTAAAACTATCTTGACAAAAAATATGGTTTTATTTTATTTAATTTTTAAATGTTTCTGCAGCTTACCAGATTCATAACCTAGGGCACGTTTAATTAAAGTCAATGAAGCAGTTTATAGTGAAGAAAAAATCAGCATTAGAAAAAGTGTTGATTATTTTCTAATTATGCTGTGGACTTTCTCTGTAATGGATTCTTGCCTTTTTAACTCTAGAAAAAGCCACCGATACATGCCAATGTTGACAGGAGACCTGGGAAATTCCTTCATAAAATGTTCTTACTATTCACTTCTCTGGGTGTCTTAGCACCCCCAAAATGATTCTATGATTCTATGACATGATCCATTTCATTGCTTTTTGTCAGCAGCTAGACAAGGTGGCTTTTATTTTCTGGAGATTATGACAATAGAATAGTGTATCATGCAGGTAACTTTGCATGTATAGTCTGAAAAGCTTTTGGTTTATGATTGTTTGTTCAGAGAGCAAACCTGTACGATACTAAGTGTCCCAATTCAGCCTGAATTGAGGAACACCAGTGGATACAGAGAATAATAGTTGCTGTGAATGCTGCTCTGAACCCATAGATGGTCTCAGCAGGATTTCGTTTGGACGTAGCTGGGCAGCTTGCCTACAAACGTCACCCCTCTTAGGCTCAGTGGATAAGAATCTGCTAGTTGCATGTTGCCTCCAGTCATTCCTTCCAAATCTCTCCTGACTTGACACAAGCAGTGGGCAGTCCGTATTCCTGCCAGCTGATTGTCAGCCAGATTTGTGATCTGGCAGTGATTTGCTCTAGTAGAACCATTCATTTCTTTTGGAATGATGGATGGAAGTACTCTCTAGAGTTCCTTCTGAGGTACCAGTGAAGCTCAGGATGGACGACAACAGGATGCTTGACTGTCCCAAGGTAACAGTCTAACATTCCGGGACAACGTATATCTTGCCCTCCCTTCTGTTTGATGCAGCATCTCATGCTTTGGCCTTTCTGACACATCCCAGTTCACCTCATCTTACCTACCAGAAGAACGTATGAGAAGCGCGATTTGTGCTATAGCCATCTCATACAGCAATTTAGCTTGAGGTTTTATATTTTCAAATCAATCTGCTTATCAATAAGTATTCCCACTGAGCTGTTACAAAAAAAATGTGCTGTGTTACACCAGCTATGCTCTAAAAGAAAAATCAGTTTTTATTGCCTGCTGTAAGTCCCCTCTGTTCAGGACTACACATTAAATAAAGTATGTATTATAACTTTTGATAACACTTCTTCCTTTGTTTTATTTTAGACAATTTATTCAGTCTTCAAAATCCTTCCATCAAGATTTTGGTCTGATGACTGTCCAGAGGCTTCCTTCAATTAGAGCAGGTACATTAGGTTCTGTGCTTGTGGAACTCTGAATTGTCCCATCGTTCTTCATCACCGTTTTAATGGGTATAATTCTGGTCCTGAAAGAACAGAAAGAAAGAGTCTGCTTGGCAAGATGCAGAAAACTAAGCATGAGCTTTGAGTGGGCTTGTTGATAGAGTTCGCTAGAGGAATGTAACATTTGCAGAGGAATTGAAGTGCTCCTAGCAGTGCATCTTTCCTATGAGAAACTCACTAAATGCTCACAGAATTGGAGGCTACAAAAGAAATCTTTTGCATCTCTCTAGAGAAGCAATGAAAGCATTTCCCATTTATTTTGCAAACAATCAACTTAATAATCAGGTTATTTTTGTAGAAATGATAACTTGTTTGTAACTGTGTATTAAAAAACACGTTGCAAGTCATTTAAGTTGGAAGATCAGGCACTCCCAATTTAGAGGATGGCCCTAGAATCCTAAGTCAGTTTCCCTCAGGTATGTGTTACAATAGTGTCCTTATTAACAACTCTTGTATTATTTTTGCCTCATTTTGCACACAAGAGCGATGATTCGCAGGTAATAACGAAGGTGTTGAACCGTTCTTTTTGACTTCATTACCTAGTCTGTAGTCTTACGCCTTATTTATTGTCCACTGTGCCAGCTGATGTAATCCAATCCTGCACTGCATTTGGAATTATTAACTTCTTTTTACTGTTTTCAATGGCATTCTTCATTATAGAATTATCTGAATACTTCCCTGATTAGTTTTTCTGTATGGGAGGAGCCAAGGATATTACCTGCATTTCATAGCTGGGGAAGTGTAAATTAGCTGAGCAGTAGTAAGAAGTCAACATGACTAAAACTGGTCCTGGTGTTGTCCTTACATTTGCATCCTCTCAGTGACGTTGCATGTCCTTATGTTCCTGTATTATGTGTAAGGGTAAACAGGAATTTTGACTTCTTGTCTTTCTATCATTTATTATGTGGCCTCTCTCTGTTACACCATTCTTTATTTGGGCAGTTTCTGTCTTTAGGGAGAATAAGATAAAAATTCTGTTTAATTGTTCCCTGTGAAAAAACAAACAAACAAACAACTGGAATATTTTTTTTTCTGAAAGATGTCTTTTTAAATCAAAATAAATTCCACAAATGACTACAACATGCACAATATCAGTGGCGACTTACTTGGTCCTAGGACTGACTAATCCCTTTCAGGGACAGTGAATGTGTGTGCCGTTAGCCAGGTCTGACAGAGGGTGCTGGTTAATGTTCATTTTGTTGCTAGTGATCTTATGAAAGAAAATTCCGAGTGCTGAAAATTAGACTAAGCAAATTGAGCTTAGTTTGGGCAGATCACTGCAGGGTGTGAAATGGCCCTTGGCAATGAATGGGGCTTGATGTAAGCAGCCGCACACCAGCATACAGAGTGCATATTCCATATCTAAGCCGCTCAGTGACTTGTATTTATTTTGCAGGCTGTCATTCACTTATGTGAAAACTCTATGTATTTAGATTGGAAACAATTTTAAATAATTAACATAAATATATCAACTCCAGCAACAGGCGTATCATATTAAGTAACACAAGATGTAGATTTGGGAGTGCTACTAATAAGGCGGATCAGTGTGCTCCTGCTGTTGCTGGCAGTTAGAAAATGGTGCTCACAATATGAAAATTAAACTCAGGGCCTTACCGTTTGGGGTCATCGAGAGGAGACTAACTCCTTGAGCGACTGTAGCATTTTGAATGACATATCTTGCTACAATTTTTCTCTGGCATAATTTTGGTTACTTGCAATGACTCTTTTTCTTTTCCAAACAGTACAAATTTGAGCACCGAATCATGCTTTGGTGTCCTGTCACTGTGCGTCACTGTGATCGCACGGTGGCCAATGGCGCATGGTCTGAGTGCAACATCACTGTTCCAAAACAGATTAACTACTAAACTGATAGGCAATACAATGAGAAACTCCTGCTGACAGCAGGTATTTCTATTTTATCTGAGAATAATTCACTGAGTAGATAATTGGTGAATTCCCAATGGGAAAAAACTTGATTCTGTCTGAGCACAGGTTACCAAATGTTCCGCCATAAGATAATTGATTTTGTGATGTATCAGATAGGGACATAGTTGAGCCCATTGAACTCTTTACTTAGGGCCTCAGGGTGAGCTTGAACCAAGCTCCCAAAGGTGAAGAACCAGTGCTTGACATGTGTGGGCTTTTGCACTCTTAACAGCCTCTTTAACTTTCATTTTCTCTTATTAATCTACTTTCACCAAGATCGAGATGTGCACAGAGTCTCATTAAGATGGTTGAGTTGTCATTGGAGATAATCACCAAAGGAATGTGTTATAAAAGGAGAAAAAAAGTACGTCTAGAAAGTCTGAATAATTTTTTTATGCTGTTGTTTTAGTGAAGAGGCTTTGGATGCGGATAGGAAAGTTACTATAGCTATAGGGCACATTTAATTGCATTTTAGAAACTTCTTTAATCCTGTAATAACAAAAAATTAAATCAGTGCTGACATTTTTTTGTTGCCAGAAGAAGGTAGTAAAAGGGTAAAGAAATAATTGTTAGTTCTGAGAATATAATTAGCAACTTTAATGCTTTAATCTAAAAACTGCATATTTTGAGCCTGGGTGAATGATTAAAGAAAAGATATTGAAAGCCTTTGAAATTTCTAACTGTTTGTTTTTAATTGTAAATTATGATCACTATAATTAGCTCATTTAGTACATTTATAATGTAAACAAATATGAATATACAGAAGTTCAGTGATAGATTTCAGGGCAAATAAGAGCAACTTTGTGACCCTGGGCTCTATTTATTAAGCCTTTCTTGTAGCATTTGGCACTGCTTCATTCTTTCATACTGTTTTTTTCCCCCTTTTTTTCTGGAAGATAAAAGAAAGCCGTACATTATACTTGCAGGTCTCTGCTGAGGTCTTAATGCATCTGGAACTACACCGAAGAAAATGCAGATAGAAATCTGGTCCTTCTTGGGCTCCATTTAACCCTCACTCTGAATCTTTCTTACAGCTAGAGTTTTTATCGTGTTAAAAAATAAATACTACGCACTTTCTTAAACACTAGGTTGTTAATTTATATCAACTGAAAGTGATACTATGGTTCAGGTAGTTACTGATGCCCATAGCGAGGTGTCTGCAGAAATGCCATGTGTCTGGTACCCGCCATCCCATTTCCTGGGGCTGCACTCGACGGAGCATCCTGGGACCGGGTTTCAGACACCGGCTGCTTTCCTGGGACACGTGCTGCCCTGCACGTCTCTCAGTAACGTGAACAGGAGCTGCCTGGCTAAGGCTCCCTGCGTGCTGGTGGAAACACTTAAGGAGTAACAGGATGTTTTTCCCCCACCAAGTTCAAAGATTAAAATTTGGGGTTTAGTCTCACCATTATTTTAATAAACAAGGCATCTTTTGTTACATTTCCAGAGCTCAGTTATCATGCTGCGACACACTGCATCCAGTTCTGATAAGTCGTGGCAAGTTATGATTAGTTAAGCTCCTTATGAATAGAGAAGGCTTCCCTGAAGGTTGAAACTGGCCTCTAACTTGAGATTTTAAATCATTGTTGAAGTGTTTTGACTAGGCTGCCTTTGTGTACACTAAACAGTTTAAGGTTACTTTTTAATCCAGTGGCGCCTGTTTTATGATGTACACTTGCTGTGGATTGAATGTTGTTCTGTTCCATCACTGCCAGCTGTCTCCTTGGGATCCTCTGGTAACTAAGTTATTTTATCTCAGAGGAATGAATTGTCAATAACAAGCAAATAATAACTTTTCTGCTAAATTCTCAAGATTAAAAAAAAAAACCCTCTTCTTCTGTCATACTTCCCCTATAATGTAAAATGTGTTGTAAGGGTTACTTGCTCTATTCTTGTACTGTGAGCCTTCAGGAGTTAAAATGTTTACAGCATGAAACAAAGGTAAAAGAGGTACATATTGCAGCAGTGTATTCACCATATTCTGTGGATATTTTTTAGCTGAAGGAAGTAAGCCCTGGTTATTACAGCTGTCACGGTGACATCTGCTATTTCAGTATCAGTGATTGCCTCCCCCACCACATGACCCTGATCACTACCGTGAGTCTCTGTCCACTATTAAACTGTGAAAGGTCTTGGCCTTCCAGATGCTGTTTCAAGTCTGAAATAGCAACTTGTCTGTCATACTATCTCTGCCTAACTTAATGCTTAAGGATCCAGCAAAAATGTTTAATGTAGACAGGGTCTCATACAGCAACAAAGCAAAGAACACGTCTATTTTCGTGGCTGGTGCAGAACAAGGGCACTGATTATGCGTCGGTTATTAAAAATGAGCAAACTTTGAAGTGCTTTTGTGGTTTACATCTCAACGATGATTTTTTTTGCATTTCATATCTACTTTTGGGGAACACACTTACTTCTTGAAAACCTTGAGAGGTATCTTGAGATTTCACACAGGAATGGAGGCCTGTAGTAGCATGATAATTTTCATGAATCAAACCTGAAAAAATTCCACAATATTGTCATTCAAAATTTCAGATCCAAAGCAGATCTTTGCTGAATTTTTGCTTTCCTTCCCACAGCAGGGAAAACGAAGCAAACAAGCAAAAATGGTTCATGGAAATCTAGTTAATAAACCTAAAGCTATAAACCAGACTCCAAAATTGTGTAGCTGAAATGAACAGAACTGCCCATGATGTGCATTTTTCCTTCCTTAGTAAGTCCCTTACTTGTGATAAGATTAATTTAAATGTTGCTTAACCTAGGCAACATGAAGGACTGAGACTGTACACTTTTCTATGCAAATAGATAAGGCCTATCAGGCCTACCTGATTTTTAGGAGTAAGGCGTTGGAAAAGATTTTGCACTTAAGATAACAGAGCAGGCCCAACCAGCTATTGCTCTGTACATTGTACAAGCTTTGAAACAGTGGTTGTTTCTGTCCTCAGATGCTTATCTTTTTTTAACCCTGTAAACTGGTATGTAGGGGCGTGACAGCCAAGAACCAGGCTTTGTGTAGTGAAATTCAGCTGCATTTGGATTATACCAGAAAGAAAGTAGATGTAATGCTAGAGTAATAACGACGCTGGATAACCAGCTTCTGTAAGTTTTTGAAGTGATTTTAGGTTCTTAAATGTAGTTGTACAACAAGAAATTTTTTTTGCTTTGATGAATGTGCTTGTGAGCATCTGAGCTGCAATTCTTCCTCTAATGCAATGGGAAAAGTACTTCTGTGCAGAGAGCTTCTGGTCACCTCCGCTAAGGTAGTGCTGAGTTGCTTACAGTGACCCCTGTGAGCAGGATCTCTAATAAACACAGCTGCAGCGTGTTATAGTGGAAAATGTTTTTCTTTGAAATAGAACTATCCACGCTTTCATACCCCTTGCGGTATATTCTGGATTGCAGTTGCAAATGCCACTTTTTATGGCATGAAAAGATCCTCTACATTTTTGTTAGAAGCATCTCTCTGTAATTACATACTATATATATATATATGCATACATAGTGTATATATACATAAAACCAAATGTGTGTCGTCATATCTCATGTTGAGATACGGCCATCCTTTAAAAATAAAACCTTACAACATCTTACGTAGTTGTAAACTAAAGTTATGAAGTTATATATGTGAAGTTAAAAGGTTAGAAATGTGGTTCTGCTTATCTTAGTGGAAAACCAGATCAGAAATTGTCAGCAGAGTACTTTTAGAAGAATTCTGTCATGACTCTGAAGATGGAAAACAACATAGACAAGGATTTAGAGCTAATGTGAAGAGGTAAAGAGGGAAGAGAGAATATGTGTTTCTGGGAGAAAACCTTAAAAACAAATGTAAAAAGTGTCCACTCTGAACACTTTTGACATTAAGTTGAAGCAGGTAGGGCTTTACTGTCTGTTAGATGAAAAACTACAGCACTGTTGAGTAAGGGACACAGACCAAGCCAAGTGGATTGGAAAAAAAAATTGTTCCCCTTCTGTGGAATATCCATAGTGGCTGAATGTTCTCCATGCATCTGTGATCTGTTTGGTGTCTGGATCTGCGCTGCTTTTTATACACAATATTTGCTGTAGTCAGAGATGTCACACAAACAGAACTTTTTGGGGCTAACAATGGGATTATGTGATTCTACCAATCCTTCCAAATCCTGTAATTTAAAGAGAAAAAAACACAGTTTTATTTTTGTTTTCTTTTGAAACAAAAATAGTAGCTAAATTTTGTCAGTCATTTGTCTGTGGATAAACACTGGATTTGATGGTGCCACTGGCAGTTCAGGGATGAACAGCTTTGTCATGCTCTCTGGAGGGTAACTCTGTGCTTGCTCATTTTCTCTTATGAGATTTGGGTGTGCTGTTGCAAAGCCTTGGTCTTCACTATGCTCATAAGTTTTCTACAGTGATTATGACTAGGGTCCTTAAATGGTACTGTAATTACCATTATTCATAGTAATGGCTTATTTGTAATAATTGCAAATAATCTTGATAAACCTCTAAGGAAAAATACTGTAGGTGGAAAGCCACAGATGGAGTCATTATAAAAGAGACCTGTTGCTTGCACCCATTCTGTAATAAAATAATTAATTCCCAGCTTTTTTCAAGAGTGATGAAGAGAACTCTGGAGAGAATTTTCTCATACCGAACCTCTCTATCTACCTGAAAGACCCCAAAAGTTAATAGTGGAAGAATGAACAGGCCTCTGCCATGATTCCTGTGAATAAGTTAAGCACCAAATATAACTTATTTACATCTAGTCTTCTGTCTCTCCTTCCATTTTTCCTCATCTTAGTTTTTGTGTATTTTTATAAGCCTGCGGAGTGTGTGGTAGACAAAAAGTATAGTGTTCATAGCTTGGTAGACAACATGTTACCAGAAATTTTTCAGAAAACCTCTTTCTCACAGGATACGTTGCCAAATATCTATTGTTTTTACATTCTTAAATTCACTTTAAAAAATGTGCACAAAGCTCTGCCGTGTTTATCTGTGACTTTAAAAGAACAACAATCAAAATAAACAGCATTCCATGATCATTTAGTGTTCAGACCCAGTCAAAAAATCCATATTCATTTGCGTAAGTGCATCTCTGTCCAGTGGTTTGTCCCGTACGTAGAATGTCTCTGCAGCTCTTGGCACCATGGAGGGTGAAGAAATATTTCTCACCGGCTGGGAAGGCTCTGTGCAGATAAAGTAACGTAATCCCGAACGGTGCTCTCAGATTTTTTCAATAAATGTTTTTCGTCACTACAGAGCTTTATATAACAGCAGTAAAGGCAAGAAAGGAAATTAGAAACACAGCTGAGACTGCATCTCATACTTCATAATGGCCTAAAATTCGTACTGTTTATTAAAACTAACACCCCTTGTCAGGGTGTTGATCAAAAATTCTCTGCAGTCTCTTTTCTTTGATCTTTTCATTTTACAAACCACAGATATTTGTTGCCATTTCTTTATTTAGTTTTATGTCTAAAACATTGAAACTCAAAACTGCTTTCCAGTAATGCTGCATCATAAGGAGTAATCCTGAATTCATTGAGCCAGCAAACTCATCACTAAACAAATTTGTCCACTCTCAAAGACAGGAGAACTCTGGTGTCACATAGACAGAAATGAAAGGTGGCACCAGAAAGGATACTTTCAAAAACCCGTCATGTCTGTGGGCCTCATGCTGCTACTGCTGTCCAGTTGGAGTATGGGCACAACCTATTCTAATATACACATTTACCTTTTGTTTCAGCAGCTCCCTGACTCCTGCACATGCAAACATCTGAATTTCCTGTTGGCTCAGAGGTGAGATTTATAACATTTATTAAAGTTGCTTTTCACAGTGAGTTTACTGGGCAGAAAGCCTAAGAGGGCCTTTTTTTTAAGGGGGTTTAATTGCTTGAATTTACCAGAGGGGTGAATATTATGCTTTCTTTGCAATACCGCTATCCACTAAGATTGCCAGGTGTTGAATTTCCCTAGAGGTTCCCTATTTATTGAAGGAATTCATGAAATATCCATCTATCCAGAGCTGGGGCTCCTAGCATCCCTTTCCCATTCATCGTCTTGATTTTGCTTCATTCATGGCTGCTTTTGAATTTCATGATTGGTCCTGTTCATTTCTGTCCATTCCTCACCGTCAGTGTCCTCTCTCTTCTCTGCTCGAGCACCTCGGCCATTAAAAATGGGCCAGACCTGCCTCAGAAGTGAGAGCACCTGAGAGCCTCTTGCTGGGATGTGGCTGCTGGTGCAGAGATGGTTCGGTGTTGGAAGCACACTGGTGCTCCTCAGCAGAGTTTAAGGAAAGATGAACAGGGGGCAGGAAAGACAGAATAAGTGGAGGGAAGGGTGAAGAGCAAAGAGATATTTGGCAGTGTTTAAAATAAAACCCTAAAAATAGCCCTTTAAAATCCATGAATGGACTTCTCAACAGATGGCAGCCCTACTGTCAAGCGAGCCCAAGGCAGGCAGACCATAATTGTTAGCAAATGTATTGTTAAGGGAATTTACTAATTTACTGATGCAGCAGCTGCTTCAGTTGAGGAATAAATTGGAATATTTTGGTGCATTTCCTTTAAAAAGTCATCCGCTTTTAAGTCTACGTATTAAAATGACAAAGTCTTAAATGGGGGTCTCCTTCGCTAAACAAAAGATATGCAAATCACATTTCAAGATTTATATTATGATAAAACCCGAAACACAAAAGAGACATTATCTTGCAAAAATGTAAAAGTACATTGCTTCATGAGTCTATAATGATATAATGTGATGTTGATGTAGTTAAAGATGTCAGAAGGGAGACAATGACCTTAAAAGTTTAAGGCAGACACATTAATATTGATTGATTTTTAAGAGATTGAACAGCAAGAATATATCTATATATAGCCTGGATATTGGATTGTTTGAAAATTTGAGATGAGATACAGAACATTTTAGTCTTGTAATGCTTTAGCCCTAATAGCAAGAACATGCTTTAAATGCATCCATTTGTACTACAAGAAACTGGATGATGATTTGTCTTGAATTTAGCAGGCTGTAAACCTATTTCTCATAAAAATCAGTGGTGTTTGACAAAGCTGGATGATCATTTCTGGCTTAACCACAAATACAGGTCTGTCATATGAGATGTCACAAAAGTCCTAATGTAAGGAGCTTGTTTTGTTTTGTTCTGTGTGGTCGTTGCGGGGGGAGGGGGTACTTTTTGTTTGTGGGTTTGTTGGTTTGTTTGTTTTGTTTTGTTTTTTTTTTCCCTGTTCTATACCTATGTAGATCTGTATGTAGTTTTATAACTATTTTGTACACACACACACACACATTCCTATAACATCTTGAGCACTATAAGACCGCAGCACCTTCTGGCCTTGAACCAAATAATGTGACTGCACATCTATCATACCATTTTTTGCTTCCTGCTTTTCCCCAAGCTGGGAGAAGGTGGTCAATAACACTTCCTGTTTAAGTAAGTTTAGGCTCATCATATATCTGTGTTCATGCCGGCAAAGTCATGATGAAATGTGCCTCGCATTGAGGTGGGAGGTGCTAAATATTGTGGTGGGTATTTATTCTGCTAGGGCAGTTCATTTTATCATCTCAGTTGGATGAAAGTTTCATCTCCTTCACAAATGAGCTTCATTGTTAATGGAGAGACTTCCACTGGTCAGAGAAATGGAAATGTTGGGCATGGTTGGCCTTTCATAATTTTAGGGACCAGGTCACAGATGCCTCAGACACCAGGACTAAGAATTTAACTTGCAAAACTCTGCTGACGGCAGAGAACAAGTCTGATGGGATGGGTCATCCTGCTGAGAAGAGATCCTGCAGCATTGTACAAGCTGGAGATTTTGAATCATTCAGGATCAGACCTCATGAAACATGAGGTAGATAAACATAAGGTGTAGACCACATTTATAATTTTTTTTTAATATCTCTTTCCAATGAATCATTAGTCTTTTATCTTCTTCTCCCCACATATGAAGTGATAGAAAATCAATATCTGAAGGAAAGAGGACAGTTGGGAACCTGGAGTTCAGTGTTGACTTTTTGCATAATCGAGAATTCTTGTTTTCAAGAAGCAAAGACAAGAAAAATTATCATGTGGCCACTTTGCCTCCAGATTCAATTTTTAAAATGTATAACCAGAAACAGAAAAAGATGGATACTTTTGGGGAGAACTATCAAACAGCAGGTTGTCTTGGTGTCATAGCTGCATCCTATAAACATCTATGTAGTTTCACTAATTGTAAAACCCGCTTTGACCCTCCAGCATAGGAGAAGTGCCCTGACAGCCTGTTTAGTAAGCCAGAGGAAGAAACAGCGTCTCCAAAGGGCCTGGCCTGAGTGAGCATCCAGAATCCCAGAAAGTCAAGAAATTTGAAGGCAGTCAGACTTGATTTAATTCTTCTTTACTACAAATCTCATTTCAGAGAATGATTAACGGGGAAAGAGACATAAATGGCAAAGTCTTGATGAAGGGAGCTGCTGTCAGGGCACCATCTACATAAATTAGGAAAAGAATGCTCAGGTTTCTGTGAAAGAAGACTAATGACATTAAGTCAAGATGAAATAGAAAGAAGTAGCATTGCAGGCTGAAAATCATAAAAGACCAGCCTGCCGTGACAAGAAACCCGGAGAAATTTCCTGAACTGAAAAGTAACTGGAAATGCTAAGAATGACTTTCTGTAAGTGCCAGGTCTTGAAGTTACTCAGAACTGAAGATGACCCAGGCACCAAATTTGCCTTTCGGGACTTGTCAAGACAAGTGAAGGAACGTTCTGGAAGCATCTGAAACAGCAGCTGTTAGTAGCAGCTCTACACGCTGCATATGCTCACTTTACTCAATGGGGACTGGTCCCTTCACTTGAATCTGAAACAGTCCCGTCTGGAGGCAAGCAGACGGGGGTAAAAGGAGAGTGTGGAACCAGTAAATGTTTGTGTAATTCGGAGAGCCTGTTTGCAAGAAGGCAGAAATGGCATTCTCCTGGAAGGAGTGGCAGCCCTAGCTGAAATCATGGGGAAACTTTACAAGTGAACTGAATGTTTTTGTATGAAGAGAGATTTTTCAGAAGGTAAGATTTATCTTTAGGTATACCAAAAAGCAATTTTAAAAAGTAAATTAAAAAAAACCCAACACAACAAAACAGATACTGATACTTCAGTAGTTAAAAGTGTACTCCTGGAAATCTAGAGTGTTTAAACCAAAATATAATGCCCCTTTTTTTCCTCAGGAAATGTTGAATTGTTGTTTAAGTATTGACTTAGTCTTCTAAGAAACACTAGTATTCCTAACTATAATAAAAGATCAGATCTTCCATCGGAAGTCTCCTAGCCTCAGGTTTAGATTATAATATTGAGTAGCATTTCTGCAGCCAAGCACTTAGTGTGATCGGTACTAAAACTGTATGAGATTAGCTAATGTACTTTTCTGTGATGTGCAAAGTGAGTGCCAGGACGCAGCATTGTACCTGACTGCAGTAGCATGAAGTTATGCTTGAACAGCGCTCCATTGTAATGCAGGATTTTGAAGGCAGGGAAGCAGTCTCTGGAGTGTTGCACATCAGCAAGAAATTATTTTTGAAAGTAGAAAATAAAGAAAGAGTTTGAGCTGATGTTTAGAACAAATAAATGGGAGCAGCAAAACTTTCAGTATTAGTATTACGCCCAGCCATATCACAATAACTAAATGAAGCATGTATTTAAAATTTTGTGAGAAGCTTTTGTACATTTTACTTCTGTTTGGCTCAGCAGGTGTGCTGCACTTTAGACTTCAGTCTCCAGGGCTGTCAATCCAACAACTTTCACAAGCACTATATTCACTTAAAAGCTGAAAGAGAAAAATAGAAGGGGATGATGTTAATAGCACATGGCACTTATGTAGCTTTTTCCTTCCTGAAAGTACAGTGCAAACATGAGGTAATTAACAAGTACTTTGTCTTGGTGATGTAGATGTCTATCTAAACAACCGTTAAACAAAGAGAATACAGACATGTGAGACCAACCTATGCACAGTTGCACATTTTCAAGGTTAAATATTGCAAAGTGGCATCTGTGGTATCGTTTGTCCCTGTAGTGGGTCAATAAGTCCAGCTTGTGGAAAACAACACAGTGTATTTCTGCATGCAGGGGTCCTTCTTCATTGTGTGAAGAACTTACTGTAATAATTTCAGATTTTATTTGTTGAAGTGCCTGCTATAGGAAACCACGGGCAAGTTATACAAGGGCATGTGTTGTTTGAGTAGAGTCAAAACACGTAGTTAGATTGCACAGACATACCAGTTATTCAAACTGCCAACAGCTCTGTAGCAATTCTGCTGTGCCCGCTTCTCTCCGTCATCTCCAGCATCTACCCACCTTGTATTAGGTATTCTGAATAGGACCCACAAGATCTTGTACTCTTGGACAGGTAGATATTTATCTAATGTGCTTGCTTAGAAAGTTCAAAGTCTCACAAGAGAGGTTCAGCTGGCACTGAGAGAAGTGAAATCATTTGGAGAAGGGACAAACCATAAGGATAAAACTGCAAGTCTCGGATAAAACTGCAAGTCTCAAAATTAATATTTCTCTAGAAATGCGGAAGAGGAGTATTGGCGGCTACAGTGTCTTTTCTGTGTGCTTTTTTCTGGTTAAAATAAAAGTTCAGTGGTGTTTGCACAGCTGAAAGTAGACTCATAAGTCAATTTGATAATTAAATAGTTCTTCCGAGCCCTTGAACTACCAAGGGCTATCAGTGCAGAGCAGCCAGGATGCAGAGCAAAGTCTACTGGGGGAATTGGCTGTTTCACTCTCCTCTTCATTCTTAGGCCATTATAACTTTAGGATGGCAAATCTGTCAATTTTGTAATTTCCTCCAGTAATGGAGTTTTGGCAGAAGCTGATGCCTGTGCTGTGTTGTGCTCATGCACAGTTAGGTAACCAGTGCATGCTCCATTTAAGAGAGGCACAGAAACCTTCTCAAAGTTACTGCGTTATAGTCTGACTCTGTGCTGAGCTCAGCTGCTGAGAGCAGAGGAGGTGTGAAAAGGCTTGTTAATAAAAGTCTGTTTAGGTTTCATTACTGTGAGCAGCCAAATCAAGACAATACAGATCTTAGCAACCCCCTGAGAATTTCGGTCCTCCCTGGAAATACTTTCTTTCCTGCACTGGATACCCTTCCCAGTTGAACCTTTATGCAGTGCCAGCAGAGCTCTCCTCTGCTGCCTTTGAAGAACAGAGAGAACGGAGATTTCCAATTGCAGAGAATGGAGCAGGAAAGAGGGAAGGAGCAGGAGGGGGTCTTATTTCTCATACTCACACACACTGAAGAAAAAGCATCCAGCTCAGCCTTCTGATTTCCCCCCCTTTTTAATACTAGAAAGGGCAACTTCTTTGAGTTGCAGGAGGAACAAGGGTGACTGGCGTGGAGGACAGACTAGCTGCGACAATTTGGCCGACTGTTGTTGCAGAAATGATGGAAGCATTGGGAAAGGGCTTAACTAACTGACTGGTCCATGGGGTAGGCAATTATAGGTTGGTTATGTTCCACCCATAGTTGAGGTTTGGGGAAGCTGTGTCTTATCAAGCTCTAGCATGGCTTTTGCATTGCATCAAAAACATCTTATTGGCTAGATCTAGAGAAGCCTCCTGCCGAGGCTAACTGGAAGAGAGCATGCAATGAACCACAAAGAACTTAAAAAAATATTCGTTTCTGCTTCAGAATATCTTTGGCCTCTGAGCATTGAAATAAAACTGAGCATTTCTGAAACAAAGCTGTAGCTACGGAGGTATCTCTGGCTGCATGGCCGTTAACCAATTTGAGGGCTTTAGTGATGTTTTTTGGATCTCTATGAGAGAAAAATCTTAACCTGTGGCAGACTTGGCATATGGTGTGGACAGGCCTTTTTTTCCACAGAAGATTAAACCTCTCTACTTTCATCACTCTCATTTCCTTTGTTGTGGTCTTTTTAACGTTCTGCAAGTTTTACTAAGATATATAAGTTTTTTAATGCTTAAGTCTTGATGAAAGCAGATATATGTCTCCTAACCATAAATGTTTCTCTTCCTCTCCGTATTGGCATAAACAATCACCTGAATGTACTTAATATAAATATATGTACAGATGTCAAAACTCAGCCAGTAATAAGTGATATGAAATGGTTGCTGGGAAGCTGGGGCAGTCCTGTTCACCATATATTCCACTGTGTTACGCTTTCATTATAAATTCAAAGTAAATTACAAATGTTATTAAAGTCTTATTTCACTTTTTTTTTCACTTGTCCACTTGTATTTTCTAAATAAGTCTCAAATTTTACATGATTAATGACCTAACTTAATCAAACGGAAAATTCTTCAGCGAACAACATGTTTTAAATAGCACATTGCCATACACATATTTTGCATCATTACTGAGTGATAACATAATACAGTTCTCCCTAGTGTAACTTCTGTGTCATCAGGAGTAGAATTTAGTCCTTTTCGTCTTGTGTTATGTCATGGCTTTTGGTGTTATGTTTGATGCTTGCAGTACGTAGCCCCATCAGGAGATCCAGAAGGGTGATATTTCATTTATTCCATCACTGCAATCTTTGCTGTAGAGTTACTTAACAAAAACATTTTGTTATATGAAGTGTTTAGTGGTGTAGTCATTGAAGTCAATATGACTTTCACAATTGATTTCAATCAGAAGAGGACTGTGTTGACTGTGACTGTGTCACCCCAGTAAAAGATGAACAATGTGCCCTTTTAAGTAATGTATTGCACCTATATTTTTAAGAGGTCGCTTGTAAACAAAGCCCTGGAAAAGGAAGAGAAGAGAGATGTGCTTGTTAGTGCAAAACTTACCTTCTGAATTCTGTTTCTCCTTGCAAGAGAAAAATGCAGAGTGTAAGGCATGTGCTTTATATTAATATTTATTCAAACTGTCTTCTGATCCATTGCCTTTCTGATGCTACGTGGTGTTCTCCTGCACTATTCCCCAGCATGATGGCTGATGTCCTGCTCTGAAAATTATCCATTAAAATTTTATCAATTTTATATTTTGGTGAGACAGTATGAGGAAATGCCATTGGAAAATTAGATTCCTCTTTGACATCAGGCGCCCAGTCAGAAATCCAATCCCATGTGTTTCTACTGAGACATTAGGATTTGATATAATTTTGGGCAGAAAACATTTTAAAATGAAACAATTGAATTTTCTAGATGGTCTTGGGGACCACTTAGCTTAAGAGAATACACTTCGAAATCAAAAGCCTTTCAATCATTCTAAATATTATTTGGATGATATTTGTTTTATGTGTAGTAGCAGTTTGAATTTGTATTGAATGTTTGACTGGCTCGTGCTCGCATAGATGATGTATGAAATTATTATTTCATATTTTTCTAGTGTTTGCATTGCAAGTGACATCTGGCTGACAGGAACTTGGAGAAATGGGATACGAAGTGAATGCTGCAGTTACCACAGCATCATATTTATCAAAAGGCTTAAGGTTGGTCTGTCTTTGTTTAACATATGAAATTCACAGCAATGAATAAGAAACAGCACTATTTTTTTTTTAACTGAGCTGCTTACAAAATGAAGATAGATGAAGAAAAAATGTTAATGATATTCTTTATTCTGGTCACTGAATTAATTTATGTAGACAATCATGCATACTGGCTGAAAGACAGTTCTCAACTTGTTTGGAAGGGTTTTTTTGCTATTGTACCTTTGCATTTTGGTTAATGTTATATAATTTATACACACAATATAACAGACAGTGAAGTCTGCAATGAGCTACTATAGTAGACTGGCACAGTTCTTTTTAAACTTTGAGTGTTTATCTACACAAGTCCAAGGGTAGGTTTAATTCTAATTGCATTATAACTTTGAAATGTACCTGTTGAAATATTGTCTTCAACCAATCTCTTACCCTAACACTTTTTCATTAAGCTCTTGGTGTGTCACTTATGTGATGGTATGTTGTATCTTGATAGAATATAATACAGGTTTTGAAAAGCGTAATGTTATTTTACAGTTCAAAATGTGGTATGAAAATTTATTATTTTCTTTAGAAACATGACTTCAGCTTTTAAAAAAGATGTTTTTAAAATGCATGCTGTTTGGGAGGAAGCTCTGCTGTAGGATTACAGAACAATGACGAAAGTGATACCGTGAAGTGTCTGGCTTCTGGCCATGCCCTGGCAGGGGGCAGGAATTGGCTGCATTACTCTGAGTAGAAGAGTCTCTTGGACACTCTTTGTCACTGTCTTGATGTCATTCACCCTTACTGCTTACTAAGACTGTGGACTCCGTGTGAAGAAAACCCACCCCTGCAGAACTCCGCTGTTATTTCCAGCTATCCTGGGAAGGCTGGAACCTGGGGGCTGTTACACTTAGGGATGCAGAGTTCAGAAGAGAATAGCAAGAAGAGGTGGTATGGAGTTGGTGAGGTGGGTAGAACAGACTGGGAGGGGAAAAGTCTGCCTAAGACAGACTAAGTAATCAAACAATAATTGCATCTGTACTGCTGCCAAGTGATTTTCTGATCTATGAAGTTATCAAGCTGAGAACTTGGACCCTTCCTTTTAAACAAATAGAAAATCTGGCTTTGTGGTCCAGTTCACAAGAAGAAATAACTAACAGTGATTTTTCTTAAGGTCTTCAATTGCAAGGTCTATTTGGGAAGCTTAACCAAAAAACCCAAACCAAAACAAAAGAAAGTGGGGCAAGAAAAACAAAATTGTTGAAAGAGAAAAATTCTATTCCCCTAAGTGAACCTCAAGAGGAGCCCATCTGTTTACTGAGGATGTAGGGAATTTGCCTGTCCTCCTTTGTTAGACTTTGGCAGTGTGATTACCCTCCACTCTACTTTTCTCCCTGCTTTTGCAAATATCTTCAGTCAATATAGAGACTTATCCATTTTATCCATTGCCATACTTGCCTTTCCTTGCAGACATGAACTTTCATTTTCACTATAGGGAAAATGCCTTTTTTTTTTTGGTCAGACAATTGAACAAAGAATGCTGAGATGCTGATCGCTTTAGACGAGCAAAGAAGAGTATCAAATTAGAACATTCAGAGCAATTTGTATTCTGAGCGTAGCAATGACAGGATCAGAACTGATCAGAAAAGCAAGAGAGATGATACTGTAGCACAGTCTCCCATTGAGGCTGGTTTCCTAAGCACTGCGTAGTAGTTCTTTTCAACAGTTCTTTCACCATGCAGAATACTGCATATGATTCATTGGAACATGCTTTGCACTTTTAGATGAAGATCACAAAGTATTTACCTTGTGTTGGTTTAGGATGTTGTGGCAAAGAACTGTCAAGCAAGAAACACTGTGTACCTTATAACTTAAGAATATATATAGTGGGTGCTTTTGGATCCTTTCTGAGCAGGTCCTATTCACTGTTGGAATTCCCACATGCTCTGATGGCTTGTGCTAGATAGAGTATTAGATAACATAGTCTACTTTCCTGTTTTCCTGGTTGTCATTTACTCTTTTGAACATAACACCTTTTCTTGGGTTCCTCTAAAGCTCAAGAGACCTAATGTCAAGTCATTCCTAAAACATATTCCTATGTCTTTCTGCAGTGAATGTCTCCAAACTCTCCTCATCTCTTTCAGTTGAGATGGGCCAGTCCTCATGTCTCAAACTTTTACTCATGTGTCTTTTCTTACTAACAGAATGATTCATATACAAAGGTACACAAGGTATCTTGAACTACTTTTACACAGGTCTGCAAGTGCTACTGCCTCCTGTTGAGCTAAAATCACAGAAGTCTTTTCTTTTTTTCTTTGCTTTCATTCAGCTCTGTATTGTACTGTGCTACACGGTACTTCTGTCTCTACTTCGTGATATATAACACAAAGCTGTTCTAGTTTCTTGGCTAAAGTTATTTATGCTCTGTGATAATGTATATTACACTAGTATTTGTCTACTTCTCTGTCTACCTAGCCACACAGTCAGATTTTATCAGCTTCTGGTTAAGATTGCTAGACTGCCTGCATGCCAACACAAACAAAAAGCAAGGAAATAAGTGGTTAAGTCATTCAACACCCCATCGACACTACTCTCACCAGCTCTCTTTCTCAATCTCAACTACCTCACTTCCAAGGTCCACAGCCAGCACATTTCCAGCTTCATCCTGATTATATTAGTTTTCTTCTGTTTACTATTCGAGGCAATATTGATTTGGCCTGCTGCATGATTTTACTCTTTCTATGTTAAGTATTTGCAACCCAATCTAAGACATCATTATTAATTAAAAATTTTGAAAAGTCTGTAGATCATGGTTATTTGCTACATTGCAGATTCCAAGACTGAAGGAAAACTACCTCGCTGTAGAACTGACAGCAACAATGCTGAAGATATATGATCTGCATTTTTTGTATTGAGATGTTTTAGTAGAAAGCTTTGGGATAAATTCTTCAAATGTGCTGAAAGACTGGATTTTTCAAAGTGATTTAGGGGCTGATAAGCCTAATGGACTATTTCTAATATTTTTAACCCTTTTATTTCAAACTTCTGTTATTTAATCATTAGAAATCTGTCCCTAAATTTAGACATGATATTCTACGTTGTACTTACTGTTTTCTGTCTGAGTTTATTGTTTCAGACCTGTAACTTACCTTTTCTAGCATGATGATAATAACTATACTGCTAGTCCAATCAGCCAGTGTCTTGCTCCACCTTCAGTTAAGATTTCAGTTTCTCTTTACAAATTTAATACGGTCATTTATGCTTGGTGTAATATTGGAATTTCTGTCAAAGCAATGGATCATCTTTTTAAGAGCCGAGGGTCTGGGAAACACTTCATGGCATTTTTTTAATATTGTCCTTTGTGCGTTGAGCAGTGAAGCTGTGCTGCTCCTTAGTAGTTTGCATTTACAGTCTGTTTCACAGAACAAGGATAGGTCAGACTGCCGCTATTGCTCTTCTGAACCTTCCTCAGCCTGTGGGGAAACTCAGGTTGGTCAAAGGTCTGATCCCTTTGAAAGTCAGATCTTGGCACTTTCTTCTGTGTGGGTGAAGATGAAAGTGGCTGAATGACACTCAATATAAACAACCTTTGCTTTTCAAGAGAAGACTGGTACCACCTACATGTACAGATATGCTGCAGGAACTGAGTTCTCTAGACAATGTTGATGTCAGTCAAAGTATTGCAAGTGAATTTTGAGGCATTTTTTAGAAGTGATATGTATATATAATACAAGCCAGAGAAAAAGTATTCACTTTTTATTTAAAGACTAAAATCAGTATTAGCTGTGATAGACTGATGAACTGCCTGAGACATTTCAATATAATAGTAGACACTGAACACAGGAGTTTTTTTGAAGTTTGGTTGGCAGAAGGCGTCAGGAAGAGGAAAAAAAGCATATGGACATAAGCACACAAAGCCACGAACCTGAGGTTTTTGCCTCCTCCCTTTTCTTCCCCCTTTTGTTCCCAGTTCTTGCCTCTAGAAGAGTCTTCAGATAAGCAGCAATCTTGAGGTGTGGTGCTATAGCGACAAAAGCACTCCAAAGAGGGTGGAATGGAAAAGAAACGGGAGATCCCATAATGCAGCTCATACAATGCTGATAAATAAAGTCTTATTTTGTAGTTCACACTTTTGTGTTCTCACATTCAGAAAAAGTATAATTGAGACCAATTCCCTAACTGACAAGAGCCCATTTAAAACTGAATTACAATTGACAAGAAAACATTTTAAAGAAATCTAGTCCTTTCTTTGGTATTAACTTTGTTTTCTCTGTTATGCCAAAGGCAGTACAAAGACGTAGAAAGAGAGGGAAAGACGGAAGAACGACTCTCAGCTCCAGGAAAAAAAAAAAAAAAAAAAAATTATTCATTCTACCAAAGGAGGACCCCAAGGTACAGGCACTGAGAAGAATACGAGACTTACAATATCTGGGGTTTTACCATTGCATTCCATTTGTTTTCTGTCACTTTCTTCCCCCTTTCTCTTGCTTTGCTGCCTCACACCAGACGCTTGGGGTCCAGTTTTCAAACACTTCAAGCTGTAGTTATAGCACTCATTTTCCTACAGCTTACCTTCACAAAGTGTCAGAGTAGTTTAGAAAAGAATGTTGCCTGCTTTAAATGTTGTTTTCCCTATTGGCAACACACTGGTGTAGTGGAAGAAGTTTGTCCTCCTAGACTGGAAGAGTTGCAGTTCTTGTGCATGGATATCCTAAGCTGGAGAAAAGAAGTATGGGAAGACTTCAGAAAGCCATTAATAACCCTCTATTATTGTTAAATGCTGTTATGATGTATCTGAAGATATTGCTGGTGACTGATTGTGGCCTATTCTGTTTAACATTTTAGTAGAATATTTGCTATATTTGCTTTTTCTCTTGTCTATATTAACTTTCTAAGGTTTGAGTTCTGTGTTCTAATTGTTGCGGGGTTGGTTTCTGTTTTTTGAGGGGTTTTTTGGTTTTGTTTTGGGGTTTTTTTACATGGTTTTGGTCCATATCAATCAAATTAGGCTTTATTTATTGATTTTTGGCTAGAATAAACCCACCCTGCCTACTCTGCATGTGATCACATGGCACTTAAACCAGAAAAACATAATGTGGAAAGCTGCCATAGTGATGGTAATAGCTGTGAATTCCAGTAATACTTTTAGGGATGGAGAAAGTCTTGACTGTATGATCCTTCCAGTATATATGTAGGTGTCTGGTCTTTACGTGTGGACTAGTCTTTTTCCAAGTCTTCTGTACACATAAAATCTGACTCAAAGCTCATCAATCTGAACAGCCCTTGAGTAACAGCTATTTTGAAATCTAAAATCCTTTAGAAACACTGTTTCACCATCCAAGAAGTTGACTTTGGCTCAGTAGGGACACTGACATCTCAGAAACACATAGATCCCATTTCATACTTAAAATAAAATGGGATTTAGATTGTTAAACCTTAACAATAGCCATGTGGTTGGAAACTGCTAAATGCCTGTCTGCTTTCCTTCTGACAAACAACTCTGTCTTTCTACCAGCAATCATTTAAAATATCTTTTCAAAGTAATCTTTCTTTGATCAGCAGACTACAGTGTTTTATAAGTTTGTAGGTTTTGTTTCCTTAATCGGTGAATACTTCCACCAAATTGCATTTAATACCCATTAACTTGGATTTTTAAAAGATCAAATGGCTTCCATATCTCATTATGCTGTTCCTCATAATTTGTTATTTCTTCCCATTTGATACCACTGCATACTTAGAACTTGATTTCTGTTCTGTCATCCCATCTAAAACCAGGATCCTGACATATGGCCTGTCTTAAAAAATTATGAGCTTCCTGGGAGTGATTCTTCTGCCCCACTTTTCTTGAAGGAGACCTTTCTAGTGGATTTCTACTGTCCATGTGGTTCTTTCTAGGTACTCAGATCTCTCGTTATTTACTTCGGGCATCTCTGTGTTTTCAGAGCTGCTCTGAAGATACAATGGGTTGTTTTTTTCAACTAGTTGAGCTTTTACATTCAGATCTATTAGTGCATTCTTACACTCTTCCACCTCCTCTTCATTCGGGCTCTCTTCATTCTTCGTCAGAGGTCAATGTTGATGTTGAAATTTCAAAACATTGAGGATAAATAACACAAACCACACTTCTGCTACTTTTTTCAAAGTCCTCTCTATTCGCCTGTCCAATAGGACTACTAAGGAACTTCTGGTATACCTTTTTTTCTTGCTTTCTTCCAAATACACTCATTTTAGGCCTGGGTATGAGTGTGTATATGTCTCTAGGGTGGCCATGCTGCAAAAATTGCCCGAAATTGAACATTCATTTGTAAACAAAGCTGAGTTTCTGAATTCTAGCTGCTGCATTTGAGAAGTAATGAAGTTTCTGCCTGGACTGGAGGCACTGACCTAGAAAGATAAACAGGGAGCACATGGTTGGTGCTTGTGAATTACTGTTTGTGGTTTGCTTTGATAATTTTGGCTTTCATATAGAAGTAGTCACTTGTAGACAACCGGCAATTACTTTTGAGGCTGTGGGTATAATCCATTACTATCCTCTAATTTAATACAACCATCCAAATCAAACATTCCTCTGTTTTTAAAAAAGCCTGCAGGTAATGGAATCTTCAGAACATTCATATGTGTAGTGTTACAGTAGAAAAGTCTAAATTCTGTACTCAAAGACCTGGTAAAGTCCCAAGCTCATATTAATGCCACTTCAGGCTTCTAAGGGAATATTTTTGACTGTTTGCCATTGGCCCTGTTGCTTATGGAAAAGCAAAGAACTAAACTGATGCCCGCTTGCTTTTAATACATCTTTTTAGAGGAGGTCAAAACTTGGGCCAAAGAAAATGGGGGACCCACCCCAGTGTCTGTGCCTAATGACATTAGCAGATGTGTCTAGAGAACAGAAAACTACCTCCCACAAATATCCAACCTGTCTAGTTTACTGTGGAAAATGGTGGTACTGGTGAGAAGACATTCTTTGTGGGCAAGTATTTCTGAATAATCTGATATGCAAAATGTCGAGTTTTCCAAATGAGGAAGCAGCTCCCTTCAATTCTTATTTGAAAGATTTTATGCCGTGAGACCTGGCAAATATTTAGTATGGATTTCTTGTGTTATATCAAAAAATCTGACCGTATTTCAATGAAAATGTAGAACATTGTTGTTTCATTAGTCCACATGAGTTTCGTTAATCCATATTAACAGAGTGTAAGAAATTTCATCAGCAAATTACTTTACAACTGGCAAATAGATACAAGGGGATCTTCAAATCTGTCTTTCTCATCTGTGCGTCAGAGTCCTGTAAAGCCAGCCTGTAGGGTCCCTTCCACTGTGATCACTCTCATCTAGACAGATTAGATTACTTAGCCTGTCTAAAAACTTTGTCTCCTTTTGGTACTGCTGCATCATATTTCTGAAGAATAAGATCATATTGGTATGAGAAGAAGCAATATGGAGAATATCACTTCTGTATTTTTCCAGTCTTAATATTCCCCAATGACAAGAAGAAATCACTAATAAATATAAATTTGATAACCTTCAGAAAACCTTTTGCGGAACAGTCTTGATTTCTGATTTGTACTAGTTTAAGTCATTCCATTTGCATACAAAAATAATCTCTCTTTTTCCCATCTGTTATATTATTGATTTAAATCTTCCAGGTAGTTATCTGCAGTGGTGCACACAAACATTCACAGTTTAATATTGTCATTTGGAGCTGATTTCCTATAGCCTTTTGATCATAAACCATGAAAAATTTAGGATACTTTTCATCTTCTTTTAAAAGTTTATTACAAACTTTGGAAACCAATTGTAAGTGGGTTTTACAATAATGGATGCCTTTACATTCTTTTTTGATGCTCCATACTTTTGTGACACTTGATAAATATCACTCTATAGACCAAAAAATAGCAATTTTGAACTAGCTTAGACCTTGTTTGCTTTGTTTGGATAACTGAGTGTGTGTAATCATGCACACAGACATTCTGAGTCATAGCCTGCCGACTCAGATGACAATAACTGAAAGTGGTTCTTCCTCAAGGCTGGTTATATCTTACCACAAGTGAAATCAGTAGGTAGTTTTAGCACACTCTTCCTGGTTGGCAAGTACCATCATAAATGATGTTACCCGGGACCCTTCACGGTATCCTCAGCAAGTGAACCAAATATTGACTTGCAGTCTTTGGGGTGGCCTTCAGAAGACAATGATGCATTGGCAACAGACTGAGAGTATCACCTGTGCTTTAAAATGTCTGCTAAGTCATCTCACTGCAAGGGTTAGTTTGAATTAGTATTTATTACATCCTCCACCAAAACTTGCCTACTTTGTGCAGATGGAACTCAAATTATGTACAAAACTGGAGTTACAGCTCAAGCCAATACAGCAAACACAAAGCCCAATGTGAGTTTGTCTCTAGTAAAAGGCAAATACTCTGAAAAACACACTACCTGGCAATGATCAGTATGAGACAACCAAGTCAACACAGCTGAAGTCCAGCTTGCTTGTCTGTTCATCCGTGAAAATTGCCCCTTTCTACCTGTTGGTGAATAAAATAGCATTTTTGCTCTTAAATACAGTACAGGACAATGAAATGCATCAGATTCCTTTTCTAGATATGCAATCTCAGCACTGAGCAGCTTCTTAACAAATAGTTCTGGACCATTATTTCCAAAGGTAGTCAACAATTTGGAAGGAGTAAAGAGAACACTAACAGAAATTACTAAAAGGTTGGAATTATGAATGTTCTATATGAGGAAAGAGTAAAAGAAATATAAATAAGTTGGTTGGCTGGCTGACATTCTGGCTGACTATCTGGAGAAGCTTCATGGTAGAGACATCTGTTAGACTGTAGACATGACTTTAAATAAACAGGGAAACTGGCTTCTTAAAACTGTTATCCATAAATTTGGACTAGCTCTGGTCCCAGATTACTCCACAAAAAAGTACTCAGGTGGCTTAAAACCAGAGAGATCACCAGGAGCTGAGACTTCATTCTACTACACTGATGAACTGATGAGGTCCTGTGATTGCATCTGCCCCTAAATCCTTGCCCTTCCAGTTAGTACTTGTAGTAATAATGGGAGGACGACCTGCTGTCATACCTCTGTGATGGAGAAAAAGGCAGAGGGCTTTATTTCATTGTAGTAGTGTCATCAACAGATGAGGAACTTCAGAAAAAAGTTTCTAAAAGACTACTGTTTGAAGGACTAAACCCTTTAAATGGGACAGGAGGTTCTTTAGCTTAGGAACACAATTGAACAGCCCATTATTGAAGGACTGAAGGATTACTGATGCCATACAGAGCTGACCGCATATTTTGTGCTTTTTATTCCTTCAGAGGGGGAAGACTGTTTCTTGGTCAGAAACTCTTGAGTGTTTTAGTAAGAAGGGAAACTAAGGCTTGAAGTTATAACACAAGTTTTTCTATACTGTAGCAAGTCAGGGCAGGGCCTTAGATCTGAAGGGGGAACAGCCACACTTGATGCTGGAGGGTAAGAATACTTTACATTTTCCCTTTGGGAATGGTGGAAGCCCTATTAAAATGAGTCATTTTAAATTTAGACTGAATGAAGCACTTCAGAATTTACTATGGGGAACAATCCAGCATTGGCAAGAGAATGAACATAATGACCTAATACTGTAAAGATTGTCTATCTCTGTTTCCTGTAGGTCTATGAAATGTCTGACTTCTGCAGGATTTTATTCCAATGTGACCACCAAGAAAACAGAATGAGGGAAGTGTTCATATTCTTGGTGTGGGTGTAATGTTCCGACATTTCTTTACGGCGGGCCTAATCGAAATGATCTGAAATCTTTGAGCACAAAGCCTTCAGGTTTAGCTGGGGCAGGTTGCAAACTGCTGAGCCCTGCTAAACATCCTCATAGCTGCAAAAGACACAGAGTTCTTAAGCTTTTATTTGAATAGGCTGTAGCTATTATTAAAATAACCTTCAAGTGTTGACTCAAAATCCCTTCACACTATGCTAAAATTGTCCTGAAATTTCTGTCATTCTCACTAATATGTTTCATTTTCCATCCCACATGCTGTACTTAACATTTTGAGAATTTCTCCCTCTTCTACCTGCTGTATATTAAAAAAAATGTTGATGCCATTTTCCTAAAACAAATAACTAAAGTGAAATTTTCCCTTTGATCATTTTCTCTGTTCTTATTAAAAAGTACATTGCATTTAAAGCTGCCTCTTGTCTGTTGTTGTTTAAATGACAAGTCCAGATCAGGTGCTTTAAAAGTTTGCAGTTACAAATGGAAATGTCTTTAACTATTTATAATCATAGTTGTTTAAATTGTCTCCACACGTAGAAACAAGGTAAGTGAGGCACAGAAAAGAGTGTCTTGCTAAAAAGTCAGGTTTTTTGTGAAAGGACATATTATTGTCAAGGACTGAGAAAGTTTTGTTTTTTTTTTTTTTTCCTTCAGCATATGAAATATTTACTTGTTAGGCAGTATCAGGAATACCCATTTTCCCTAGTGCTGTACCAGCCCAACCCATCAATGTACTGGTTAATTAAGTGTGACCTAAACCAACTTGACTTGAGCTCTGCATTAAATACACAAAACCCATTTGAGCTGACCAGCAGCAGAAGTGGTACTCAGAGAAATTGAAAAGGATTTCTCCCAAATGCTTTCTACTTACTTACAGCACTCAAGTAATGGCTGAAGATTAGCATATGACATGACAGATTACATTAAGTCATGTCTTTCCAGTGCTTTATGACAGCACTATCACATTAGCTTCTTAGCACTGGCACATCGAGGCATGCAAATGTTTTCAGACCCTCTTATTCAAATCTACAAGCTGACATGGCAGCCTTGATATGATTATTAGTCATTTGAGAGACTTTAATTCACGTCATCAGATAACAGGTTCTGCTAAAAGGTTAGAGAAACTGTCTGCTTTTAATGAAGCCCTCAAAAAAGGCCCTCAAAAACCTCACTGCTCACAGAGAGCCTGATCTGACTTTATTGACAAGATCCCCCTAAGAATGAATTTGAGTTGAATAAGTAAGCAGGCATCTAGAGTGAAAAACACTGACTCCATTTACAAATTAGACCGAACTGGGCTGAAGTCCTATCTTTTCACCTCCCATTTTCTCTTTCTGGTTTTATCCTGGCTTTAAAGGCAAGGCGCTCTGTCCGGAAAACATTTTCAGCATATGATATTGAATGAGGAAAGGTGGGCCAAGGACTGGTCTGATACCTTAGTGGCAGACTTTCATTGTTATCCTGAGTGGAGGGCCACTGCAGCTTACCACAAAGGGTTAACTGATGGAATCTTGTCACAAAGAGCTGTGCAGCATAGTTACAAATTCTGTTTGCGCTCTTTTAGTCTGCATCTATTAGCATGACTTCATATTCAGATATTTTCTGTTAAATCATGGTGAATCTGCATTCCAATGGCAATATATTGTAAATAAGTCACCCCCAGATCAGCGGTTGGCACAGGCTTTGGGCTGGTTCAGATGAAGGAGGGATGAGGAAGGGGAGAGGTGAGGCTCTCCCTGGGCAGTCAGAAAGGGAAGGAGGCCTTTACTGTTGAAAGGGATACTTACTGAGCAGTGGTTTCTCTTTGGAGAAGGCATGGGAAGATGGTGCTGATCCCAGCCAGCATTGCCCTCAGGCCGAAGATGTGTGTCACAAAATTGCAGAGAAATTAATCTGAGTTCTTAAAATCCTTTTGGCGTCAGTATCACAGTGGCCTCTGCATCAGCAGTCAGTATAGTGTCAGTATAGTATTGCCCAGACTGGGCCAGACTTCCAGAATGGTACTGGTGTGTCTATACCTGGAGCTCATTGCAGGCTTTTGTCGCCCGATTCCTTATCCTTGCCTAAGAAGGAAACGGGACCTTGCTTGTAGATTTGGTAAAGCACCTAGTACTTTGCTTATGCTTCAGACTTTCTCTAACGCCTTGCTATGTTTGCCTCTCAGCAATATGCAAACTTGGAAAGTGATAGAGAAATGTGCTTTGGTTCACAGATACAATGTATTTAGGCTAATTGTTGCAGTTAACTTCAATTTTTGTCCCAGTTCTCTGAAAAGCCAATTCGAGAGTCCTTAGTAGAGGACGTATACTTCGGTTTTTAGGACATGCATAGTCTGAGTTTGAGACAAGGGATTGACTGCAGCCAGTTGACCTCGGTGTAAAAGACCTGGTTTGTATCACCTCTCATGTTGCCTCCCCATGTCACCTCTACAGCACACATGCTCCAGTAACTCTGGTTTTGTTCCTTCTGAATATAAATGTGCCAGGTGCAAAACAGCTATGTCCTCTATGCTATCTCACTAAATCCTTCCATCTTAATTTGCCTTTGCTTTGGTTTCAGTGGCCCTCTCAGATCCCATCAACTTACTCTGCTGCCTTTTCCATGTCTTCCAGCTCTTTTTATCTGAGAAAATCAACTGCTGTAAATCGTACCAATCTAATCTGGCTGCACTTCTTCCCATTTCCTAGGCGCAAATTGACAGAATAAGCAACAAGGCAGTGGAGCACCAGCTCCTTTGTTATTGCTCCCACTCTCTTTCTCAAGAGGTTTTTCTGTCCTTAACCATAGCTCTTCATCAGACGACTCTTCTTCTGTGCTTTGCCATCATGGACCAACCTGCTTTTGTGTCTGCTTCACTGATTCTCAGTCAACTCTCACATCCATGCATCTTTCAGCATTGCTTATGGTTGTTAATTTCTCTCTCTCATTTGATTTATGATCAAGGACTTTAATTTATTAATCATATAATGTCTTTGTAACTGTTATGTAATTTAAACCATTATTTTCTATAACTTCGTACAGTGTTTTGTGCCACAGTTTGCATGAAGGATACTATACAATGTAGTTACTGTCCTGTATTCTAACCTGATTTTTTCATGGTTTTTCTCTGAAACAGTAGGAAAAGTCTTCAATTGTATTAGAAATTGCTTATAAATTAATTTGCAAGACTAAAATGAAATATTGAGACTTCGGTCTTGCAAACTCTTCCACGTGAGTTCTCCCACTGACCTTGAACAAAATTGAGAATATTTAGGCCTGTTCATGGGACACTCTGACAAATGACAATATAGGCAAATGACAACAGAGGGGTTTAGAGCAGCTCCCAGGTGTGCCATCTAAGTGTTCTACCTGTGGCAAGAATAAAGGGATACAAAATCATAATAAAAGACAAGACAACTGCAGAAATAGTTTTTCCTCATCATAGAATAAACGTGTGGGCTCTCTTACCGCAGGTTATCCTTGAAGCTGTAAGCCAGATTAGGTAGAACAAACAAACAAAAAGGGTCAATACCCATATGTATGTATGTATGTGTTAGTAAAGATAAAAATATATAGTTGCTGTGAGTCCTCATAGCATAGGGAAAATCACTCCCAAAAGTGATCCTTATGGGATTTGTCATTAACTAGCCTGTCTGAAAGCTGCTTCTTTTAAGCCATCTCTCATGTCACTATGGCTGGGTACATGCTGTGAAAAGGAAGTTCTACACAACTTTCTCCTGCAGCTCTGGCAGCAGAAACCTTAAGCAATCTGTTACTGCACTGTGTGGTGCTGGGCGATGAGAACCCAGCTCTGGGATCCAGCACCACCATTCCTCTGTTGGTGGATGTGTTGGTGCCAGCACAAGCCTCAAGTCCTCGGTCTGTGCAGTCTGGCACAATCCCAAACCCAAAATGGCTCCGTCCTGCTTTGTGGGCTCACTTCAGTAGCAGAGAGAAATAGCAGGAACTGGCTTCTAAACTGGAGCTTTAGTTCCAGTTGCTGTCCCTTCAGCTCTAGTCCCAGGAGGGTTTAGTGAAGCTGCTGACCATCTTAGGACATGTCTGACCTGGTCGCATCTCTTCTGTAGAGGTATTCCTGGTCCTCGTTTTCCTTTTCTGAAACACGTCAAGTAGAAGACTGTGATTGGAGAAACACTAATTATTTTTAAAGCCCTGCTGAGTCTCTGAAATTTTGCAGGTAGTTCTGCACTTGCAGTTATTTCCATTTTGTCCTTTAATACAAGCTAGAAAATCCATATTGCTTTCTTCCCCTCTGCCTATTTCTTCTGCAAGGAATACATGTTAATCAATAAAGAATCTATCCCTCCCTTTTCATTACTTCTAGCCTCCTGCCATACTCATATTCTCTTATACACAGGTTATGAACAATTCTACTGTCTCAAAATTATTTTAAATGTAATTTAGACTAGAATGCTGGAGAGTGACAAATGCCAGTGAGTTGAGAGGGTTTGTTCACCAGAGGCTGCAATCTCTTGTGGCAGGTAACTACAGCTCTAATCCTCATTTGCACTTTCCCAGTCCTGTAACAGATTGCATTTCTCTCACCCCTTTTCTCTCTCCGTGTTATTAATTCTTCACCTTTAAAAAGATTAATACCTTTCAAGAAATGGACTTGTGTGCTGATTCAACTATTCTGAGTGCTAATATATGGAGCCCACAGCACTGAGAACAGCAGTTTGATATCCACCACCTGATGGACCTTGATGTACAGCCACTGTTATCTCAAGTTTTCATGGTTTGTGATGCTTAACACTTACAGTACTTGTGTACAAATGTGCTGCTTGTGGGAATGAAGCAATCGCTTTAGGAGTTAAGAGAACTACAGGATAGTTCTAGATTAATCCTACCTGCTACTTGTGCATTTCAATGTTGAAGGGCTGACCTCAGTACCTGGATTTCTTGTCAACCACAAAGCTTTCAGTGACCTACCTGGGGATCAACAAAAATATAAGGTGTGATAAAAGAGAATGGCCAAGGTAAGTGACAGAAATAGCAGGAATCACCTAAATTTGGCCCATACCACAACAAATGATGATGTTGACTTCCCAAGTTATCAGTACCTTCTCATTGCATTATGCTATTGCTGATATAAAAATATTGCACTTTGTCTGCCACTGAAGTTTTCTAAGTATGAATTTGATAAAAATCCTCATCTTTAAAAGCTGGCATTCAATTATCCTTTAGCAATCTTGCAGTCATGAAAATAATAGTTCTCATTATTACTGATACCTAAATTCGTATAAAATAATGTTTTTGTTAAAAAAATAGCTTTAGCTGTTGTCATACTTCTTTTCATACCTTGACTGATCTTGTGTTCTTCAGACATTTTATTTTGAAATAATTTAATAATTCTAGAAGTTCAAAAAGTTATGCAACTAAAAGTTGAAACAAGCAGCTGCATTTCAGGAAACAGCTTACTAACACAGTGCAGTTCCAGGAGTGTTTTAAGGGAATATAAAGAGAGCCTGAAATAATGCAACTTTTCAGCAATAATCTTTTCTCTTTTGGTGTGTTCCACCTGTTCACCATCTTGGACTGTCTTACACATACATCTTGCTCTCATTTTAGTCTGACTGTCCTTTATATATCAGTTCTGAGGCCTTGTCTGAAGGGACAGATGACTTTCAACTCCATCCCACCAGATATGAACAGAAGTATTTTAACTAGCTGACCTTAATACGATGTGTATTTCTGTACCACCCAGTTCCATGCCTTGTAAAGTTATTTGAGCTTTAAACAAGCTTCTCTAAGCGTATTGGACTCACTGAGTGCTGGACAGTCATGGGTTATATATTTCTGACACTGAACTGCCTCAGATATCCCAACAAACATTGCATTCCTAAGTACAAACATACTACATACTTCAGATTGCATCAGACTTATTTTAAACTTGAATTAGCTGGTAGATGTGGTGCCTAAACTGTTCTTTACCTGTCTCTTTAAAAATATATATTTAAATCCTAGACTGTGTATGACTGAATTTGATTTAGCACTTGGGTCTTAAACCACAGTTCAGTTTTAAAGTGAGCCAATAATTGGGTTTTCCTCATGGTGACAGAGCATCTCAGGATGAAGTTGCTTTGACAAATGTTGTGGGCATTATATTTTTATAGCATGAAACCTTACCCTGTTGTCACTGAAGTCAAGGGTATCCATTGATTTTACTGAAGAGTGGAAGCAGCCCCACAGCCAACAGGGCTTTAAGATACAGCTTAGCAGAAATAACTCCTTGGGCAGGTGGCATTGTCCAAAATACTCTTGGCAAAAGGAGCTGATTTAGAAAGCAGTTCAACACTTTTTCTTGGTGATGTAGTATGACATATTTGATAAATGGGTGTGCTATTAGATGAAGCTTATATGACCCAGAGATGAAATTAGCTACAGACCTTAGAAATAAACGGATATTGATACATCTCTAGGGAGAAAATATTGCCATGTTAATGGTTGGCATTCATCTTTTTCCATTTCTGTGAATATATCAGTGCATGCAGATATGCCCATACAGTGTGTGTAATCCCACACATGTACATGCTATACTTCTAGTCTGCTGCGAAGATATCATCTTAAGGTCAGTAGAGGGGGTACTTACCTTTACAAGGCACTTGTCTATGCCTGTACTTTACGTCTTCTAGTAGTATCTCTTGAAAGCTCTCGTCTTCGGCACTCTGCCTTACCACACTGCCTGTGTGGTAAAGGTTTCAAAAGAACTTACTGTGTGATGATAGGAACTGCGTTCTGTTCTATGTGGGTCCTTGTATGGAAACACAGTAGATCTACCTCAGATCTATCTGAGGTAGTCCTATTTATTTTATAGGATGTGCCATCGCTTGCTTTTTCTTTGCATACGTCTGAAGCCAGCAGACACAAAGGGCTCTTGGTGATGTGTTCCTGCAGCTGTAAAGGAGCCTGAGCAGTAGTGCTGGCAATGAGGAGGCCTGGGCATCACCATCCCTGCACGTGCTGTGGCTGAGCATGTCTAATGGCACCTGACAGCCTATCTTCTGTCAGATAAACTGAAAATATTTTAAAATCCCCAAGACTCTTTCCTGGGTTGTTTGTTTGTTGGTTGTTGTTGTTAGGTTTTTGTTTGTTTGTTTTGTAAGTGTGTAACAAATGTTGCTTAGTTGCTCTGTCTTTTCTTATTTGCTTTGTCAAGGTGTATTTGGGGATTTTTATGTGATAACAAAAAAGCAGTGTTTTAAAGGGAAGTGCTTGATAAAGAAAATAAAAGTTTCTTATTTATTCTCAAGATTGTGTAAAAGATGTGTAGTTTTAAAAGAACTTGGAATTCTGAGTGACATTTCCTGATTGCATGTGATCCATTAGAGCAGAACTGGCAGTCACTGAGAAAATCCTTGTCACGTGATGCTAAAATATTACACAAGTTCAAAAACTATAGGGGAACATCAGAGTTGGGGGTATCCGTCAAGGGTTATTGTATGCAACTCTAGTGGGGGTGTCTCTCTGCTAAGAAAGCATTCTGGAGAAGAGTCACTACATGCTTTCCACTATTCATGTGTTTTTCAGTGTCTGCTGGACACTGTCAGACTCAGGATACTTGACTACATGGATCTTTTATTGGACGTGGTTTTATTCTTAAGTACCACAAAAGGAAAGAAGCCTGGAGAAATAACCTTATTTCGCTAAAATATTTAACGACTTCTTTATTCTCCTTATTGCCAGGATGATGGCAAGATAGACTCTCCTATGTGCTAGGCCATGTCTATCCACAGGGTTCCTGGAAAATCTAGATGATGATTGTATTGGAAATCTGAGTTTTGGAATTGATGAATTCTATTCAGGCCCTAAGAAAGAAGTTATTGCTGGTATGGATAGATATATTGCTTTATTTCAGTAGCAACCATAAGCCAGAGACCTAGGAGAGCTCTATTGTTAGACGATGGGTAGCATTTTCTGTTAAAACTAATCAGAAGGTAGTAAGTGTGGTCATCTAATGACAGGGCCACTTCTTCACGTCTTAGGAACTGCTGGTCTAACTCCATCCCATTCCCTTCCAGGCATGATATATTAGTGAGATTCTAGAAGACACCCGCTGTAACCCCTGGGAGGGGAAGAAGAAATAAGTGTTAATCCTCTGCTGCTTGGAGAGCCCTAAATGCAGTTGTACAACAGACCAAACCAGCATCCTGCCAGGTAGGTCCACCTCTCCATTAGATGGAGCGATCCAAAGGTGACGTGGGTCCCTGTCCACTTACTTAAGACAGAATATACCTCCCATAACCCTCAGCTATAGATTCTTTTCATGTTAGGGCAATGAAGATGATTAAGGGAGTGGAGCATCTCCCTTATGAGGAAAGGCTGAGAGAGCTGGGTCTCTTTAGCTTGGAGAAGAGGAGACTGAGGGGTGACCTCATTAATGTTTATAAATATATAAAGGGTGGGTGTCACGAGGATGGAGCCAGGCTCTTCTCGGTGACAACCAACAGTAAGACAAGGGGTAATGGGTTCAAGCTGGAACACAAGAGGTTCCACTTAAATTTGAGAAGAAACTTCTTCTCAGTCAGGGTGACGGAACACTGGAACAGGCTGCCCAGGGAGGTTGTGGAGTCTCCTTCTGTGGGGACATTCAAAACCCGCCCGGACGCCTTCCTGTGTAACCTCATCTAGGTGTTCCTGCTCTGGCGGGGGAATTGGACTAGGTGATCTTTTGAGGTCCCTTCCAATCCCTAACATTCTGTGATTCTGTGATTCTGTTTGTAGGCCCTATTAGAGAGACAAACTCACAGAGAACTAGCAAATGGCTGTAATCTGGGCTGCAAGGAAAGGGTGCTGTAGAAAAGAGGGAGAAGAACTTGCTGCTGGGAAACAACGAAATAGCCAAAATACACCACTAAACATGACTTAGAGGCCACAGCAGAAGGGAACCCCTTTCTTCCCATTTTAGCAACTCCCAAGTGTTTAGTAGTAGTTCATTCACTTCATGATAAAAATCAGGAGATTCGAGGTGACACGTATTACAAGGCTTTTCAAAACGTGACGAAAAAGAAGTTGGCATCTAGCACAGCATGATGTCAGCTGAAAGAAACAAGTGTGAGGGGAAGATGGGAATTAGAGCTCCTTGGAGAGGAGAATCTCAAGGGGTTTACAGATACCAGGTCTCAGTCGAGAAGGACCATGGAGAGACAAAAAAAAGAGATTCTGTGATAGCTACAAACCAGGTTCTCTGGGAGGATGAAAGTCTGAAGGACACGCTGATGCCTGCAAGGGCTGTCTAGTGGACGCAGCCAGTCAGCATAGCTGGTAGTAGATGCCTGCCGAGTTAGAAAGTATGGAGAAAATCAGATAAAACACGTTTAATATCTGCAGTGTAACAGGTAGCATATTTTAATGCCTTTTTTTAACCCTAGGCAGACTTTAAATTGAGCTGGTTCTTACTGGTTTTTGTCATTTTTTTGCATGGTTGGTAGAAGTTTGCATTGGCACCCTCTAAATTGTAGCTGGATTCTGGAAAAACAAAATGCTTCTGTTTCTAAGCCTGCTAAGCCCTTTAACTTAATAAATATTAGCATTCATCTTGCTACTTCTCCTGCTCCCACTAGTTTGTGTTTGCATATGTGTAACCACCACACACTCACCAAAATATACTACCTCAAAAAGTGATTCAGCCCAGTAATTGTGCCCTGAGGTATATAGCTGAACATTCACCTCAGAAAAATGAACAATTCTAGTAAGTGAGCTCGTGTGTATCATATACAATCAATCCTCTTCAGAAGATTTAACACACTTAGAGCAAAATGTTACCCTGCTTTGTTGAAAAAAGTATCTGAGTAATGGTTTTGAGAGGTCTTTTAATATATTCATTGGAAAAAAATGTCAAAATTTTGAAGTAGTTGCATTTCCATATATACAAATGAAAACAATTTTGAAGTATGTAAAAAACTATAAATTATTCAACCCATTCCAGTCATAAATATGTACAATTATGTAAGTGATGTATGATATATATATATGAGAAACTTAGCTGTAACAATGCTGGTAGTTTTTCATAAGAAGGCTTCTTTAGAGTGCTCATCTGAGACTGAAGACAAACCTTAAGAAACACATTAATTTTCTAGTAGGTAGTTGTTAGAAATTCTGTCCGTTCAGAATACACAGTGTGTAACATCATGCTCAGGTTTGGCTCAAGGCTCCACACGATTTACAAAACAAATACAGTTTGACCATAAATGTTATGATAGTTTTATAGTTCTGTTTTTGTAGAAACATTAACTTGCCAATCTGTTCTATACGTGCATCTGTACCCATAGGTGTAATTCACTTATAAATACATAGGAAATCAATTCTATATGTGCAAGTTTCTTACAAGGTGTTTTTATTCAGTAGGTAACAAAGATTTTTATGAAGGAAGTTAAGTGTGATCATTGTCTCCACTTTGCAGGTGGGGAACTGAAACTAAGGAGGGCTTTGTAGATTTGCTGAAGTCCTAAAAGTAGTTCTCAACACTAAGTGGTGGTTTTCTAAAGTGCTTTAGACAGTATATGACAAACCATATCTGCTGAACATTTGTGCTCTGGTCTCTCCAAAACTTGGTTAAAAGTGTGCCGTTACCCCAGAAAACTCCTATCTACGTAGGAACAGTTCTGTATAGTGTTAGCTGGATTGATGTTATTTTGTTGAAGTTCAGTTGGAGGTTTTGTAACTGAAGTTAGGCGTGGAAGGCAAACTCCTGTTTTTCGTGCGAAGCTGTTTACATTGGTCCATAGCAGAGGAGAGGCAACTGGCAATGATAAAACAATTAAAAATATAAATTTTTTAGATTCCGGACTTATTGCAAATCTTGTGCAAAACGGAAACTCTGCATTGTAGTTTCCTTGCTGAACATTATGTTGCCCAATATCCACATAGACCAAAATTGCATATGTGTATGTATATAGGTGCAAGTGTGTGCATAAAATATGCACATGTGCATCCATGCACATACTTTATATTTTATGAGCCATACTTTTCTTTCTGTCTTTGTAGCAAATCATAATCCACATTTTCCCTTATTTTCTTGGGCTTCAGTTTTAAAGCAACCTACGTGGCCATGGGTTTTTGCTTTTACAGCATTTTCTAGAGTGCCAGCTACAGTTAAGTGTTTATTTGAAAAGCTTAATTGAGACTAGCAAGAAAAAAATCCTCGTTACTTTTCAGAAATAATTCTTATCATCACGTTTTATTATTTAAGTGGGATGAGCATGGAACTATTGAAAATGCAGCCTCTGTGGTGATAAGATTAAAAAACTGCAGATTTGGTCTGCCCTTCAGAGCAGTCACAGTAGCTATGAGTTAGTTTAGTCTTGTCTGTGAGTAGCCAGTGGCTTTCACACAGATGTGTACAGATGATAGGCTAGACTGCTAAACTCGGTCTGAAGGCAGCATCCACAAGAGAGGTGGAAATGACTGCTCCAGGTCGCCTTTTCTTGCCTCTCTTGGAGTTGATCCACATCGATTTGAATCGTTACTTATTAAGCTAAGATCAGCAGGAAAAATGGTCTTCACAGAAAATGTTCTGCCAACCAGTGATTTCTGGAATACAACCCTTGCCCTGATTCACAGCCCTGAAGAATGTAAGAAAGGTCGGTTTAGAGGTAATAAACCCTTCGAACTCTTGGCTGCAGTGAGGAAATTTCTCTTTCCCACTGTGGCACTTTTTTAGCTACTCTGTTGTTCAAGCCAGCTGAAAAGCAGCATGGAATATTGTATATTAGAGTACATTATGCTCTTGAAAAAGTTGTCTTCTAGCCGAAATCCAAAACAAAGGGACATTCTAAAATATAGTAATGAAATTGTGTACCAGGTGTATGTGCACAAATCTTCATAACAAACAGCAAATGGGGAAATTAGTCATAAAAATCCAATTTACCAATAGTGGAGTTTGTGCGTAAACTCCTGAGCACCACTTTGAAAATGGCCACTATAATAAAAAGGGCATAATCGGATTGGATGGAAGCATTGGTAATCAGTTTTTCTAGTAAGCTCTGGTAAGAAATGTTTGTGCTCACGTTCGGTGTATAACAGGACATTGTGGCATTGGTAAGTCCTGCTTCTAGCAGAGTTACACTCACTTGGGTCTGGTTCCTCTCTGTCTTCATTCAAAACAAATGCAAAGAGCAGAAGAAGAGCATTGCAGTGAAGCATGAGGACATTTCAAAATTCAGGCAGGTCATTTTTAGTAATTGATAGCAATTGTAACCTTTTTTGCTTAATTTCCTGTAAGCTTCTGACTGACTTGCCATCCTTTCGTGAGCTCCACGGGTGAAGAATGCGTGGTAGGCAGGCTGGGTGCAGGTAAACAGAAGAGACAGGATGTTCCTCATGGATCAGTGTTCTCTGTGGAAATGTTTATTTTACTTAATGTTACTTATTTTAGTATCAAGGATTTGTTAGTGTAGTTCTGGGCAGTTTGGGCAGAAGTTAGTGGGGGGGGAAAGAAGTAGATTTTCAGTATCAAGTCATATTTATAGAAATTGCAGCTTAGATTACTTGTAATTGACAGTGTCCTTTAGATTGACAAGTGAGATAGGATCATCTTATTTTCAGTAATCTTTTATGTTTAAGACATTTCTTTAATGGTTTGGATTGCAGTTTAAAAATAGAAAGTCTGTGCATGTGCTTCTGCTTGCTATGGTACTGCAAACTTGATTTCTGAGGTTGCTGACAGCTTCTGAAAGATTTAGGAACTGTCAGCAGGAAACATTCCCATAGAATCTGTACTGTGAACTTTTCCTGGAAAAACAGCATCATTTAGCAGGTAATATATCTGCAATAAAAATACAGTTATGCAATAATGGCTCATTAATATGGTAAATCATAACATTGTCTTTTCTATTCAATTTAAAATGGAACTTGTGGAAAGAAATAAGTTTCTACTCAGCTAGTTGGTGAACTTGGTTGTTTTCGTGTGTTCTTGGTATTTAAACTTTGAAATATCTATTTGATTTGTATGGGACATTACATTTAGTCACGTCATTTTATTTCTGCATAAACAGATTTCCATTTAGATTTAGATCAGTACTGCAGGATTTCTTTCCTGTTTTGTTTTGTGTTTTGTTTTTTGAATATGCTAGGATCTGCTGGAGTACTTTGTTTTGTATGTAACTGGTAATTTATCCTTTATGTCTTTATGATCTTGTCAGTGTCTCATGTGTTCTGTAGTTCTGCTAATCTAAAATAATCCCAGTGAAATCCTTTGATTGTCTGTTTGGACCTCATCCACTTCTAAAGCAGGAATGTAATGGGCTTTATGGCACTTACTTGGAAGTAATTTATCCAACAGAGTGAATATAGATACTTGTTTTAATAAGAATATGCTTTATGTTAAGTGGGGACGGCTATTTAATTAGCCGAAGGGAAAGTAGTTCATGATACAATCTGTTCCAATCATCTTGGACATTAAACAAAAGTCAGACGAAGTTATTTATGTACATGCACTTTATTTGCAGTTGTTTTGTGTAACCTCTTTGTAGAACTTTACAGCATTATCTGGATGAAAAAAAAAGAAAAAAGTAGATGTGTATTTCTTAAAAAATTGTAAACAGGAGTTTCCCTTATTGCTGTCAGTGCTTCAAGTGCATATATATTAAAGCAGTTGACAGTGGCAGCAGTGTTCAGTTTATCCTGGATAATACGCTCTTTTGACATTTGGTGGTTTACATCTTTCTGGTGTGAAGGCTGATATAGGATGCTATAAAAGCATTATACTCTTCTTCTTTCTAATGTGGATTTTTTCTATTGCCTTGAGCTGCCTACTGCATGGATAAATAAGATGTATTTCTGAAGTGTAAGGATTCCCATGCAGTGCTGTAGAAGCTGTTAGGATTTTAGGAGGGATTAGAGCAGCATTTAGAAGCTAAATGGGAACATGCTTCCCTCAGTTCTTCTGATTGTATTGAGTACTGGACATTTACATGAATCTTTGTGTTGTAATTTGCTATAAGTAGGAAATGTAGGTATAAACCTATAAACAGCAAAGCAAAGAAGGAACAGTGTGCAGACTTTAAAGCCTTCTGTTATTTATGAATATGAAATACTTAGTTGTCAATATGTACTAACTACAATGCTTCGTTTTCGTGCAAATTTGTTTAAAGGACTAATCTGAAACCAATTTGATTTAAAAACTCCTGTGGACTCCAGTGGTCTTTGGATCAGGCCTCAAGGAAGGAAGGAAGTCTCATTTATCCAAACAAAGTTGGAGCTGTTGCAAACACAGGGCACTGTTGAAAGGTCTCTCTGGATCAACTGGAGGTGCTCGCCTTAATATGATCCATGGCTATAACAGATATTTTCAATCGGTAATTTCTCTTCCCTGGCCACCATTTTGTCTGTAGAAAATCTTCCAAGGTCTTTTTGCTCAAGCAGATCACCAAGATGTCCTGAATAACCGATTTCATATGCAATTTGTCAGTTCTCAGGCGCCTATCCAGCATTTTGTGCAGTGAAGTCTTCATTGTGCTGAACAGCCACGTTATTTTCTCAGCATTATGATAACAGACACAGATATCAAACATACTCATTCAAGAGGAATGCATGTGGCAATAGGAGTGAAGTCCTAGGGCAAAGTTTATTTAGTGCAAATGAAAATATCAAAAGAAAGGCTTTTCTTATGGCTCCAGTTTCCAACCTCATTTACAGTAAGTTGGAAGAGTTTTTGATGTAAGACAGCAGGTAGTGTGTGCTGGTAGTTTCCCTTCTTCTCAGAAATATGTATCACCAGCTGGTTTATGTGACCCTGCTTGTTCTCATGAAGTCAATGGTAAAACTGGGATATTAAGCAAATATGGCCCATGTACAAACACAGGTCATGACGTACCCTGGAAGCTACTTAAAGCCAACAGGCTCATGGCTTCCTCCTTGTCACTGCAAGAAGTCAGAGATAAGCAACTCTTGGAAGTTGTATGGGTATCTCAAGCAGATCACTTTATTCAGCCACAAGATGCAAATAAAAGCATCATGGTAGAGCTGTTTTATTTGGGTCACGTTATAATGCATTTCCATATGAGATCAGTTTAGTAACTCAGTTCTGGCAAATCACCAGTAGGCTACTCACCAGTATCAGAGACTTATCGCTGTGTCCAGTCCCAGCATGATACCAAATGTAAATAGACAGCTCAAGCTCTGTTTAAAATTATATTTTAAAATGAAAGCAAAAAAATAAAATGGGTATTTATTGTATACAAATAGTAACTGCCCCCAAACCTAGAGGAAAACCTATCTGAACTTCCTAGACTTGGTTGTCTAAAGCCTGTTTTCTGGAAGGTGCTAATTGCCTCCTAGGGGACACCAAATGCTCTCAAATCCCATTGAATTCAATGAACTCCAATTGATGTATTTCGCTGAATTCCTGATGAAGTCAGCCCTCTGAGCACTACAGACCCAAGGGCTCTTGGCAGTATTTGGGATCATGTCCTACATGGACAAACACAACAAGTACGGTGTCCTGGATGACAACCAGGGAGGTTAATAAATCAAGAACATCAATTAGAAATCATGTAGCTGCACTGCTCATCTATGCTTGCTTTCTTTGAAGACAGATACATCTTCAGCTTCATGCACTGTGACTAGTCCCATTGATTTAGATACAGGGAACTATTCAGTGTCGACAACTGAATATGCACCTGATTCCTTGCAGGGCTAATGCCTGAGGGGTTTAATCCCAGCAGATTTAAGAGCAGGGCTGGGACAGTTGACAAGCTGTCTGCCACTTTCCCGTCAGCTAGACAGCTGAGCTTCCTCAGGAGCTGCTCCTCCACCACCGCTGGTAACAGCTTGCAGCCCATTTTGTGGACTCCGATGTTTCCGGAGCTGCTGCAGAGCTGCATGTGCAGGGGTTAGAGCACATAAGCATGTGATAACGTCAGTGGTAATCCCAGGGTTAAAAGTGCCCTCTCATTGCAGGGCTCTGAGATGGAACGATGTTTCCAGAGTAGATATGGACCCTTAAAAAATACAGCAGACACTTCTTAGCACCTCTCTGGAGCTTTTGGGGCGTATACCACTTAGCCCATATTGGCAAATTGAGCTTTTCAACCTCCCTGTGAAGTTGACTGTTACATTATATTGGCAGCACTTACCTATTCCTGATATGCAACCACCTCTACAGTGAAATGCAGTAGCCATTTCAAAGTGACATTGTAACATTCAGGAGAAATGACAGGCATACTTTAATGACCACAGATCAGATCCTTAGATGTGGACCTTGCACGAAAGACCTTCAGATCTCCTAACACCTGGATCCAATACTGAATCAGAAGGAAGAACGTTATGTATGGCATCACCAAGCTGTTCCTGCAGTGGTAAGCTTGCTTGGAGGTCTCCCTTCCAAATACTAACCAGCCCAACCCGTCCTAGCTTTTAAGATCACAGCACAAGGTGGTATGGCTGCAGGCCATAACTCTAATGAAAACCTGGTATAGTGGGTAGCTTGTTCCTGGATCTCATTATAGGCGATTGTTCCACTACTTCTGCTGTTTTTAATTCCTAAACCTAATATTTACCTCAGAGCATTCAAAGTTATTTTGAATTTTATCTTGACAAATCACTAAGGGGTCTATTCTTCTTTCAATGCATGCATTTAACTCTCATTAATGTTCATATGAGTTATGCGCAGAGCTCAGCTCCAGCAGGTTTTTCCAGCAGGGCCTGAGTCTCAGCCCTTATATGGTGTTTCAAAGTTTCTCATGCTTCTGAGCAAACATCAAATTCTTCTGCCCGAATGGAGCAGAACAGTGCTTCCTCCCACCCTCCGCTGTGACCTTCTGGGCTGCTACACAGATCAGGCCTGTACTGCAGCGCTGAGGAGTCTGTCCGCCGTGCCTTCCCCATTTCCAGCCGTGCTTACGTATGCGTACTGGGAATCCTGAGGGCCTGATTTAGCAAAGAACTCATTCAGGCTCAGCGTTACAGAAGCCTTGTGCAAGCTTTTACTGTAGGGAAACTGTGGATGTATTTTGTAGTGAATCAGGCTGTAAATTATGCCTAACATTCAGTTAACTGGAAAGGAAAACAAGCCTGGGCATGCTGCACACCATTTTGACGTTCTGTGAGCTCTCTGGCAGTCTTTCAGTTATACTTCCTGAAGATACTTTTGCTTTTTTCTTCATATTCTTGTCAAAGTGTTATGAATCCTGGACTGAGCTCGTGATATCTAGAAACAAACCAACCCTAAAGGAATTAATTTTTAGACACAGGAACCCAAAGGTTTAAGCGGATGAATGTTGTTCGTACTGTATTAGCTACTGTAGCAGGAGTTGAGAGACTTAGCATAAAGGTTTGGGAAAATTATGATTTCCTGGGGCTTCTGCATCAACACTTTGATACAGTGCAGGTTACTTTATCAAGCACTGACTGAAGCAATCTCAAAGAAAATGCTGGAAATAGAAGGGCCTGTTTCGAAACTTAAAAATGCCTCTGCAGGGCAAGGTGCATTCTCCTCTGCTGGCTGAAAGGAAAATAAATCTCTGCCTAATAGAGAAGAGCTGTAGAAAACAGACCTTGAAATACCAATGTCTGCATTACAGGGATCTCTGGATACTGTCATGAAATAGCCAAATATCTCGCTTCTAACAGCACAGGTAGAGCTGGCCGGGAAACAGAATTTCCATTCTGCCATAGATTTTAATGTTTTCTTTGAGGTTGGAGGAAGGAAGAGGGGAGAATTACCCCCCATTTTTGACAAAAGCCAAAACCACAGGAAGCACAGTATATCCGAAATGAACTGTGCTGCAGGGAACACTGAGCTGACTGATGGAGTCTGACATAATTTTGGTCAGTTTTAGTGCTGTGAGTTGCAGAGAAGAGTCAAAGTGAAAGGAATTCTGTTGGTGCCAGGACTTCCAGGGCCCACAGTCCATCATACGGTCTGTCCTGAGAACAAAGACCCAAGATTTCTAGACCACTTGTGTCCCAGCTTGTGGAGCAGTATGGGAGCCAGGCAGCCTGCACATATAGCAGAACTGGGAGTCTGAAAGCTTTGGGATTCAGTATGATGAGATGTCATCCTGCAGACACCCGCAAGTTATAGGGCCTCAAAGTCATTTTCAGGCATGTGGCAAGGGTCCTTGATCCCAAAAGCTCAGTTTTGACTGAGGCTGGAAAGGCTTCTGGACAGATAAGGATCCGGTTCTGAGAACTTCAGCAGAAGGACGCACAGCAGTCTGGGAAACCAGGCATCCCAACAGCTCCGCAGGCAGGCTGGCAGGAGGCCAGATGTGCCAAGACCTGCCTGACAGACAGGATTTCATCAGATGTGGGCTGAAATAGAGACTTTGGGGGAAAAAAAATAGAGATTTTGATGAACCAGCATTTTCAACAAGCAAGTTTCACTGGACAACTCCCAATGAGCTCTAGTTTCCAGCAGTCTGAGATGCTTCAGATGGTTTTTTATACCAGCTCTTCTTATAAAATGCGAACAAACAGCAATTACTGAGTGCAAAACTATTATGTAGTAAAAGTTATCTGTTTGAGGGCATGGGTCATTAACAGAAAGCCAGTTCCTAAATAAATACTATGTATGTTCTGTAGAGAAGGCCAAGAGTTCTAGGAACTTGCCTCCTTTCCGCTTCCTAGATGGAGCTGCCTGTCTGGTTAGACAATAAAGGGTGGGGAAGGCGGAGGGCGTAGTAAATGGCTGCAGGTGTGGTGTGATTTCTACTTCTTCCTAGAGGACAGAACTAACAACTTCATGATCAGTTATAGGTTCTCAATCAGAGCAGCCCCTCTTGCACCCTTGGGAACTAAACACGCTACATAGCCCGTGTGTGTTTCTCTTGCAGAGATTTCAGTTTGTCCTGTGAACAGAACCCACTGCGTTTCTAACTCATTTCCTCATTGTCTTTAGTTTGGGGATAAAAATGACTGTGACAGAACCTGCCACTCATTTGTGCTCTAATTGTTTTACTGGGGTTGCTTTTTGAGCTTGTTTCAACCTGGTAATATTTCAGCATCTCTTCCCCAGTGTTTTCTCCCTGCTGTCCAAGTTCCTCTCTCAAGGTGCTTTCTGTCCTAAACCCTTGTGCTGTTTTCCTTAGGGCTTCCCCATTTCCTGGTTGTCTCATCAAGCTGTGCAGTGATGCAACATGGTCATCATAGAATTATGTTCCTACTGGTTCCAGTAAAAGCCTCTTTCTTAACCTCAGACAAACTTCCACTGTTGCATGAGAAAGATGGCGTTGATGTTTCTGACCTTGTATCAGGAATTCCCATCTTTTCCCATGTCCTAGTACCTAATGTTAAACTAATGCACTAATCCAAAATATCATGCCTTGCAGACAGTCAGTCCAATATAAAAGTCATGCATTTACAAGCTTTCATGCTTAAGAAAATTGAATAGAAGAGTAAGTGCTAACAACTGCATCTGGATAGTAGCCATCATAATGTTATTTTTAATACACTATTTATTTTTATTTTTCCATTCTCTAGATGATTTTTCTCGAGATGGTACAGTGAACTGTGCTTTCACCAATGATGAGAGTAGCTTTGATGCCCTCAAATGACAGTTAGCTTTACCTTAGAAGGAACAATAACCAAGCCTATATTTTGACTAATTGGTGGTACCGATGAACTCCACAGTTGTTGCAATATCTTTGTTTTAAAATAGTGAGCTCATTAGAGGCAGTGGACTCTGCTTCCATTGGAATGGTTAACAAGCTGCAGCCCAGAACATTTCTACATGCCTTTCCACCCCCTCAGAGACTGCCTTAGTCGTCTGCGCAGTTATAGCCTGTAAGAAAGACAGATTGTTTGCTGAAATGTGAAGGAATTTTACCATTCTGTGCTATTGGAATTAACATATTATTATTATTGGGTTCCAAGCCTTTATTACTTTAATGTCTTTATTTTGACTGTGGTTCTTAAAAAAGCACATCTGCAAAAGAACTTCTGGCTTAATACACAAACATAAAACATATTTAAGGGGAGTGTGGTGGAAACATGCTTGATTGAGAGCTGTGAGTCTTAATATGACTAATTGAAACTAAACTTAATTCAGTACCCTGTATTTACTGAAACAACTTGAGCTAAGCAATGGTTCTATTGTCTTATACTGGAAGGAAAACAGTTGCCCACTGTATATCTCTTTTAGTGTCAGATAAGTTTTAGGTTGCTGGACATGTGCAGTTTCATTCTGCCACTGCAAAACAGCACTGAGGTGATGTGTTTACAGCAATCCTGGGGACTGAGGGACAGCAGTGGAAAGAAGATCTGATATCAGTAGTATTGTCTTTCAAATCTCACAAGCTCTGGTGGAAGTCAGGAGGAAAAAGCACCAGATTCACATATGTTATTAGCAACATGGCAGAAACAATTTAGAATTCAGCCCGTCCCTGGTGGATTACCAGGAGCCCTCAAACCCCAGCCTGGGGTGTTAGAGGGTCAGCTGAGTCTTTCTGTGAGCTTGACGTAGGCCCATTGCTTTCTGAATCCAGTCTTGCAAAGGCAGCTCTGTGCTTAGTTCCATATCTAGTCTCAGTCCAGATGACCAGCTACCCCTCTAAAGATGAGCTGACCATAGGGACAACCAGAGGATTTGAAATAAGGCACCCGAGCTTCTCATTTCAAAACAGTTGTCCCCAAGGCTGGGAAGAGGAGGAGGTCTTGTTTAAATTTTCCTGATGAAGACAGCAGTAGTTGACACTGGCAGCTGAAAAGGTTGTCAGGTGTCAATAGCTGTAAAATCCAAATAACAGACTACCCGGTACTGTCCTGAAGAGAAGTCCTGAGAGCTAATTTATGGGAATTCTGAAGGATTAACTGGCTAACATCAGTCATGCACTCTGAGTATAAAATCTGCTATATTCAACAAGTACCATGAGCAATTACATTTGTACATCTTGAACATGTCTTGGATAGCAGGTCAGAGATCTAAAAAACTTGATCAGAAACTTCACCTTTCCAAACAGTCTAGTTACTGACACCTAGCTCACACAATTAAGAGAAAAATGTGCTCAGAACTCCATTTAGTTACAGGGTATCACCCACGCTGTTCCCCCTTCTCCTGCATATTACTTCTGTTTTAGGGAGCATAACCTACTATGTTTGAGAGGTTTCTGGATTGTTTGCTACCTGTTATATTAATGGTGATCTATACATGTACTTCTGTGGGTCTGTCGACATAGTTCTTTAGCTGGAATCAGAATAGGATGTGTGAAAAGGTGACCTGAAATATGTTCCTTCTATGCCAATGTGTGCCCCAGTTGCAACAGAAAGGATTTGCATTGCTTGCCTGATTTTTTCTGTTCCTCACCTTGAAAGAAAAAGGAAGGCAGCATGGTCTGTGTCCTCTGCAATCACAACCTTTTCTAAATGCTTTGGTATGTTATTGTAACTTGCCTTTTTCCCTCTTAAAAGTCTCTTCTGTACTGCATTATAAATACCAATAAAATGTTAGTAGAAAAAAACACATAAAATGCATGTTATTTGTTTTAGAAGTCTACGAGATACAGTGAGTGTAGGAGGCTGGAATTTTTTACAAGGGGGAGTATTATTTTCACTTTTTAATTTCACATTGACCGATATTTTTACTTTGGGTAAAATAAAAACATACATTTTCCTGAGCCTTTACCAAGATAAATTTTCTGAACATTAGACATTCCAGGATATACAGCCAACTCCTCCTGAGAGGCCAACGGATAGATCTGTTGGCTTTGGGATAGCGTTTTCTCCCTCTCTCATCTGTGAGCTCTTGCCTGTGACAGCAATGCAAAGTGTCATGGACAAAGCAAACCAAAGCTTTTAGGTGGACTGGTCCCTGCCACCTTCTCATCTCTCCTGTCCTGCCATGGTTTGGGTCAAGAATTGTGGCCAAGAGGAAAGACTGACCATTTTCCTCTTCATATGCTGGGCAGAAGGTGAGCACAGCAGATGTTTGGGGTGCAGTTGTTGCATGTGCCCAAGGGCGACAGAGATGACAAGGCACCATGGTCAGGTGAGGAACGTCCGAGTGGAAAGTCAGCCGATAGCTTGGTCACTTCTCTTTCCGTTCCTGGCAATGAGTCACTGTAACCATGTTGTTAAATGAAGTCATCTGCTACCTCTCCTCCAAGCCATGTTATTAATACTTCTTATAACCAGCCAGTCACTGCTCATTATTCCCCAATGTTCTCAGATGCTTCTCTTTTATTTTGCCAGAAGTATCTGAGCCATTCAGAGAGCACTGGGGATGCCTAGTAGGCTGATTGTCTTGCGAATATAGTGGCTGGTGTGCCTTCTGAGTCCCAGTGCAATCTTTGAACAGTTCATTTATGAATGGGATATATTCCTGTACATTTAAAAGAAAAAAATACTTCCATTTCTACCTTGACTTACATATTTAAAAGTTATAAATATATGTATTTTCATATATTACTGTGCACCATTTGGATGACACTGTAGGGAAAAACTGTATCCCCTCTCTTGGAATTTTGAAGGCATCAGTATTGCTTAGCCCTGCAGTTCTCACACTTATAGATGCAAACAAGAAAAATCCTTTTACCCAAACAGGTTTTTATTGCTGTTAACACAGGGTTATACCATGCACATCGATAGAGCCTTTCGTCCAAGGACCTGTCAGTGCCTTAGAAAAACATATAGCAGTAAGTCGAAAAGCATTCCCACTCTGAGACACGTAAGTCCTTATGCCTCTTTTATAGAAGTTTGTACAGCAGAATTGCTTTAAAGTTAATTTCATCGGTCTGAATAAAGAGTAAGGAAGGAGCTGAGTCATCTGATTTTCATTGCAGCCTCTTATGTAACAAGGACATGTGCAAATAATCTGCAAACCTTCCACAGATAATCTTCCACTGGCAGCGTCATGTTCTTGTAGGGCTCTTCCAATTCTTCCTTCTTTTACTGATAGCAATAGACCAGTTTTTCCTCTTACAGATGACCAGCTTTAATCTTCATTTAAACTTCTACTGAGAAGCGGAATTTTCTCTGCTAGGGAACCAATCATTCAAGCATCTTATTCATTAGTTTTGCCAAAATTCAACATAACCCTTTCTTACTTGTTCATAAAAATGAAGGCTTCTTAGAATACTTAGAATACTTTGGGACTGCTGTTGCATTTGGGTCATGAAAATTGCTGATCGTATTGAAACTTCTTTGTAGTGTTGAAGAGTAAGTACCTTGTCTAACTGCAAGCTGCTGTGGAAACATACCTTGACTTGCTCTTATAACGGCATTTCACAAACTCTTCGAAGATTGAGTCCCTGCAACCCAGCCCCGGTGTGTTGATTAAGATGTACCTGTCTTAACCTTCTGTGCCCTGTGCAGCCAGGCTTCCACACGTGTTCTCCCAGGGAGGCATGTTGTAGCCTGGGAAATTCTCTGTAGATTTTAGTTAATAATATTCCTCACCCTCCCTATATATTCTGGTGAATTTGTTGCAGATGCTAATATTGGATATATCATGGTTGGTTTCAGAGTTTGACCATTTTGAGAGGACAGTTTATATTTTGAGGCTTTTTTCCGGGCTCCTTCCAAACTCAAGCAAATTTATCTGCATTTGTGTTGCCTGCTTTGTAGTATGGTTTTTTTTCTTTGAAATTCTACAAACTATAGATTTATTCATTTTTAATACAAATAAGACTGGAGTTTGGATGAAAGGCCCAGATGTGTTCTCCATTTGGACTGCAGCAGATTTTTGGATTCTCCTCTACAAAACTTGACATTAAAGCATATGGATTTTTTATAGTAGTTTTATAGAAAATATTATTACTTTGGCAACTATTTTTCTGTTATGAATATTGAAAAGTATTATTTGGGAATTTACAGTGAAAAGTGTGTTTCAAAATATTGTGGCACTCATTTTTATGTTCTTGTAGTTGAGTTCCTAAGGTGACTATCAGCTTTCATACCAGATCAAGTCTATAGTGCAGTGCAAGTGTTGAGTTCTTCTGTGTGATACAGCTGGGTAGGTCTTCATGTGTGTGAGGAACAGAGTCTTCGTGTTCAGCTTAAGTATCAGTATCTGCAGCGTTTGGATGAGCGGAGTGTTTCTCACAACCAACAGAGTACAAAGGAGGGTCTGAATTATCGTCCACGTAGCAAAATAACCACCTTCTCCATTGTGAACATTGTGAATATATCATTATTTAATGATGGCAGATAGTTTAACGTTCATCTGCTATTAGTTGGTTACTGATTCTGCTGTGTTGATCTGCCTGCTTGGAAAATTGAAATAAATACAATCAAAACAAACAAATGGAGCTGTCTGCACTCTGGAAAGGACTTTAGATTTGTCTCTGACAGTGATCCATGGCAGACACTTGAGATAACAAGTGGCTACATTTGTCCTAAGAAGGTGCGGGATGACTTTTCTTCCTTACGGTATTCAGTGTCTTGATAATGCGTAATATTCTGAGACTGATTTAAATTTGGAAGGAAGGACTTCAATATTCCTTCAACAGCATTTTCAAAACTCAGTTCTGATAACTCTGACTCTTTTTTTTTTCTCTGTAGAAGTGTCAGTTTTGTATCTTGAAAAGTTGTTTGTCTCATTTATTTCCAGTGGCTATAAATGATACAAAACTTTTTGAATTCCCTAACTTTTGATTGAGGGTTTTTTGGTTCTTGATTGCGCCAGAAAAAACATGATTTACCTTCTCTGCCATTCATGAGCGTGCTTCCCACATGTCCCCTTCTTGTTCATCTCCCTTCTGAGGTAAATAATCTTAGTCTCCTCAGAGCATTCAAACAGTCTAATTGTTGCTCACTATATCTCGTTCATCACCTAAAACTTTTTTTTTCCTCTTGTCTGGGAGTTGCAGATTTTGCTGCGGTTTCATTGGATTTTTTAGGTCCTGCTCTTGACTTCAAAGGTGCACATTTTTTAGTTTAATATACATTACTTTAAAATTGTCAATAATTAATTTCTTGCCCATTCTCACAGCTGTTTGTGATGTCTCAGAGTATCATCATGGTCCTCCGTTGTCCTAAGTAGATAAGGGTGTTGAAGCCTTATGTACTCTGCAGATGCTGCCATCTCACTGCTCCTGGACCTCCTAAAGCATTAATAGACAAAGAAATAATCAGAGGTGTGGTATAGAACATGAGGCCTTCAATAGTTAGCCTTTTGCTGTACAGAAGACTGACCTGAATGCCATACTCAGCTTCCTGCTACACAGATTTTTACCCCAGCAGTATGTGTCTTCCTGACTTGGCTTCCTTCATATTGTGACAGGAGTTACCATGTCTCAACCAGCTCTCTTTGCTTGCTGTGGTACTGTCACAGACAGGATGAATCACAAGAAACTGGGGCATAGTATCCCATTACTTGAATCAGTTGACCAAATTCAGATGGTTAGACGTAGAATCCTAGAGTCATGGAATCATTTTGGTTGGAAGAGCCCCTCAGGATCATTGAGTCCAACCACAAGCTAACTCTAGCACTAAACCATGTCCCTAAGAACCTCGTCTAAACACCTTTTAAACCCCTCCAGGGATGGTGACTCCACCACTGCCCTGGGCAGCCTGTTCCAGTGCTTTACAATCCTTTCCATGAAGAAATTTTTCCTGATACTCAATCTGAATTTATGATGGATGATACAAGACTCTAATTCCTTGATCACTCTGAGATGTCTCTTATGCACTGAAGGGACAACATTTTCTTGGCCTGACTCTTTGGAACAGTACCTTCCTCAAGTGAGAGCTTGCCTCTTGCCAGCAGCCTAGCCAATTTGTACTTGAGACCTTCAGAACTCTTGGTGTAATGTCATCATCTGTACCTGATGACTCATTGTTTTCATAATTATCAGTTTGCTCAAGAACCTTTTACCCTGACGCCTCAATTTCCCAAAGTATATCATCTTTATTAGCAAAGAGGAGGGAGCTTGGGTCCTGGTTCCCACCTACAAATCTCTATTAAATGCCTGGGAACATTAGGCTTTAAAGTATGCTCTGAAGGTCATGATATTTTCTAATGAAACCAAATTTAGATATATGAAAATCAACCACGAGGAGCATTACTTTTCCCATCAAATTCTGTAATTGGTCCTTTTTGTCAGCTTAGTAAAAGTAGAACAGTATGTCTAGTCTTTTTTTCCTAACCTTTTCTCAATTTTCCAATTTATATGATAAATAAATTGGTAACTAGGCAAAAAAAAAATGTGGATAGGTCCCAGATTTGGTCTCATTTGTCACTCAAGAGAAAATTAAATTTTTGGTTGAAAAATCACAGCGTTCCCACATAAAATGTTATGTTGAAGTAACAAAGATTTCATCTTTCACTCCATTTTCATCCCAAAATCTGCTGAAATTCTTCCTTTTGTGTTTAACTTGCTTCTTATGTATGTGTCGAATATTTATTTAAGTATTTTTCCACCTGTGAAATTCTTTGCAGGAATTTTAAAAAATAGTAAAAAAACCCCCAAAAACAAAAACCAAAAACCAAATGGGCTTTGAAAAGTGCCAGGCTTACAGTCTGGATAGGGCAGTACATGGCACCATTGATGATAACAAGAGTTCTCTGGTGGGTATTCTAATAGATGTAGTTGTGTGCTGTAATAAAGAGCACATGAAAATGGATGTGGTATAACAAAATTATTCATAAAGAGAAATCCAAAAGGGTGACATGCTGAGGGGTTACATGCAGGTATTTGGAGCAAGGTTGGTAACAAGGTTACCACCAGAAGCTGAGGTACTCACAGATGTTTTCTAACTTGCACAGTGGGCAAACTGGTTTTATCTTGGAGGACAGAGACAAGGCTGGAGTTGAAGGGGTGCTAAATCTTCCTGCTGATCGTTAATAATTCAGGGTCAAATGGCAATAATGCCTCATGTAGGTCAGTGTAACAAACGAAGCAACTTCACTTCAAGATGCTTGACAGAAGGTTTTCAGGCTAAATGCTATAATGCTGTTTCCTGAATTCTTTTTGATACAATATTATCATATTCTCACCCTGTGCTTTATAAATAAAGAACAAAATGCGTGCGTGCATGTGTGTGCACATGCACACATGTGTTAATGAAATACAGCAAACAGACTGAAATATTCCTTGAAAAGGTTTACTGTGAAAGCAAGGAGCTCTTGCTAAGCAGCTACAGGTTAGAAAACCAGAGGCTGAAACTCTGCTCACATTCCAGAAGTACAAAATTTCTAGGAAGTGCAGTAATTCAGAGAGTTGGCTCAGTGTCGTTCCAGCAACTTGCTGAGCTAAAACATCATTTACCCGCAACATCAATATGATCTGAGTTTTATACTATCACTGAAACGTTTAAACAGCAACAGATTTACAGCGTAGACTCAAGATATGGCTGTAACTAATACTGTAACAAAATCAATAGACAAATGTTTTAGCAAAGGGCAGTCGCCGTTGTTTTCACTGATGTGTGTTTGTGTGCATAGCACAGTCACGCCAATGTGGTTTAAATTCAGCTCATAGGAAGGAGTTTTAAGCTCAGGGATTTAAAGCATTCAGACTTCTTCAGACCAAAATCATATCAAGAGACGGCTAGGAGTATCGGTGGCCATGTCTAGAGCCAATAAAAATCTGTGCAAGTGTTTTTCTACTGAAATTGGCCTTTGGGGATTTTCCTTTAAGATTACGTTTTAATTGAAGTAGCGAGTCAGTTCTGCATGTGGTGGAAGTCAGAAGGCTGCTAACATTAGAGTTGCTCACAGAGCCCTGCAGATTTTGCCAGGTTAGTTAAGACGTTTCCATTGGACTCAGCCTTCAAAACACGGAATGATGAAACACTCCATACTGTTTCATCAGTGCCTCTCATCTTCAGAAGCTGATTTTAGGCAAGCTATTAGTGGTCATGGTGCTCAGCTGGGATAGTAGCTATTTGCTTTCACATTTCAAGTATTTACATCCATCATCATAAGCATTTTGTCACCTCATAACATCCTGGATTTAAAAATACATATATAGAAACAGGAAGAAAGGTGAAAGGTGAAAGCTGAAGGGATGGACAGAGTCTCCATGGCTTGCAGCAGAAAAAAATATCTGTGTAAATATCAAGCATAAAAATTATAACTTGGAGCATTTACCTCCAGAAGTTACAAGGTGCTGAATACCTTTGATCCACACACCTCAATCATTCAAGTTACTAAATAGGTTTTTCTTAATATGTATGCCTTTTACCCTGTATTTATAGGCTTAGAGAACCAACCTAGAAATAAAGACTTACATTGATTTTTATTTTTAAATTAATATAGGCTTTAGTACTCAAAGCCTATTTCATGAGAGACAGGTTGTCTTTTCCTTTTATTTTTTTCCCCAGATTAGCTGTCCAGAAACAGTCTGAAATAGAAATCATTAAGTTAAGTTAAAAATTAAAATGTACTTGCCTCACCTTAACAAAGAATTGCAAAGAACAGTTTTTGTATGAAATAGCGGGTAAATTAATTTGATTAGTCTCTCTATGGAGAGTGTTTGTGCATGCAGCTCGAGAGGAGCAGACAATACCAGAAAGGTGATTTAAGCTGATGTATTTTAGTCTACCTTTAGGACTGGCTGAAGGCACACTCATGATCTCTTTCTATTGTTCAACTGACAAGTAGTAACTTGTTAAGTTACAGGAGCGCAATCACTTTTAAGCGTGAGCCTATATATAGTAAGATATTAATCTGAGTCCCTCTGTAATTGTCAACAGTAATAATTTTGTTCATGTGGTGAAGGCATCACTTGCTGGCATAGGACAAAAGGGTTAATGAATAAGCAGTGCCAAAAAAACAAAACCACGTGTTGCATTCAGAAATATTTCTGCAATAGTGTGTCATTGTTAGGGTGAGGAAATGTCACGGGCAGCTTCAGACTATTTATACTGCCTAAAATCAATTTTGAAAAATGTAAGCACTGGCCACAGTGGGGCCCTAGCAAGGATTTGAAATAAACCTCCCAGGAGGTGGATGTAATTATTTTCTCTTAATATCTAAAATATCAGGTTTAAAGGGAAAGGTAAAAGCATTCATTCAGCACAAGTGCCGCAGTGTGTTTATTGAATGGAATCACTCAGCCCGGAGGCCAGCACTGTGCTGCCTCACACGCCTGCTCTCCCACTAATTTTGCTGGGATTAGAGGTGGTGTAAATGAGCACAGAATTCAGCCACGGGATTCTGAATCCACTTGGGCTGAGAAACCACACGTGGGCATGCGTACACCCACCCGTGCAGACACACAGGACCGCCTGGCGTCCCCGCAGGTGGAGGTTGCCCTGGTATGCTTGTGGGGTGGGACCCTGCAGCAGGAATGCCAAAAATCTTTTTAATCTGATTCACCTCACAGCAGTTATAGCCAGTCTTGACAGTGGCATTTTTGTCTTCAAAATGTACTGCTATTTTAAAAACTAGCCAAATGCACTTAGCTTAAGCAAGCTGTACTGCCCTGGTACTTTTCATTGCATTTGTGAGCTTCCACCTGTCAGCCAGCTCGATCATGTTCAGATGAAACATTCACGTACCAGCTTCTTTGAGCAGCACCATATGAGCATGGGGAGCTGAACAAGAGGAACCTGTAAACTCCTGCACCGCTGACATGTGACTATGTGTCTTTCCTTCAGGAAAACACACTCACAGAGACTGCTTTTGATGAGACAGTCTTCTTTCCAGCTACAGAGACAGAGGCAGAGCTGAACTCTCAGCATTCGGGTGTGAAACCAAAGTGAAAGTCCCCACCAGAGAGGTTCTTCCGCTGAGCTGGTGGTCTGTGAGGTCTGAAGGTAGAAGGTCAGTGTGAGACTTCCCGTTTTAGGAGGTATGTTAGTGTCCTATCCCATAGAGATGAGTACTTGATCTTGCAAAGTCATGAAAGTCTCTTGAATATTAATTCCATTGCTCTTTGCCATCATTAGAAGAGAATGTGTATTCCCCGGCTCTGAGGAGGATTGGCAAGTGTGGGGACTGGGCATCTGTGTGACATTAGGGCCATGTACAAAATTAGGGTCAGGTTCTGGATTCGAATTTCAGACATATCCAGGTGACTGGAATTCAGATGCCATGGTTTACTCTGGGCCCATCTCTGATGGAACAGAACAGAACAAAATAGAACAAAACAAGCCAGGTCTGTCCAAGAGAGGAGATTTAAAAGCAAAGATGTGAGATCTACAGGAAGGATTGCTGCTATCTCTGGGCCATATTGTGTCATTGATTTTTAGGCTGATCTCTTAACTGATTCCACTTGGGACTTAGACTTAAAAATTGATGATACAGTATGGCCCTACGTGATGAAGAGTAACAGCCCAAGTTTGCTCACAGCTCCAGCGATGTAAATCCAGGGTCACTCCACTCAGCTGGAGTTAGGTCGCTGGAGCTGGATGAACTTGGAGCCCGCTGCTGTGGGGTAAGAGAGGACGTGGACCCACAGCGCATCAGCTGCTTCAGAGGATCAGCCCATCTCCACCCTCTCTCCCGTCAGCTAATCAGATAATTCGAGGCAGCTTACCTCTTTGTGAAAGAAAGATAAACAACCTTGAAGTAACTGCAGGATAAAAGCGTGCACACAGGCAATTACCGGAGAACAGCCGATGCGCTGCCAGTTCACACCCTGCGTTACCCTGTGGTAACTTGTTTGGAGGTTGGTTCTCTCTGAAGACAGTACTGGAGAGCAGGCTGCAGCACTTTACATCACCCTAATGACTGTTACTCAAAGAATATTTGCAGCCTATTAAATTCTTTCAAGAAAAAATAAAAGGGATGGGCTAAAAAAAAGTCTTCCTTTTGGGGATATTTTCCTTATGTTTTGAAGTAAGGCCAGCCTGACAGTTCTGACTAGTTAGGATCTAATAGTACTTAAATGTAGCCCAATTGCTACCCTTAAGATTCTAGCTTCTGTCTGCTAGAATTTGTTACAGCTGTCAATAAGCAGATCACAGTAGTAATTACAGTGGTGCCTGCTGACACCTCAGTGGTTAATGTCTGTCATTAGTTTTATTATAAATCCACATTTATTAGGAGTTTTAACTTGGACAGAGAACCTGCTCTTTAAGATGAATTTACCCATATAATTATAAACTATTGCTTTTTAAAAATCCAGTTATTTTTACATTTACAAAATGCCAAAGAATGAATGCTTAAGAATAGTTTACAATGTAAGAAAGCTTTTTATTATTTTTATTTGATCATTTAAAAATCTAATTGTTTGCCAGAATTCCACTCAGACCAACAATGGAACAAGTTAACACCTCAGATGCTGGGATATAATAAATAACAAAATGGTCCCAAACATATGTTCTTTTCAGAAGCCTGCAGATCTTGACAAATGCATGGAAATATTGATTGGGAACATATTGTGCTATTGGAGACACTGAAACCCACAAAACAGAAAACTAACTTCTGCCTTTAAATATAATCCTGCAACTCGATTAACTACATTCTGATTAATGCTATAATTTGGCCCAGAAAATTTAGGGCAAAGGCTGAACCTATTGGTTAACACATAACTGCACTGAGCTATTGCATGAGTCTCAACCCTCTTTTTTGTCTTACAAATCATTGGCCCTGAAATACCTATTAAAGGCATAAATGGGTAATTTATAGATGAAGGGCCAAATTCACCGGTGCTGGGTCTGGAAGATATAAATAACACTTTCTTGTTTCAGCATGGCTCGTTGCACTCTGCCTTCCTTTGGTGTTTTCTGATGATGGAAGGAGATTAATTTAATTTGTGGTTGGGATTTCATACGAGCCTTGCTGTTAGTGGCTGCTGAATCGGTGCATTCCTCTGTTGCTCTGGCCATTCGCTGCTTGGCTGTCTGGCACACGTTTGGGTCAGCTGTGGTACTTTCATTCCACTGCTGCCACCACTGAACAGGGCACTGGGCTTTGGCGCAGCTTGGTAGAAGCCGACATAATTGTGGTTTGAATTTGTTCTGGAATTTTAGCTTAAGGTTAAATTTGTTCCCTCCAATCAGTACCACTGAGTGACTGACTGCCAGTCTGCTGCTTCTAATCAAAACATCATAACATCGGTGTAACATACATATTTGTTTGGATTAATAATAAAGCACCAATTGTTGATTAGGAAGAAGAGGTTGCTCTAAGAACCAAAACTGTGTTTTGATTGGGATATATGGGAATATTTACGGAAAAATTCATTTGACCAGAAAAATTACAATAAACTACATGCTACATTAAACCTTAAAAAAATGGACCTGCTTTATGTTGCCCAAAAAATGAGATCATAATCCCACGGTATCTGGTCAGTGCTGATGGATAAACGGGCACTGTACTTAAAACACAGGGGAGCCTCGCAGCAGGAAATGATATTCATTTATAGGTACTGGTGCTTCATTAGGAAATCATAGCTGTGAACCAAGATTTTACTAGTTCTTGTAATGTAAAAATCTGATTACTTTGATTCTGTTCATTGGCAAACTTTTCAACTAGAGGCTTTAGCAATAAATTTGGGCAAAACAGAGACTGTACAATTTCAAAGCCACTCCAGGAAAAAAATGCACCTCTGCTGGTGTTTTATATTAAAATTTATACCATCTATCACTTTAATAGATTTTCTCTGTGATTTGTCCATCATATCATGAGAACAAAATGTTATCTTTTTTCCTTGATATTGCGCTTTTTAGAAAAGCAATCCCTTTTCCAGTTCTCTCCTTTGAAGTAGCTCATAGCATGAGAGGTCCAACATCAAGAGTAATTAGACTAAACCATGCAGAAATCCCAATGGAAGCTGGCAGGTAAGGATAGCATTAACTGCTTAAAAACTAAAAAACAAATCAAAATGTTCCGGAGGACAAGGAGGGCGAACAAATCCTTTTTACATATACAAAAGCAAATAGGGTCATTTTTGCATATCTGTACTCTGATATTCTTAATTAGCAAAAAAAATCACCGTATTGGGATAAATTTTCTGGAACCCACAAAAACCTATCCTTAGAGGGAGGAAATGTAATAAGATAACTACAATAATTGCCATGCTGCTGGGATGTTACAGAGCAGCAAGCTACATGCAGTTTCAGTGTATGCATGTACCTGTATTTATGTGGACTTTTTCTCCAAATTAGGAAGAGCCTTTATACCAGGATATGGTCCCTACCTTTCTGCAGGGAGTTACTTTTTGGTATTATGTGTAAATGTCTAATTGCCTTAAGAAATCAAATGTATAGATTAATTTATTGAGATTCCTTTAAGTATGTTGTTTGTAGCACTTTTTCTTAACCTGGGGTCTTTCAAAGAAACCAGCAAATAACAAAGGGATGGGCTCTACTGCTGATCCATAAAGAGCGATGCTATAGTTTCGTCACCTCCATGAGGAGATGCCTGTGCTGTGTTTCCAGATACTTAACTGCGTTACAAAAAAAGAAGTAATGTAAATATCTCCTCAGATTAATTCTGTACCTTAAAAAATGCCCGGTTTGTTGTAGATGAAAAGGAAGCTGCCCACGGAAGTATGTTGTACAGTGTAAACTTAGATATAGCCCTTAAGAACCTTGAGCTAACCTGTGAATGTATCCATCATTGCGAGTTATATGGGCAGAGCTTAACTCACTAAAATTACTCTCAATTGCACGTTAGTTAGATGCCTGAAAATCCTAAATTGCATATGAAAATCTCAGCTCAGGGCAACCCATACAAAGAGACTCTATCAACACTGTGAACTTGAACTTTTTCCTTGTACCTGACAGAGGCTGCAGAGCTGTATATATTCTGGTGTCTGTTGTAGAGGGATGCATATGCTAGTAGTAGTATAAGTACCTTGTACAGTCTGTCTCCATCACTTTGTTTTTAGCCCCAGTATGTTGGTATTCATTTTCCTGGATGAGGATGATAATTAAGTTTTAATGAAATTTGCAAAATAATGTGCCAGCGAGACTGGTCCTATTTTTCAGGCCACATAGTAGTATTTTAGAGTTTTTGTACTTGCAAATAATTCAGAACAATGTATTTTCTATAATTCCATGTTTGTGTTTTATTTTTTAAATAGGAGAAAAATAAAACAAAGAAAGTGGGAGCTATAAGAATGGTTAGAACTCTTGTAAAATATTTCTTAGTGCTGCTGCTGACCTTCTCAGTCTGTTCTGCTTTGCTTTGGTATGTTTAACTGCCCCAGGAGGTCATTATCAGACAGTGGTGACTGTTTTGTCAGGTCTTATTGTTTAATTAGATCACAGTTTATGTCAAAATTCTAAAATTCTTTTGGCACATGCCAAAATTTTCACAGTTTTTAGTTTTTAAGTTCAAATATTTCTCAAACAATAAGCAGCAGCTACAAGGGAGTAGACAAATTTATTTAATATTTACAGTGTGCACTTAAAAAATTGTGCCTTGGGTTAAATTCATTGAAATGTGACATCTTATTTTCAAGAGTATCCTGTGGGTAATCCCTTGAAACTTGTATTGACATTAATATAAGCCTTAAGAAATAGGCCTGCCGAGGCTTACATTATCTATAGGAAAGCTAATTTTTTCTACTGATCTTGCCTCCATTCATCTGAAATGCTATAAGATTGTGTAAACAAACGCTCATCTACAGAATTAGAAAATTATGTTTTTGATATGCCTTTCCTGCCCTTGAAATTATATGCCTGGAGTATGCAATTTGTGATGTACCATGTTCTGCTAATGGTAAGATAATTGGTACAAATTTCTAGGGTAGAGGTAAATGCCAAACTGCTGTACCACAAATTTGTTGCTTGGATGATCTACTTGTTTCTGAATAAGGCAACCTACCTGTATTTTTCTTTGCCATATTTAATTAGAACCTATTATAGAAATTAGTGTAAAAGGAGGTATATTACTCATTCCTCAGCATTCAAGAATGAATTTTTAGTTGTCATATTCTTATTCGTCTTGTGCAGAGCCAAATCAATTAGTGCCTTTGGAAAGATGCAGTGCCCAAACTGAGCCAAGAGTGATGATGTTCAAAGGATCAGAACATTAAATGACCTCATGCGGGTCCCGTGTTCTGGAAAATGTAGCTGCTTTTTCCAGCTTTCTCATATGGCCTGATAAAGTGTATTATCTCTCTCAAGACACTTAGTGTTCCTCAGCAAAATAAACCCAAAAGCCCCGAATCTCCCTCACAGTAAGCTATTAGTAAGGCTATTCTGTGTCTTGATGCTTCGATGTCTGAGGCAGGAAATCATACAAGCTTTGGGGAGTAATTTTTTTCTCTAGAGCCATCACCCTTAGATATCTCTGTATCACTGTTCTCCAGGCATCTCCCTGTTCAATATTTATGGCGAATGACCCCACTGCCAGGGATCGCCATGAGCACTGTGGGATATCAGTGCCCAGGCATTCGATAGAGCAAGGTCTGGGCTACACCTCCACAGAAAACACTATCACTGTCCCTTCACGTGTAATACAGGAGCTGAATCACTCACAGAGACAAATAAATGACAAATGTAGATCACAGACAATGGCAAATGGTGAAGTATGTAAGAGAGAGACTAATTAGTGCTGCATCTGGGAGTAAAGCCCATGAGCAGGGCAGATATAAAATGAGGCTGTCCCAAGCAGGCTGGAGCTGCTCTGGAGTGACTCTGGGGAGGGAGAATTGCCTTGAGAACCCCTGTGGGGAAAATGGCAAAACATAGTGACTTTTACACCGGGGAGAGGCCGAAAGGTAGCCATTCACTAGCCCGTGCTTTGGGATTGGGTTTGATGTTTCCAGCTCCCATGAAAGCTGAGAGCCCTCATCATGAAGGCAGCAAAACAAACAGGGCTGCTGCCATGTGCAGGGGATGTTGTATGAAACAGGCAACCAGAAATGTGTTGTAACCATCTCAGTAAGGCATACTGTCAAGCACAAACAAGACCTAAACCTACCTGAGACCGAAAGGGAGAATCAGCCTAAGTATGAAGTTGGCTCTTTTCTAATCGCCCTGTATTTGGGCAGTGCCAGGGGCATGTGTGCAAGCCAGACCTCCCCTGTGAGCAGCCAAGGTTCAGTCCCTCACTCAGGGTGCTCAAGGCCTGTCCACATCACTCATTTGCTGCCATTTTGCTCCCAAATATCTGTCTACCTTGACTAATGCTGTCCTGCTTTGTTGGAAATGGGTTGTTTTCCAGGCTGGTGCTATGCCTAGCCTCTCCACACATCCCTGCACAAACCCAGTCCTGCCTCCTGTCACCTTTAACCTTCCCCATGCTGGAGAAATTTTGCAGCCCTCTACTGTCTGGGTAGAGACTTGCACATAAAGCGATTTTATCAGCAGTGCCTGTGGGTCTGCATTCAGCATTTTTTCAGTCTGACCATTTACCATTAGCCCTTTATTATCTGACACCCAGTGGTAGCTTTTCATAACTGCCCCAGTTGCTGGCCTTTCCTCAAGTGTGTTTCTAAGAGGTGTATCAAGCATTTCATTTCACCAGCATATTTGTGGTCTCTAGTGTATGCTTTTATTGATTAATTCCCTAATTGTCCAATTTCTATGCAGCACATAAAAGCCATCTCAGAAGGTATCCTCAGTTTACTATGTTGACTTGGAGAGGCTAGAGAGAAAGCAGAGAGAAGCCTTTCACCCTCAGAGCTCTATAGAGAAGATCATCATGTTAGCTCTGCATAGCTGGGGATAGGGCCAGCTCTCTGAGGAGAAGCATGCCCCATGCTTTCCCATGCCTTAAAGCATGAGGAAAAACAGATCCGCTCCGTATGTGAAAGGGCATTTCAAAAAACCATTCAAGAGTGTGAACTGTTTCTGCAAGATCTTTGCTATAATACCTGATATTAGTGTCTCATTCGCAGAGGGAAGGATAATGCCCTTCAACACCACATCTGATAGGGATGGGAGGAAATTTAGCTCAATTTTGAGCCCAGCTCTTGACTCGTGAAGAACTGTGTTTGTTTCATATCTGATTAATCTGCTTTTTTTCTCCTTCTAGACTGTTTTGCTGAGCTCATATTAAGGTTTCCTGTTTTATTATGAATATTATCTGAGGGATAAGTATGTATACTGTGTTGCATGTGTGTAACATAAGGCAATCTCTGCCCTGAGGTATTGGCAGTCTAATACAGAACTAATACAGAAACGGCTACTGCAGAATGTGAGGAATCTGATTTTTTTAAGATAAAAACAAATGTGGTTAATAAGGCATCTTGCTCAATTTTTTGAAAACTTAAATTACCAAATTTATTTTGACAAGAGTTTTAAAAATGAAATTGATAAAATTATGCTACTTGACAATATTTATACTCAGAATCAATATGTATAGTAGTATGTTTCAGGGTGAATTCATATGGCTGCAACTACTTTGTAGCAGATAGTACAGTACAGCTCGGCTGGTGCTCTCCTAACGAACAGCATTGACAAGAAAACGGGTACTATTTGTGGTATTAAAAGAGCATATTGTATACATTTATTTGTAAACAAAGTACACTATTAAATTATTACTTAGTATTTATTCAATTATCAAATACTCCTCAATTAGCATTTGCTATTGGAACTTCAGTGCTGAAATGCTGTACTGGATAGGAGCAATGTGCTGTTATGGTTCCCTCGTAGTTTTCCATAAGCTCTTTTCAGAAGATTAGCTCACTGCAGCTCTCCACACCAGCAACTGATTCCTGAATGTTTGTGGCTTCCTTGTGTCTACCACACAGCCCTCATTGCCCAGAGCCCTCTCTAGCCATTAATAACACCTTCCCAAAGCAGCATTATGCTGTTCCAGACCTGCTTATGGTAGTTTGAGCCTTCCCAAAAGGTTGTATTTTAAAGTTCATTCTTAGCATGTTTTCTGGCATTTTAAACAGAAAGGGGCTGTGTTTAGGGTTCAGGCATTAGCGTAGTGGCTTGATGATGTGAATGTGTCAACAGTGCTCATAATGGGGTGACAGCATGTCACAGCACCATTTTTACTTCGAAGACTTACTACTGTGCCCACTTTGATGGACAGCAGATTGCTTTCTGACGGAGTGGAATGGGAGCTGCTGCCTCAGGTTGAGCAAGATGGTACCAAACCTGCACTCGGGGAGACTCCAGAGCCTCCACGTAGGCAGCAACTGACCCTCGCATGGTAGGTGGTGTCCTACTGAGAAAACTGTTGAATTAGAACTAGTTTGGCCTGCATATGGAGTGATAAAGGACTTCCTTGGTTATTTCTAAATTGTGCTGCAATATATGATGCGTATACATATCTGCAGGAAGAGGCTATTTAAGCTGACGGTAAGTGGGTAGAAAAGATGCCATACCATCTTCCTCTCTCACTTCGAGTCTTATCAGGTTTTGTTCTCCTCTGCCTAGATAGTGGATTGGTGATGGAGCGGTTGTCTTTGATGTGCATACAGGAAGTTGTCCCCTATTTTCAACAATGCTGTCAATATGTTCTTGAAGTTTCTTCTATTTACATAGCCTGTGACGGCTTTCTGTGCTGCCTCTGCCTTCTGTTCTTATCTGTTCCACGTTTTCTATACATGCTCTCTTGGCTCTTTGTAACCTGCAAACCTTAGTTATTTCTGTAGCTTTACATATTGTAGGCAATGGATTTGAATTAGGTACCTAGCCCACACAAACCTCATTCTACTGATGAAACATATTCTTAAAGCCTTGACTTTGATGTCACTATTAATCAGCACTTGGCTTTCAGTTAGATTTCTAATTTTGAAGTGTGGGGATCAAAACAGATATTCAGGCATGTTGAGGGCTATTTGAATGGCTTCAGGCTATTCTTTGGCACTGTGCTGGGATGGAGCCAATGGGCAAATGCAGCAATTTGTTAGCAAAATGAGAAGGTTTTAATTTTCCTCCATCAGGTTAGGAATTTAGTACAACCTGTTCACATCATGAATCACTAGTACAATATCTAAGATATGTTTATGGTTGTTTTTACTGTAGGATCTCTACAGCTACTGAACAAACAAGCCCAGGCTTTTCTATACTGAATGGAGGTAGTGAAATGGAAAGTTTGGAAAAGCTATTGATAATACTGTCAGTGGGTGACTATTCCAATTGTGAGCCCCAGACACAATATTTTAGGGTGGTATTGTATGTCTTTCAAATTCTATGCATAGAATTATATCTCTCAGAAGTGTAAATTCAGTCTCTGCTCCTATTAATGCTTGTGGAGATGGACTGAAGATCAAGTTTCTTGTCTCGCAGGTGAGAGCTCTGACAGCTAGGCTGAGATGGGCTTGCTCTGTTCCTTCTGTTGCTGATCAAGCTTTGCAGAGTGGATTCCATTAGAAGGGATTCCAGCACAAGGTGAACAAGGGAGTTTCCTGCCCTTCAGCATAATTTGTGCTGTGGTGGCTACAGGAAAGATGGGGTACAAGGTAATACTCAGTACCTCCTGAGGGAGTGTTGGAAGAGAACCTGGGTAGGGCTCTGCTAGTTCTCCTAAATGAAAATAAAACAAAGGAGAAATGACTTCCTATAGTAGTTTTAGGTGTCTGGTGTTTGGATCTTATCGAGAATCCTGGTTGGAAATAGGAGTCTTCACGTATCCTAATACAATGCCTAAGTAGCAGTTATTGTAGTTTTAAATTACATCTTCTATTTCAGAGGTAGCTCGTTTCAGCCAGTTTGGAGCACAGAGAGACTTACATCTCCTTTTACCTTGTCATATGGATATGTCCTTTATATTTAGTATTTAGAATTTAATATTTCAAGAGAGACTAGAGTCTTGCAGTTGGGGTAGGAAGTGGTGCCCTGAAAATTTAAAGACTCTGACATATAAATTATGAAATCACAGTTGCTAATTGGAAATCGCAGAAATCTCGAAGACTTAATCTTGTATTTCTCTTATGGAAGGCTAAGGGTGGTTAGCGTGTCAATACTTCATGCTTCTGTCACAAAGAAAAGCAGGAGGAACAAAACTGTAACTAAAAATAGATCCCAACATGCAGATTTATCAGATATGTGATTTCAGGTCAAAGATCGTTGTTAGCACATCCCAAAGCTTTGGGAGACACTGGGTTATGAGACCCTATTGGAACCAGCTTTTAAGCTTATGGTTTCTTTCTCTTTCCATTTAGTTGCTTTTCTTTATTTACATCTCTCTTCTGACCTCTTGGAATGTGAGCTCTACTAATTTGAACTTAGAATCTGTGCGTCGTATTCAGAGGCAATATGGAGGTTACACATTGCTAGGTCGTTTGCCTAAGTAAGTAACTGCGTCTCAGTGCATATGTCTAAGTGAGTCTCAAAGGGGTCTAAATTGGTGTGATGTGCACAGCAAGGGGTCTGGAAGAAGAGGTAAGCTACCCCAATTTAGACTTCCTCCAGGCTTAACTGACATTCTTCAGTTTACTTAGACTCCCCACGGTTGTTGGCCCAGCATCTTCTCATAAGTCAATTTCTATTTCACACTCTAGAAATAAAACACAGTAGTAGCACAGGATTTTGAATGTAATCAGACTTATTATCAGGTTTGATCATTATTTTGTAGAGATTTGATTGTTATTTATCATCTGTAATAGAGGTCATTATTTTATTACATACTTTCTGGGGACGATTAAGTCTCTTAAATGAAGGCTTTCTTTCAGTTTAAGTTAGTAAGAATAATATATTTCTGATTTCTTGTAAATATATCTGAATTTCCACAAATCTGCATGCATTGTAGTATGAAAGCTTTTTTGTTAGGATATAGAGATACAAGCAGATTAATAAAGTACAGAAGTTTGTGCAAGCTAAAAATGTTATTTTTATAGAAAAATCATTTTTGGTCTTAAATTTTATGCGTATTACCTCCAATGCTGTGATCCCATTATTCATATGACAGGCTTTGAGGGTGAAAGATGTAGTCCCTTATTGGACATGTAGCCCTCAACAGGAAAAGGAAAGGAGTATTACTCGACAAAGTTGAGTGTTTTAGAAATAAATTTAACATTGTTAACCTTTACTTTGTTAGAAGTTCTTCAGTGAGTGAGATGTGTAGTTGTTCAACTGCCTTGCAGATTTATGAATTATATTTTATTCACAAATGCTGTGAATGTGCTGTAAATGCTGAAACTAAAGCCAAGCAAGAGAGTTAGGATGAGAGAATATAGTCCAGAATGAAGAGACCCTGGGGTGACATTGATTAGCGATACGTGTTGCGCCGGACAGCTCGGTCTCCTCATGCACTGCTGACACTTGGTGTGACCAGTCTGAGCCCAGAATTCCATCCTACATCTGTACTATGGCTGCTCAAATGCAGTTTAGCAACAGAAGTATACAAGTGATGGGACTCTTGACCAAAGTATTTCTTGGCAGACCCTTTCAACCCTCATATGGACTGGGGACTCCAAAACACGGTGTACAGAAATAGCTTTTTCACCCACACCCTCTACTTGTCCAAGTACATAAAAGAAAAGTTCCTTTGCTCATCAAGTCAGCATTGAATTTTTTTCTACACTAGTACATAACTGCTCCTCTGCATGCACTTACATCAAAATTTGGCACCATTTATATTGTTCACAAGTAAAATGTTCATTGTGGATGCACATTACATGTGAAGCCTGCAGGCCAAGCACTACTGATATAAATGTTCGCCTACACAGCACACAATAATTTCATGTGATTAGGGAAGATTGGTTAGATACAAATCACACCTAGAAAAGAACAAACAAACAAATCCACAACATCCTGCACAACCTTCTAGAACGGTGGGCCTGTTTGGCAGTAGAAAGCCAAAGTACACAGTGTACCTCAGAAAGAACCATGAAACATCACACAGAGCGTGTTTAGCACTGACCTGGTCCCGTGCAGTGCTCCTGTGTGCCAACTCAGGGCCATGTTAAAGGTGCTTCAGCAACATCCTGAACATCCTGGCTTTCAGGCAGAGCTCACTCACACCTCACCTGGTGTTCAGACATCTTTCAGCTTCTCACTCAACAGCAAAACCACTAATTTCTTAGAGGATGCAGCTAGCATATGACTTTGTGAGCAATAGCAATGGCATGAAGGCTCACCAAACATTACCAGAAGGGATGAGGAGCAGAATAAGGGGAATGATCATACTACTTTTTTTGTGCTGAAAGCAGTTTTGGCAAGCTCTGTTTCTGACTGATCTAACCTCATAAACATGTTTTTTACGCTGATGAAAAAATATGGATCATTTTCCCATGGCAGAAATAAAAAATGTCCTGCTTGGTTATGACCTGGAGGAGTGGAGAGTCAGCAAGAGACCAAGAACAAAAGAGTGTTTCTCATCTGATACCTGAATACTGTAGGATAATGCTTTTGTATTTAAACTACAGAGTCGCTGTACCTTTCTTGTACCTTTCTCAGAGACCTCACCTTTACTAGTAAATGTGCTTGCTCTAAATTGTTTCTCAATGGACTGGTAACTATCAGGTCTCGCCAGTTTCCTGAATGATGGCTATTTGTGACTTAAGACTTGCTGGGAAAGGTATGTGTAATCGTAGGACTTCAGCTATATTACTGTGTGATATGCAAATAGCTACTGTGTGGTTTGTTAGGGAAGCCAAGGCATGAGATGGATGAATTTTTGCTATCTTAGGTTCAAATGGTGTCATCATGCTGTAGAAAAAGCAAATGGTTTAGGGAATCTTGTGCTTCTACTTTTTTTATTTTATTTTCTGACTGAAAGTGGTTGAGCTTGTAAATGTTTGGGTACCCTCTTCCCCTTTTTCCCGCTTTCCTTTGACTGAAGATTGACCCATCACTTCTGTGCAGCTGCCATCATTAGCTCTATATTTATACTTCAAGTGAGCTTAGCAGATTCCTTTAACTTAGAACACCATCCTAATATAAAGGTTCAGTAAGTCAACTACTAATTGCATAAATAATGTTTTTCAACAGAAAATACCTTCTCATTTTTCTATGGAAGCTGCTCATGTCTGTCTTTTCTGTGTAATGTAACTTTCTCTCTACATGGTTTCTGGTCTAAGATTTTGATATCAGTCCTACTTACGCAGTAAAATAGGTGGCTGAACCAAAGAGACATTTTTCCTGGACCTGCCTCAGAACACAGCATGCAAGTTGAAATTTCGTTTTTAAATTTAACTTGTCCCTCTTGGAGCAAATTCACTAAAGTCAAAGTCTCACTTTTTATAGCCTCAGTAACTGTTTCTGGATTTTCAAAGTCAATGCAGCTCTAAGCTGAAGTAATTATGGCACATGCTATAAACCACAAGCACTGTAAACTCAGCATGGACTGCTGTATCACCGTCTTGAAAGTATATCAACCTCCTTTCTCTCTAATTTGTTATACACACTGTTTCTTTGGTTGCTTTTTCCTACCCTCACATTCATCGATTAAAAGAAATGAGAATGGGGCCTGTTCCCATTTCATAAAAACATAGGCCACTTTTGGAACCATGATACTTAGACTTAGAATGGCATTAGAATAAAAATGAGTACATTGTACATTTTTCTCCCTGTTGTCCCTTCTGTTGGAAAGCAGTACACTATTAACCTAAGGCTGTTATTAAATGAGACTTTGTCTGCTGCTATCAATGGGGATCCATTGGCTGCACTAATTATTGCAGCTGTACTTACTGAATTCATCTTATTCCTGAATTCAAAGAACTCATACAGTATGGATAGATTTTTCGTACAAGGCCTCTCTATGAAGTAGGCAAGGGAACTTTAAATGTTTTCATTTTAAGAATTGGCAGATAATTAAAGAACAAACCACTTGTAGTGCCTCATACCTGAACATTTCCTTGATGTTTATAAGATTTACAGAGAAATTCTTTTTCATTCTCTTTTCCTCATTTTTTGCAAATGTGTGGTCATCCTGATTTTGCCCAGGCCTGAATATGAAATGCCAGACTACCACAACAAAACCTATGCATCACAATATTTTTTCATCTCAACCAGCAACTGACAGTCTCATGAGACAGTTTGCAGATTTCCAGCTCCAACTTGTAGAAGCAATATGTTTAAATAATTTATATAAGGTGGGGCAGTATATACATGAGACGGTTAGCTATAATAATAGCCACATTTTCAAAGTTGCTCAGCACATGCAGCATTTGGGCCCGCAGACCCTTATAGAATGGTGATAAAATACTTGATCCAGAATAACTTGGAGAAGTGGGATATTACTTTTTATTACCCTTTTTGCCTGGTTCAAACAGTTCTTTCTTTTAAACCGTAACTGTCACTGCATATCATAATTGTTACAACTTCATCTAGCATTTCTAGGTGGTAGCTCTTCAAGAGTTCAAAACAGCTAGCAATAATTAGCTGCAGGGAGTATTCAAGTATTCACGGCAAGGTGTTTGAGTAACTCTCATAATGACATCTGTGATGCAGGAAAAAAACCTGACCCTCACCTTCACAAGGAACGACAGAATTCTGGTTCCACTGGTGTATAAACTGGGTCACTGACTGAGAAAATGAAGGAGGCCTTGATGGGTACTACCAAAAGTTCCTCAGCTGTTAAACATTTATGGCTCATCATATATCCTTTTATTTTCTAATTCAGGCTGTTCTGAACATGAGGAACAGCTTTGTAAAGCTCAGTAGCTTCAAAGAAAAAGGATATCAACACTGAAGATCTCCACACTGAAATATCTTCCATGATGGGAAAAAAAAAGATAATATTGCCAGGGCCACTGTCCGTAAGGAGATAGATGCAATAAAATGCTGTTTGCACTTTGACCTTGAATGAAAGATCATTAAAAAACCCTCACTGGCTGTGGAAAGTACACTCCAGGAGCAACGATATGTACTCCCGTCCTTAAATACTGCAAGATGGAACAAAGTTAAGGGCTGCCACATGTGATAGGCTGCTTCAGGAAACTTTAAAAGATACGTGTCTTGGAAACCCAAAAGAAAACAATGAGTGAGCTTACAAAGGATGCATTTTTAAAGAAAAATCACATTCCATTGTCTTCTAAAATAGTTGCTGCCCACAAAACCATGTGATTTCTCGTTACTATTAGTTGAAGTTACCTCTAGAAACCTACTCCTTCCCCTACTAAACTGCAGCAGAGTGCAGGAGGCATTTCTGAGACTGAATTCCCCACCACAGCACCAGTATAGTTTAAAAGGAGGCACAGTGCACTTTATGAGGAAATGAGAGAGGGCCCAAAATGCCTTTTAATTTATTTTTATAATAAATATCATTAAATAGAATTTTGAAGCCATATATTTTTATTTTGTATGTAATGCTTATAATGTAAAAAGGAGCCATTTCATGAAAAGGTTGAAATAAGCTGTTGCTAACAATGAAGTCACTATTTTATTGAAACCCGATAAACTTTGCTGGATAATTTGGGATTTTTTTAACAACTTTTTTCAAGGCTGAAAAGAAAAAATGGAGCCTTAAGTTTGGCAGAAGTGAAAAATGATTTCTGCGGCAGCTTCATTTGGACATGGAAAAACCTGTTTCAAACCACTCATGGCTCCACCTCTCACAGACTATTTATTATGTACCATAAATTACATATAACATGTAACATAAAAATTAAATAGAATTGTTCTGGAACCATAGATACAGATTGAGAGTTAATTAAATGAATGCGTGGGGAAAAATCTGTGTGAGATACAGGACTAGGGGTTCCCTGCTGTACCTATTTAATGAAGTCTCATCCATCTGATGGCTCCTGGACCCACTCTTCAACACTTCCACAAAAATGTCACATTCTTTATGGGGGAAAAGTGTGGAATGTGCCTTACCCACATCAAGTACACCATTTTACAATTCCAATCCAATTAATTAAGCCTCTATTCTTCATGCATGAGTGGCCGTCTCTCAGTTACACACCCAAAGCAAAGCTCCAAGGGGGCCAGCCAGCCAGCCAAAAAAAGAAGGTGCATTCCCAGCTCTCATTTACTTAAATGCATATTTTTGGTAGAACCAAAATGTTTACAATTACTTCAAATAAAAGCATGTATGTTTCTCCAGGGCCAGAGCATCAATAACTTCTGTGTCAGGAAAATTAGCTTTTATTATTTTTATTTTTGATGCAGAGTCATAATTAAAGCGGGGAGGAGAGGCCAGCCTCCTCTGTGAATGAGAAAATTAGACTCAGTGTAGTGAGATGGGAGGGTAGAAGGAGACTTCTGATGCGTGATTAAATGAGGAGGCAGTGTGGTGAGGGCAGATGAGACACAGCACAGTGGGAGTATGGAAAGCATGGTGAAAGAAAGAAGCAGAAGACAAGATGTTAAAGTACCATAACCTGACTGGACTCCTGAAGAGTTAAAAATGAACTGATCATCTGTCAGGAAACCACACAAGACGGGGGAGATCTGATTCCAGTCCCACCTCCCTGGCTATGTTGTTCTCATCTGATTAAGCGAGAAGAATAACTATTTTCTTCTTACTGCGCAGCATTGCACTGTTATTTTTAGCACTCGGTTTCTAAGTATGTTTGCTACAGATCATCTGTCATTTCAGTGTTAGAAACAACCATGCTATTTTTCTGTAATTATATAGAATCTCTTCATTTATGCATTCATTGGTGATTTTACTTATACTGATCAAAAGCTCAGTCAAATTCACTGTATTGTCTGGACACCTGAGATCCAGCTCAGGGAAGCACATGCTCAGGTTCTCTCTCACACTGCTGACTCACCATGGAATAAAAGTGCAGATTACAAATAGCAACACATATAAAAAGCCATGCATGCCGTGTAACCGTGTGTCAATGTGAGGTCACAGACAGGGACAGTAGTAGAAAACGTTGGAGCTCCCTCTTGTTCATGCCCACCAAATGGTATTACTCTCTATGGGAACAATCAGGATAGTGCTGCCCAAAGGCAGTGCCTGTCATTGTGAACAGTCAATCATTTTAGTAAAAATCCCATTGTAGGGCTTGTCAGAGGGATTTGGGGTGGAGGTTGGAACTGTCAGGCCGTGCTGGTCCTGCGGCACCAGCTCTTCCCTCCTTTCCCCAGCAATGGTTTCTGTGCCAGTATGTACAAAATGCCAGTGCCAGTGTGTCCTTGACAGGCGCTATTAGGCCAGAAGATTGTTTCACGTGTTGCAATTACACCTTGGAACTTTTTTACACTTTTTTGCAGAGGTGAGATTTCCCAAATGAAATTGTATTTTCCAACTGAATTGCAAATTTGAGGCATTTCACCCATTTACATATCCCTTCAATCTGTCATCATTGATGCTAGAAGGGAAAAATCTGAAACAGAAAGAGAAAGCTGACAAGTCCTAAAATTAAAAAGTTATTGATTAAGCTATTTGACTTGTTCTTTCATTCCAGTATTGTACTCCAGGAAACAAATGTTTAATTTATTTTGGATAAAGGGATTCAATTTGTGATAATGCCATGAAAATATAATATCCTTACAAACTCATATTTCTCATAGGAAAATGTTAATGAGTCTTTTCTATTACACTAAAAATACTGTGTAACAGAGCTGCTTGAATATTGCCCAAACAATGTTTCTGAACATTTGTCAGAATTGTTGCTTGGTTCACAAAAATTGATATCCCATTGTACTCACCGTTTGCCAACATTTACTTGAATAGTTTTTGTTTGGGTAGAGGTTGGTTTGTTCCACAAGATTTATCAGTTCATTCAAAAACACAGAACAGATACAGTATCAGGTGATTAAATGACCAACCACAATCATCATTGCTAATAATAAACATTTTACTTTGCAAGCAGCCTATAAGATCAAAATTGTTCATTAAAAATGCAAACGTACTTGATATTATGTGACGTCTAGTTTAGGTATTATTCATCTGCAGAAGAAGGATCAACGCCTGATTGTCAAATGCAATCATTACACATGTTGGCAGAATTCAGACTTGGTCCACGAATATTCATTGGAGGGGAAAAAATTCAAAACTTTATCACAATTCCTTCACTGGAATTGATTAAAGCGCATGTGTTGTTTAATAGCATGAAATACTTTATTTTTCTCCCTCCAAAGTGTTTTCAAAATACAAGGAAATATCAAGAACTAAGTCTTTATCTTTGTTTTGATGCATTGGCAACATTACAGTCCTAATCAGAGTACTCAATCAGAACTGGGCCTTCTTTGCACATAGTGCTACTAAAAGACATTCATTGCCACAAAGTACATAACCCAAAGTTATTTCAACAGAATAAATGCCTTTGAAATTGTGAGAACATAGTTCATCATCTCTTCCCTAAATTACATAGTGCAGTTCACCAGCAAGCACTGCATTTTCTCTAAATATTAAAATTTGACATATTATAATTTCATAATTAGGGCTCTCTTTGGGCTGGATTAATTTCTGATTTTTTCTTTTTTTCTTTTAAATTCTCATCACGTTCTCCAAAAGATTTTCACTTTGTTTTTTAAAGAAAGTCACTAGTACAGGGGAAAAAAGCCTCTAAAATGTGATAGGAGTCTTGCCAATGCAGTAAGTTATACCTGGGTCTGTAAAGAGCCTGAAACAATAACGCTGAAAGGTGGGATTTGCAAAATTTGTTGTAGCATGTAAGATTAGTTCAGATAGCCCATGATAATGATCTCAAAAATTTAAATGACAGCTTTTGTAACTATTTTATTACCACTAAAACTGAGAAGAAAGTAAAGGGCCAGTAAAATATGAGTGGTCTCACACAAGGTGGTTTTAATAATAAAATCACTGAGTTCCACAGGCAGTTGGCTCACCCCAAGTTGTAGGATTTGGCAACATACACCAGGTATGTTACCCCGCTCCCCTAGCGAAGGACGTTTTGGTGTTGGTCTGACTGGACAGCCAGGAGGGGTCACAGGCGAAGGCAGGCCAGGCCAGCGGGAGCAGTCAGTGCAAGGGCCTCATTTGGCCCGGCCAGGCTGGTGGGCAAAGTGAAAGGAAAATAAATATTTTCCATATCAGAGCAACTTCATTCTCAAGAGCAACAGATCTGGACAAACCCTACTGTAGCGCTGAATGAAAATTCTGGATTGAAATAGTGATTTTGGGTGAAGTTGCAGCTGTAAACTTTACAATAGTTGCCCATGCATTCAACTGAAATTCTAAATATAAACCACCTTGAACTCTGGGACAGTTCAGCTTTGTTTTTCTATGTCTTTCCAGTGAACCCAACACCAGTTTCAAGTTTCTCATGACTTTTAGATTTGGTTATGAACATTTTCGCTATTCTCCTCATACATTATTTCATTTATTGTGAACTTGATAATTAATTGTTGAGGTTTTTAGTAACTGTGTTGGGGATTTCTTGTAAAGTTTTTTGGCTGCGTTTGTTTTTAGAGCCCGTAAATCTTACTCCATTTTATAAGACAACAGATTACTCAGACTAAGGTATTTAATACTATGTTGAACTCTGTTGGTGGGTTATTTTGTTTTATTTCTTAAAAACTGCCATACAGGCTGTAGGTATTTAGTGATATTAATTAAGCAGCGTAGTATTCAGCAGATTAAACCAGTAGTTTCTTTTACCTACAACCATCCCAAACATATTCTTATACCTTTCCTTCTTCCTCACTGGTAGCATCCTAATGTTTTCAGGATTGATGTCATGATGTATCCACTCCAGAAGGATATATTCCATGGGGACTAATTAGTTGGGGGTAGAGTTGGGAGGGGAAGACCAATCTATTTCAGTGATTTTTTTTTTTTAATAGTATTTTAAATGAAACAGTGCTCCTGATATAGTATATTCTTTATACGGGTAGTTTTCTCATTGTTGACTTGCATTCATTCTCCCTCCCTGCCATAGCAAAATAAGAAAAACAGATTACTGTAAATTTTGGCACAGAAAGGTATTTGCATCATTTTCTTAGAAGTCACGTGCTTTGGATTTCCTCTTGTTTATGATATATTGAAATGTCTTCCAGATGTTTTTAATTATAAAAAGTTTTCAGGAAAGCAAAGTAATCCGTAATAAAATTTCCTCTACATTTTTAAAAATAGCCAATAAATTAGTGTACTGTAGCTTATCAAACTGCCACATAATTCTACATTTGACCCTGGCGCAGCAAGGTCTGGCATTTCCTTAGACAGCTAGCTTGGTTGCAGGCAAAGCAGCTTCCCCAGACGTACTTCCAGTTCCTCTTCCAAGGGAGAACGTTCCTCTCCCAGGGCCAAGCCGGACTCGCCAGCGTTCCTTGGTGCCACCAGCTCCGACTTCCCACACAGCACAACCACCTCTGCTGCACCGGCTCGGAAGAACCAGCTTTGTGGTATGGGGTACCCCACACTTTGGATTCAGGGCAGAGAGAAAGAGAAAATATTTTAGCTGCTGGTATGTGATGCTGATGCTGATGCTGTGCTGCATGAGAAGATTTTCATTTATTAATTTTGGGCGCGTGCCCAGATTGCTGTGGTAAAATCTGGAGGAAAACACAATAAAAACAGAAGATCATCTCAATTTTCAGGGACATATATATGGATGAGGGCAAGGCTTTAATCATAAAAGACTTTTTCAAATGGTCAAAGAACTAGACAAGGGACAACATCCATGAATCCTTCAAAATCTTCCCTATATTTGTTCAGCTGTTTGTTCATCCTAATGACACACCTGACGAGTGTACTTACTCTAAGCCTATATTTATTTCAGGAGTTAAGATGGGCAAGGCAATAGGAAATAGAAACCAACCTTGCCATTTCTGTTATTTTTCAAGTGGACCGTATGTATGTGCGTGGTGGGCTTTTTTCCCAGAAATTTGTTACTGGAAAAAATCAAGATCTGAATGAAAGGTATAGCTTAGCAACCATCTTGGTAAAAGAGTTATTAGGCATTGAGTGAGACTTGCTATTGGTTCATGGGTTTAGTGGCCTGTACAGATCTTTAGATTTGTCCTTCCAGAAGATCTCTCTCTGGGAAAGAGGGACTTCAGCCTGTGTCCTGAAAGACAGGAATATAAAATAGGAGGCATGTGCATTTGGTACTAGCCAGGTATGGGGATTTTGTGGCACTCTGAGGTGAATTTGAGGCATTAGGTCAAACTGTATAACGTTAAGAACTGTAAAAACAGGAAAGCATGCAGGATCCCAATGACTAGATCCTCCTGCTTGTCAGAATCAATTATTTTCCAGAGGTGGGAAGGGAAGGAATCACACCAAAAAAGAGCTTTGTTGTTTGGTTGGTTGGTTTGGTTTGTCATGGTTTTGGTGTTGGTTGGTTGGTTTTGTTTGTTTGTTTGCTTCCCCAGGATATCTAAACAAAGCAAGACTTTTAATAAAAGCAGATTACTGTTAATGTAGCTATCCCACATTCTGAGGTGGTATAGATGATGTCTGAATGGTGAAAGTGAGCTCTGGTCACTTGCACCATTTGAGACTTGCCTTTTCTCACTAATTTGCCTTGAGTACTATTTCATCAGCTAGATTTGCAAAGAACAGTTAACAATCATGCTAAACTCCAAGCCTTCTTTGCGTGAAGGAGGTAAAAGCAAAGATTTCACCTTGCTGTTGAATCTACCTGCGTTTATTGCAAAAGCAGCACTGCACAGAGTTTGAATCCAATTTTAGCAGGGAGGAGACAGAATGCTAAGAAAGAGATGTAAGGCAAATGTCCCTTTTACTCCTCTTAAAACCAGTAACTGAGGATAGCCATTATAACAGGATAATCAGTTATAAACAAGCTGAATTTTTTAATGGGCTCATGAAAGTAAATTACATGTGGTTCAGAGCTGATCTAGGTAAGGATGGTAGCAGGACATGAGAAGGAAGGAGGAAACTGCTGACCTCATCCAAGCAACCAGAATGGCTGAGAACTTTGACCAAATTCTGAAAGGAACATAAAATACTAATGCTGCCACCCCCTCAAAACTTCCTCCCCCAAATCCTCCCAGGTTTTGAGATGCCAGAATCTTAGAGTACTTTGAGAGCTATAGATCCATTTATTTCTTGACAGGAGTTGTGCAGCACCACTGATGTTGGCTGGTCATGCATTCCTCTGTTGCCTACACTCCAGCAGCGCTGATGTCCATACTCAGGCAAAGCTGCCACTGAGACCAAGGAAAGTTTAAGTTTGATTTAAGCTGAGATGAAGGGTGTCACCCAAAACCAGCTCATCTGCCTCAGTAGGTTTCTGTGGTATTTGTCTTTATCTTGTTTTTTAATGTTAAGGCAGGAAAACCTCTTGCCTTTCTGATGCAGTGGTAATGAGGACCCTTACAGACAGTGTTGAAATGAGAGGAACCATGCCTTTAGAAAGTGACGTATTGTTAAGTGTTTGACTGCAGTCGTTTATTCTTTGATGGACACCAGTAGTACCTGTAGTGCTACAGAAACAGATGAATTACTGAGGAGTCAATATAAAGCTGAGTCTTGTCAGCTCTAAATATTTCCCATGTGGAGAGTTAGGGGATGACAGTGCCAAGGAGAATTTTCATGGGAGACAGAGCAACCTCAGTGGTCAAAGTCAGTGCTGGCAAACTGAGGAGAATGGAGCTAGGAAAAATACCAATCAAAGCAGATTGTTGAATACACACATTTCAATCAACGTTATGAAATTCTGTACTGACCAACCTTCTGTTAAATTAACCTGCTGTTACCTAATTCTATCTTATGAAGAAAAGCTGCAAGCTGGTGCAGTAGCGCGCAGTCCTTGTGTGTTGGGACCACCAGAGAGTAGCAGTGCTGATTTAAAAGATCATGGGATTTTGTGTAGATTCTTTTTTATTCCTCTGCTCTTCTGTTGCCCTGGGGCCGGCCTTCTCCCGCTGCCCAAGGGGTGCCCTGGCCCGCAGGCTGTTTCTGGCGGGAGGCTGCAGGCACGGGCTGGGGCAGTGGCTGAGCAGCCCCTCCTGGGGGGAAGACGTGGGCAATGCTCTGGGGCGTAACTGGGTCGTTTTGAGTCTCTGAAGTTTCAGCTGTGTTTTTCTTAAGACATGGCTGTCCTCTAGACACAATTTCATGAGCAGAGACAGGCAGTTGTGCTCCGTCCACAAGTGTACAAACTCGTCCTTCCACAGACCACTGTGCTGGCAGCCTGAGGCCTCGGTCCTGAGCAGAGGGAACTGCTATTTCACAGAGAAACCTGAGGAACTTATGAGAGGAGTGGTGAGCTACAGGTAACAAAGAAGGTGTACTTTTGTCTGGAAAAAGCATTTACAGTGCTTTATGATATTTTTGTTGAACTAAAACCATAGAAGCCATGCTGTAAATGTTGAGGAAGGAGGCTGGGGAGGATTGCACAGCTCTCAAAATGGCGGCCGTTACTGACCCCCAGCACTTGCAAGGGGCTGCCTGAGAGCGGCAAGGGGAGCAGGAGCGATGCTGGTGTCCTGGTCTCTGGAGGTGTTACACTGGGTGTGAAACACCTGAGAACTGGCTTTTGTTTTCACATTTCATTTGCTCTTCACAGTGCAAAAGGCTCAAGAGCAAAGGAGAAATGGGCCCAAGGTCTTTGGGCAGCCGTGTTTGTGGGAGTGTAGTTAGGTGTCTGCTCTTCAGCCTACCTGTGGGAATAGGGCTGGGGAGGAAATTATGGGATATTTGCTGGCTGGCTCATCCATCAGGGAATATTTATTTGTTCATTAATGTATTTTATGAAGATTGTACAGGCTACACAGTGCAGTTCCTCACCGATAAGTCTCTGTTCAGAGTTTACAAACCATGACTGGATGGGAAGTGCGACACTATAGTCCACCTCTGGCTTTAGGAGCTAGTGGTGTACAGCAGGTTACTGGGGAGGCACTGTAAAAACAAGGCACAATACCATGCCTTTGTAGAGATTGTTATTCCCCTTTTTTTTTATTTAAAAGTTTTTAAAATGTATAAACAGGACTTTGATGTCCCCATTGCACTGGACTGTAAAAGCAATTGCGTTAAGGAGACTATCCACACAAAATTAGACGATAGAATGCTGGCATAGCTTTCTGTCATATTAAATTTCTGTTAAATAAAAAGGAAGCAAGGAAGCATACAAGAGGGGGAAGCAGGGTCAGGTCACCCAGGAGGACTTCGGGGACACTGTCTGATTGTGCGGGGATCGAGTGAGGAAAGCCAAAGCCCTTGGGGAGTTGGACGTGGTAAAGGGTGACAAGAAAGGCTTCTGCAGGTACATCGGCAGCACAGACAGCAAGGGAAAGTGTGGGCCAGCTGCCGATGGGGGTAGTGAAGAAGACAAAGCCAGACTCTTCTCAGAAGCACCCAGTCAAAGGACAAGTGGGAATGGGTACAAACTGAAATACAGAAAATTCCACTTAAACGTAAGAAAAACCATTTTTTACTGTAATGGCGATGGAACATTGGAACATTGTGCGGAACGGTTGTGAAGTCTCTGTCCTCGGAGATATTCAAAACTAGGCTGGACACGGCCCTGAGCAACGTGTTCTTGCTGACCCTACTTTGAGCAGGGGTTTGCATTGGGCAGTTACCAGAGGTGTCTTCCAGCCTTAACTATTCCGTGATTCTGTGAAATTCTATAATTTGCGATTTAAACCAATAGCTGTCCTAACAATCTGGACTAAATTAATCTCTCTGTAAATCCATTGAATATTCATTATCAAAATTCTGTCAACTTAACCTAAACTTGAGTGTTCTATAAACGCTTTTATTGAATCAGAGGCCAGCAGAAATATGTCCAGCTTTCGATTTCAATGAAATCAACCTGTATTTTTTTAACAAATTAATAGTCTTTTCTGAAAATGAAACTGGCTGGGAGCAAAAGTGAAACTTGCTTTATTGCTTTTCATTTTGCAAACTCAGAGAAATAGCAAAAGTAAATGGAGGTCATAGGTAATGCTAAGTAAACTGAATTAAAAATATGAATTTGTTTATGATAGCAATGCCACTTTTAGTAATACAGTGAAGAAATCAGGGTGTTTACTGATACCCTTATTACATTGACAGAGACATTTTGATCTTTTGTTTGAGCTTTCTGTAGTTCTTACTCTTTTTGTCAAGTTTCTCTGACCCATCTCAAGTGCTTCATGGTTGTAAATACTGGTAAGATGCAAGTTGCTATAATTTCTGTGTGACTATAAGAGGTAGACTAGTGTAAATCACAGTAAGAAAGTGAGTAATTTACTCTGGAATGAGTGCAGCCCACGGCTGTCATTGGCTCCAGGAGGAGGGGTGCCCGTTGGTGCCTGCGTGTGCTGCGAAAGGTGAAGGCTGAGTTAAAGCAGGTCAGGCCTGCTTTATTTTATGCCCTCCTGGTAGCTGCTTTGCTGATTTTCTGCCTGATCCTGAAGTCCACTTCTGTTCTTGGGATGCTAATTTGCACACATTTCTTTTGCCACTTACAGCCAGGAATAGCCACCGTGTCCTTGCCTTCCTGTGTGCTGTCTGCAGCTGCAACTGCTGGCTGTAAGCTCAGGCATCTCCCTAGCTGGATCTAGATAGCTGAAAGCATTTTTTTCTTCACTCCTAAAGTAAAATCAAAGTGGTCTGTGACCCCCTTCATTCCTTAAGCAGTGTACAGGAGTTTGTGGCTATTTAATTCCTTCTGTTGTAGGTTTCTCCATGCTGGTTATATATGACCTATAGATATTCCTCATATACCTGCCACATGGACTCCCTCTTCCCTCCCTTGGCAGTAATACTGATACTTGGCAGGGACAAGGACCTTTTCTTGCCTCTCTTATTATAAGTGAACTTCCAGTACATAAATATTCTTTTTAATTTAATATGCACAGTTTTATCTTATTTATTTTGTCTTTATTCCAGTTCCATCTTAAAATGACTCACAGTAAAAGATTTATTTCAATTTTTGAAGTTCCTTTTTAACGCAAACTCTGATTCAGCCCCTAGTAGTGCAAGATACTGTCACCCAACAATGCTACATCTTCTTTTCTAATACTTATGTTACCTTTCCTCCTTCCCTTATGGAATAGCTGAGAAAAGCAATTGCCTCCACTGCTTAATGCATCACAACTCAAAAACTCACTCCATCCATGTGATTTTGAATCCCAGCCCAGCTGGTGGTTCCTAGATTTCAGGCTCTAAGTGAGTTCAGCACTTTAAAATGAATCACTCTGAACAGTACTTCTGTCAAAGAATCTTTTTTCTCTTGGGCTGGAAGGTTTTCCTGATTTTTCAGATGCACACCCTGGAAAAAAGAACATTCCCATAAATGTACCAAATGCAGAGAAAAATATTAAAATTTTCTGGTTTTTTCCCTCTTTCTTTAAAGTGCTTATTCTGTTTCTATTGTCTTTTAGTGCAACAAAGATGTGTGGGTTATGCTACTTTTGTATATAACTGGCCTTGTTCTTATTTGTGAAGTGATTTCATCAAGATTAAAATGGACACTTAATTGTTTTTGCCAAGTCCTGTCTCTTGAGGAGCACTTTTTTACCTCATATCATGAGGAGTTAGTGGGGTAAAGATTCTCCTTTTCATCTGCTGGCTGTGGACAGTTCTCTTCAAAAACAAGTTCATGGGTAATGTCCCAGCTCTCACCAGGAAGTTTGGGTTTTAATAATCTGCCTGCTTATGAAAACATATTATCTACTCTGAAAACAGAAACAATGAAAATGCACAATGAACTGGGATAAGTTTTCAGTTTTGATCATGAGTACACAGCTCTGGTCTTCGTTCTTAGTTTCTTATTGATGCTAGTTGGATTGATTAAGTAGACTGTAAAAGATCTCACATGGTTTTCTTTTTTAACTTTTTCCCCAAGGATGTTTGCTGAGTGCCATGCTGCTTCCTTCCATAGAGACAGACAGAGTCTCAATGGTGCTGGTTTCTTTGTTGAACTCTGAATGGGAGACATGCTCTTCTGGTAAGCCTGGATGAGGTTTGTTGCAATTTAATGCAGACAGACAAACACAAAACTACCAAGGGAGATTTTTGAAAAAATCATGCCTATATTTATAATGGTTACAAATAAATAATGTCAAAATAAATATGGGAAGTACCATCATCTACTCCTAGTATTTTATTCATAGTAGTATTCACATCTTAAAAAGAGAACAAGCATAGGCAACAATTTTGCACTCAGTTCAGGGTATCTCCTTATTGCATTTTGTTGGCTGAAAATGAGTATCATTTCAATGAAAATTTTTAACTTTAAATTGTTCATTTTGAAGCATACAGAATAGCTTATCTCTTTGAAAAACAGTGTACACTTTGAAATAAATATGAGATATTAAAAAATATTTGGAAAGAGTTTACTCTTTTCTTTCAAGACGTAACCATTTTTTATAACCCTTTGGATAATGTTTTCAGGAAAGTATTTAAATGGGCCACTGATTGACACATATCTCATGTTAAATGTAGGGATTTTGTTTAGTTTTTTTGCAAAGCTGAACTTCCTGTGGAGGAAAAGGATCTGACAAAGCAACAGTGAAAATGAAACCAAACAGGAACAAAAAAAAAAACATTTGAAAAGTCATCAACTGTCTTTATTCACAAACAGTGAGTTCCTGAGCCAGGGCTGTTTGATACTCCTCATTTCTCAAAGAAGGGCTGTGGAAAAGACAGACAGGCCTGTAGTCTGTCCTGCCTTTCCAGATGCTTGTTGCCTCCCTACTCCAGTGTGGTGATTGAGCTGCTCAAATGAGAACCCTTAACCTGCATTCCTCAAAATGTGAACTGGACTATCTTAATTGTTTTAAATAATACTGTCATTCTAAGAAGGGTTCATTTTCACTAAAACAGGTAAGGACATAAACAAGCAGTCTTAGCTAACAGATTCGAGATAACCCCCAGGAATGAGGCAATGACAAGTTCCTGATGATAGCAGCCTTTTCAGCTAGCAGAGCTGTGAACGGAGAAGGACCTGTGAACACAATGTACTTGTTCCACTGCGAAAGCCAAGTGGTTAGGGAGGGGCATCAGATGAGCCATATTAGACCCCAAACCTTATCTAGCCCCATATCTTTGTCCCAGGTGTGGTCAAAAGTTGAAGAATGTAGCTATACCCCTCTGGAATACTCTTCCAAACACAAACAGGCTGTTGTGGCCTGTGGGGTTTTTCTACTTAGTACACCATCATGAGTTTTTTTCTCCAAGAATCCAGTCACTTACTGAACTTGTGCAAACCTTTGCATCCACAGTGACATCCTTCTTCAAAGTGTTCCACAGCTTGACTGTACATTGCATTGTTTTGAGTGTGGCACCTGCTCACATTGATGCTTCTGAGCTCTCATATCAGAAGCAGCAGTGAACGCATTCCCGTTTACCCTTGCCACACCACTTATGATTTAATAGGTCTCTGTCATATCCTCCCTGTGGCATGTCTTCTGTACTGGAGGATCCCAGTACATTTGGTTGTCTCCTGTCCAGCAGTCATTCTGCAGCTTTCATTATCCTTGTCACTCTTCTCCAAGCCTTTTCTATTTCCATTATATCCATTTTAGAAGTAGGATCAGAACCAGATACAGGGGCTCTGTGGATTTATGCACCGATACAATCATGCTCTCTATTTCTTTCACAGTGATTCTTAACATTTAATTTGCTGGTTTTTTTCTGACAATTCTGTTCTTTGAGTTTAGGTTTTCATTATCTGTTACACTATCTGTATTACTTGTCCAGCTTTTACATTACCTATAATATGCTATCCAGATCTTCTTCTTGACATAGTAATGAGCTTGGAAGCCAGTCATTTTATACATAAAGTCCGAATTGTTGATTGCAATGTGTGTCACTTTACATTTACCTACATTAAATTTCATTGATCATTTTGTCACCCAGCGATTCGTCTGATAAAATCCTTTTAAATTTCTTCACAGTCAGCCCTTGTCTTTGCTGCCTTGGTCATCTTTCCAGCCTCTGGATGAAGCATCTGAATCCCCAGCCTTACTTCTGGACCCCCTTTAAAGACAGACTTCTTGAAAGCTCCTGCTGGATGATGCTGAATGATGCTGAAAGTGTAAGTTCCAGGCAACAGGGTGAAAAGAAGGTGTTGGAGGCAGGTTCCCACAGGTGGAAAGCTGATGTACTTATGCACTGTGCAGTTCTAATAATTGATAGAAGTAGTTAAAAACAGAGCTCTTGAATGACTGTGCAGGGTGCTGAAGAATATGTTTCCCCAGCTGGGCCCCTCGCCATATGTATAGTATTATTACTGTAACTGCATTGTACCATATAAATGAATGATTTATGTAGTGTTCTATCCACTCTAGCATGACTATGTGACCAATCTCTATTACTAGATCATATTCGAACCTTTACAATGGCAATATACGTAGCTTTGTATTCCGGAGCATTACCTGCTCTTTAAGCAATAAGGCCCGATAGGGTGTAGGTTATTGGCTGCTAGAGCATGCCTCCATGTGTTCATTAAGCACAAGTCTGGAGACTGCAGTCTGGGGCTGCATCCACAGAAGAAGCAGGTTTCAGGCTGGCCATAAAGACCCAATATTATTTTCCTGCTCTGAGAGTGAATATTGGTAAGTTTTATGTGAGACCAGAAAGCAGTTTGTTTTGCTTTTACTCAAACTGGTCCTAGATAAAGAATAATAGTAGAGGATGGGAAGAGACATTCAAGTGACAGTCATTTCTCATCCAGATTTTCACTAATGGTTCAGATATTTTTGACTGGTAATGCTGTGGTGGATTCTTCTGCCATCGTGGCAGGTGCTGCTGTGAAGTTCTTTAATCTTTTCCTTTTGGTTCTGAGTCAGTTGCTTCCCTTCTCAAGTTGGCTTATCTGAAAAGTGAGTCCCTTCAATCTTTTGCTTTATGACAGAAGAGCTGTGGGACAATAAGCAAGGGATAGAAGTAGTGTTTTAAAATGATCACCAGACTAAAATCTCCTGCTGTTTTCTCTGACCTTCCTGATGTCCTTGTGCCTTTGGAGATGCAGTGGCATAGGACTATACAGACATGATCTTCTACAGAAGCTGTGTTCTGGGGCTTAGGCTTCGTTATGGGATGAATTGAGGAAACTTGTCCTTGGGTGGCAAGAAGTAGGTACCTACGTTGTGACTGAAAGAAAATCCATTCTGTTGGTTTGGCAGTTCAACAATGCGTTCACACTGGGAGGAAGAAGTAGATCCTGAGTGTTTACTACTTCCAGTATAGTCTTTTTAATAGAAAGTGAAAGATCAAAACAGCCCAGCTGCCAAGGAAAGGAGATAAAAGTAGTAATTCGTCTGACAGACTTCTAAATGTGTTTCTCCAGACTTTTTATTTCATCAGTGATTTAGCCCTAACATTTATTTCCCATGCAGCTTTTCCAAGGGCTGGACTTTATTTCCTCATTCAGCCTCTTTTTCTTAGAAGACCTATCAGAAGCATAAATACATCTGATGCATTCTTTCTAACAAACTGGGAAAGATCCAAAATGTCCAGCTGCCAGAAGTCATCTGCTGGAAGGACAGTTAGCCACAATGCCACATGTCTAACCCCAGGGGAAAGTAAGTGGGATAGGCTTTGAGCACAGTGAGTAGCCAGAGAGAGACACAGGGGTGGTTTGGGCAGCATAACAGAGCATCCTTCACTGGAATTACAACTGTATTCATTGTTCAAAATTCCATTAATGCTATGAAATAAAATAGTGTCCTCTATATCATTGAGTCCCTGACTCCACTTGCCAAATTGAGGAGGAAAAATCCTGGCAGAGGGAGAACCTCCATCCTGTCCTGTGTTAGTAGGGAACAACTTTTCCAAGTTTCCCAAAAAACTCTGTTTAAGCAGTTGCTTGCTTTATGGTTTCAGTATATATAAATATATATATGGAGGCCCAAATGCTCCTACACAGAATCTATATAGGTGTATATCCTGAAATTCTGACAGGTTCATAAGGCCTGGACAAATCTTGCCTTAGAGCAGAATTCTTTATTTTCTCTTTTTTTATTCTTTTTTTTTTTTACTTTTTTTTTTTTTCCTCTGGAAGAATGGAATCAGTTATCACTGCTGTGACAACTTCGTACTTCTACAGCATATGATGCAACACTGCAAACTTGGCTTGCAAAGCAGTTGATTTAAAACAGTAAAAAGCATCCTAAGATTTGTTCCTCTAAATTTTATTACTGACATATGGATATGAAAGGGCATAATTTTGGTAGCTAGATCTAATCAGCACTTTGTATATAAAGTCCATCAAAACCACACATCAATAGCAGTGCATCTTAGTGTGTCTGCATTCCAGATCGTTGTGTAGTAGAAGTTAACTGTTCCTTTCATTTCTCCTGGAGCCCAGCTGGTCTTGCTTAATTTCACACTATTTTATATTCTGTTTATTACTGAGGCCAACAAATATTTTATTTTAGCTGTTTGTACATGTTAAACAAACATGGGATCCTGGTGGAATGTCTCTGGCAGAAACATGCTAATTCCTTATACCCTCAGAGTCCCTTCCACACTTGAAGGAGCGGGCTCAGCTAGTCAAATTAGGCACCTAAACAGGAAAACCACAGACACACGATTACAGTTTCAGCCAAAGCTAAACGGTGCAGCATGAAAGTCATGTTGTTGTTTGGCTTTTTCACAGCGAGGCCTGCACGAACAGAGACAGCTGGCAATGTCTCTGTCAGAGCCTGCCCACAGGAAGTAGGAGAAGGGGGATTCCTGCTCCATGGAGCTGGCAGAATCAGCTTAGCTCTTCTCCATGAAAAGATCATCATAGGTACCCAGCAAGAAAACAGCACATTTCTGTTTTCAGACAGTCTTAGATGCCCAGAGACTGGAAAAGTCTTAAGGATTCTAGGCTTCTTTTTTCTATAGATTTCTGCCCTGATTGAGGTCTCCAGGCCCTGAGCACTATTCACAATGTTAATGAATCTCACAGAGCTACTGATGAGGTTGGACTGTCAGGAGAGGTGGCGAGCGCCCCCCGTACTGGCTGCCTGATGGCTTGGTGCTTAGGAAACATGTGCAAGAGATACTAATTCAGACACTTGCAGGAATATTTCAAACCCAGTCTTCCACTTTCTTACCAGTGCTCAAACCACTGGCACGTTAGACTTAAAAAGAAAGGGCACTACCATAAAATTCCATTAAAAAAAAAAAAAAAAAAAAAAGAGTGGGCCTGCTGTTTTGATTTAAAAACTGTGGTTCAGACAATTCTGTGATGTAACTCTAGAACAGGTAGAGATACCTTTATTTTTGTCTATTCAGATGCCTGAGCGTCTCACATTCAAGGAGGTAGAAATTTAGATGTAACCTATGTTCATGCCTCTTCTTGGCTAGTTCTGGTGGCTCTTGAGAGCTGTGCCCAGCTGTTACTGCCAGCACTACCTACATTTCTCATTCTTTGGTTAGGAAACTTACACATTAACACAAATTTTGTTGTGCATTGCTTCAATGGCTGGATGTCCAAAAGTTAGGTGTACCAATGTACAACTTGTAGTACTTCATTTACCTAGCCCTTAGCTACTAGGATGGTATGTACCTTGGAAACCCTTAAAGTAGATAGAAATCCGAATATAGGCTTCTAGCCCAGTCCTTTAGAGAGGGACAGTGAATGATTATCCTGACTGTGGTTTGTCATGATGAAGCACAACTGTGCTACTTTATTTATTGTTAATAGAGACCGAGTTGTGTACTGTGTTCTTATGCTGCCATTGCCAGACTGCAGCTGGAAAGTGCTCAGTAAAGCTGTCTGGTTTCACACTGTGTCCTTCGTGGAGTATATTAGACTGAGCTGTGCTGACTTCTATTTTACTTCTGAAAAAAGTTCAAGTGGTGTTTTTTAACTCTGAAACTGTAAGCAGTTTGGTCTACCTTAAAGACACAGCTCCACTACATGGAGTACTGCAGTGATTTAGATTGGCTGCAGTAACCAAGCTATGAGTTCCCTCATTTAACTGGGAAAGGGCTTGTTACTGTCTTCTTTTAAAATTCTTCAGATCTGAAGATTATTTTCCAGCCCTGTGGTCCAGAAGAGGCCAGGCTTCTTGATTTAGCCCATGCATCTAATAGCAGCTATTTTATTTTCAAAAGGACTGAGCCAAGTTGCATGCAAGTATTTTTTTGAATGATAGATCTTTTTTTGTGATGGTTTAGTGGTATTGTAGATACTGATTACAGTTTAGTATTGTTCCCTCGATAAAAATTGCTCAAGCGTGGCATTTGTAGAGTAAAATAACTTAGGAGTGATCAAAGAAACTCCTGGTTTCTATGTGAAGTAAAATTTTGTTAGTCTTTTCTCATGTTGGTGGGTGGAAAAGGCCAAGGGATAAGTTGTTTGCATAATGAGGGCAGGATACAGCTGGGAGGAAGCTTGAAACTCTCTTGCAGAGTCTGCAAACAATATAGTCACATCAAATAGATGCCCACTGTTTGCCAAAAATCAGTGCAATAGGGAGATAATGAAGGAGATAATGAGGATAATGAAATAAAGAAAAAGAGAGCACTGTTGCTCTTTAATACAGTGACCTTTTTTGAGATGTGTCATTTACACTGGTGTTCATATGAGTGTTGGCCCGTGTTGATTTTACAATACTTAGTTGTTTGACGGCTTCTTACCAAAGCTGAGGGAGCACCCTGTGGCTGGCCTCACTCTAGGCTCGATAAACTATTACAGTAATGCTGTAGTTAATGTTTTCTGGAAAGTTGATATCTATCTGCATTTAAACACTCACATTTTGGGCTAAATATTGAGAAATCACAGGTATGTAATGCAAATCCTGGGTGTGCCAGCCAAGCCTGTAGGAAAAAGCTCATTAGGATTAATCTCTAGCAGGGTGACTAATGCAAAGGGAATGAGGTACTTTCCTCCCTGAGACAGCAGAGATTTGACACAGCTTTCAAAGGGGCTTCACTGGAATGCACTCGGTTGCTTTGTGCAATAGGTATGCTAGCTTATTTAATTTAAAACCGCTTGCTTTAGACCAGAGAATACTATACTAAATTAAAAGAGATCTATAGCAGCATACTTCACAAATAGATTTAAAGCAAAATATCTTACTCAGTTTTGAAGAAATGAGGTACACAATTACCCAGTGTATATGAAGTGCATTAAAGGCAGCAGCATATGAAAGCTGTCTTACCTCCTGCTTTGCTCTTTGAGCTCGGCTAGATTTTTGTGTTTGAGGAACCATATTTATGAGTGATGCATTCATTACATCCCATCTCTGTTGAGTTTTCACAGTGACTTCCACATGTAATATCAGGAAAATTAGTTGCAATCCAAGATTACTAATGTGTTATTTTAAGAAGGAGTAGCCAAAGAAGACCCATTTTATTAACAGTTCTCCAAAGTCTTTCTTAGAAGGAATATTACTTATTGGTAATGTTTGTGTAAGACAATGAGACTTTTTGCTCGCAAGTGCTGCAGTCAGCTAATACCAGTCAAATTCTTTTAAGTGGTATGTAATTGTTAGCCCCATAAAAAGAAAAATAAATCGCTGTTTTTATCAATAAAACTATACTGAGCCAAATACCAACATAAAGATAATTTCAGTATAATTTACAGTGTTTAACCATGTTGCACTGCATTCCCAAGTAACACACTGGTATTTGTAGTTTCAGATTGAGAACTTTATATTTTGCCTCTGCATTTTTTCAAAATTTCATCTATATTACATGTTTCATTCTGGGTAACTTATCAGGCAGGGTGAGGATATGTGGAGATCCTTTCTAAAACTCTTAATCATTTTTCAAAGAAAGTTAACGGAAAGGGTAGATTTTCTCGATAATCCTTTCAAAATTAAAATATAACACAAAACCACTATGTTTAAGTGACATTAAGGGTCTTACTTAAACCAACTAAAGCTGGGAAATTTGAAGTGAATAAGTTACACTCTTTTGTAAACTGCCCTCATGTATTACAGCTGACAGTGGGGAAACAGGTTCAGAGAGCAGTTCAGATAATAATCTTAAGAGAGCCTGGATATTGCCTGAACCCCAGTAGTTGGGAAAATGGGATAGATGTCTTTTAAGATCATTCTTTCTCGTGAGAGATATGGCATTTCCTTTTCATGGTCGTGCTGAACATGGCTTTCTTTGGCTGGTTTATGCTTCTTTCCTTGGTTAACTGTAAGGGCTGAGTATCACACAAGTAGTTTCCAACAAAGAGAGATCTAAAATTTAAATCTGAAGCCTGGATCCCGGGCTTGCTTTCTCTCCCATCTCTAGTTAAAAGAAACCCCAGCTAACCAGAACCTCCTTTTACTCTTTTAAAGTATCAGAAGGATCCAGATTCCCTCCTGTTTTCATTTGGGGTCCAGACTGACCTTTTTTTCTTGAAACCAGTTCAGTATTCTGTGTTTACACACTGAATTAGCTTCATATTGCCAGAATATCAGATAAGCATTAGTTAGGCACAACCATACTCGTTAGGGAGAACCTATGGTAGAGCTCCCATATAATTCATGTGATTTATAGGTCATTTTAGAAGTTTATTAAAATTCTCCAAATATTCTGATAGATCTAAAAAAGGGGAGGTTTATATGGCTTCTTACTGTTCCTTTAAGAGGAATGATAGATTTTTGTGTAGAAAGGGGAGTTTAATATTCTTGGTTGTTTTTTGTTGTTATAAATTTGAGGCAGCAAAGAATCTTTGCCTTTCAGCCACTAAGGTTAGGCCATATTTTACAGAACTCTTGCAAGCAGAGCCTGCAGCCTCCGATTAATGTCAGAATCTCCTTTCAGTTTTTCTCTGAACACATTACGTCAAAATTTGCATAATTGTTTAAAGTTGCACATTTTGCTGATACTGCCCCTATTAAATGATACAAGAAAACACAACACAACATTACATTACATTACCGACAGGATCAAAACAGAAAGTGACACTTTTACGCAGTTGCGTATTTTGCGAATCAAGGCAGTAATTGGAACATATTGATGATTTCCTTGACTCCCCCTTATCCTGTTCCACCCCTGCTCCCCCTGAAACCGTCCATGTAAACTCTGAGGGTATTTAACACATTTCAAGCTGTCCTGCCCTATGTAGCTCCTTGTAAAGTAATTTATAATTATGATTCCTACTTGGTGAGACATGCACAGACATAAACTCACACATACACATAGCAGCACATAAAGCATGAACCTGTTAAGGATTTCACCTTTTAAGAAATGACAGAATAATTACAGGACAACATGTCCTTCATGAGTAAAAACAACTAAGCTAAAGTGCTTTCAAGGCTGGCGTGGCCTACTTCTCTCCTAGAAAGCTGCATAAATCATAAACTGCTAAGGGACTGATTCATACACTGAGCGATAACTGGCATCTATATAATGGTGTATATAAATGTGTGGATAACATACGCACACACTGAACTGAATTCAGTTCTTGTTTAAAGCTAGGCAAAAGAATTGAGTTGATATAGCCTGAACCCTGACTTTCTATACAGACATAGAGAATGCAGAGGATAAACCACGTGCTTCCTTAATGAAGGGTAAATAAGTTATTCCATTTTCAGACCTCTTCAGGAGCAGATTGCAGTAGTTGCTAAGTTGGCCTCAGGCTGAAACTTAGTGTGTTAGAAGTTTCTTAGTCCTGGAATGAATGTTCCTGGCTTTAAAAAAGAAGAAAAAAAAAGGGGGGGTCTATCACCTGTTTGGGAGTGAGTAAAAATAAAAGTGTTGAGATTTGCAGTATCTAAAAGAAAACATGCCTTAGCCAAAAATAAAAACAACTCCAAACCAGAAACATCATCTGGCTTTTCAAGTTCTCTCTTATCTCTTACAGTGTCTTTTTGGTGAATAAATTGTTAAACTTCCTTGTATGTTTTTATGACCTGAAATCTTTCAGATGCCGTGGATAATCTATATTAGTGGGTTGAAGTTACTTCCTCTGAACACTTTCACTGGACAGATTGCACATATGCTCCAGCATTACTAAAGGCCAGGTGAATCCTGAAGAGCTGTAAGCAAGGATAACTCAACCTCTGAAGGTTATCCCAAGATTTAAGCTACATGAAAATTACACTTGTCGGAAATACCTACTGTTTACTGGCAGGAGTGCTTTTTTTCTTGCACATAATTTTAAGACCACAGTATCCAAAGTACACTTAATAGACTTCTCTTTGTGTATGAAAAACCTTTGCCCCTTGATACACAGTGGCACAGTGGTTGCTCCAGATAGCTAACATTTGCATGCATAGGCAGTAGATTCTGTCATTTATGCATGTAGATAATAGAATTTACATGTGCAAAACTCATTTGGACTCGGCCTCAGAACAGATTGGGAGGACAGGTATTTAAGATTTGAGGGACAGATGCACAGTAGGGGACTGCTGGGGTAAATGATGGTTGAGTCTGGAATATTGAAATAGGGATGCTAAAGAAAGGATGAAGACAGTGATCATCTGTGTTTGAGTTGTACTGAAAGCAAAACGAGTTTAAATACAAAGAGCAAGGCAAGAATTATATCAAAGGTCACCTTTCATTGTGAAGAGAACTCTAACTTGAAACAAGAAATTTTCTTTTCTGCAATACGTTTTTGCCCTACGGTCTTTGTCCAGTGATGGCCTTTAATCTGTCTTTCATGAAACTTCAGCCGAAGCCTAGTACTTCATGTCACTGATACCAAGTCATTTAGCAGGGATTGTAGATATTTAAGTGTCAGTCCTTCAGCTTAGGTGAGTTTTTTAGACTCACTGAAGTAAATGCAGTGATGTTGGTTTTGTGCCATCTGAGAAAATGTGCTTGAATATTTAGATTTTTTCAAAATTACTTCTATTTGTAGAGTATCCCTCTATTTGATCTTGATCAGCCAAGACTAACATTCTGGTTCTGAAGTTCAGGGACATCTTTTACAGTGTAAGAGGAAATTAAATAGGAATACAGTGTAAGAGGAAATTAAATATCCAGATCTAAATGTTGCCATTTGGGACCCTAACTAACAAAGCTTGCTGCCCACACCATGGCCACAGCACACAGGATGTATCATCTGGAATGGGACTGTGAAAAGCCTCTTACATTTCAATATCATGGTGGTTGCTTGGTCTAGTCCAAACCCACTCTTTGCTTCAAGAAGACCTGGCTGAATGAGTCCCATTGGAGTCAATAGGATCTTAGTTTCTGAGTGAGAGAAAATTCCCGTGGCTCTGTTTTGGTGTGCTGACTGCGTAATATCAAGGCCTCTGCAGCAATGTGCGTAAACGCAACTGGGCGAAATATGGAGAGAGCAGAAGTCTTAATTCAGAATTTCTCAGGTTTTCAGATTATGTTATATAGCATCAGATTGTTCTGTGAAAGCTGAGGCCACAGGAGTCCCATTACAGTTCCTGGGCTAAATCCTCAGGTGGTGTAAATTGGTGTAGTGCTACCAGAGTAAGTGGAACTGTGTTGATTTCAGTAGCTCGGGATTTAGCACACTAGGTCTGAGATAGCTATAAAACCTCACTGTGCACTTTGAAAGTTGTACCCCGTAAATGCTTCTGCAGTGCAGTTTTTTATAGTGTCTATAGGAAACTCACTTTGTCTCTGTGGCTTAAAAACACTAACTAACCAAGGTCAACTTTCTGTTGTTCTCGCAGCATAACTGTTAATACTAATAAGTGGGGTTTTAAGTGTACTGTTTCTTAGTGTGTTCGATCTTTTTTCACTTTTTAGTTTGTCACTCTGAGCTGTTTGTATCTTGGACCATTTTTACAAGTACACAAACATAAAGGAAATATCACTAGCAGGGACTACCTCAGTGCTGTATGTAGTAGAATATCCTTCTCTGACAATGCATGTGTGTACTTGCACGTAAGTGGTAGATATGTATACACAAACACATAAAATTAGTGTGCAGTAAGTGTCCTCAAGCACCCATATTCCCTTTTCACTTCAAGTGAACTAATGAAATGACATTTTTGCAAGAAAGCGTTATGTCTCATAGCGTTAGCCATTCCAGTGTCTAGGCTGAACTCCATTGCACTCATTGGCGGTGCCAGTGGTTTGGCATTAAGACTTGAGGTTGTTTTCCTGACAGTCATTTGAAAGTGTTATGCAACAGTTACCTTTCAGGTAGATTTGTTTCTGTGAGGGGAAGAAAACCATTTTAAGTGAGATATAGAAGTAGACATCCATGTGCTTTTCAGTTAGTATACAGCAGCTTGTATTTTGGTAAACATAAAGATAATATAGGAGAATCCTTTTTTTTTTCAGTTGCACAAACAGTTCAAAAGAGACTTGTGATCAAATGGCTTCTAGCAATCTTTGTTTTAATATTTCATGGTCATCTTTGGAGGGAAAAAAACCAATTTATTTCCCCTGTTAATCTTTTAGCTGATGTATGTCAAATAAAATGCACTAATGGTTCTGGATGTGAGACAACATGTCTCTAATAATATTGTATAAGTTTCAACAATACCTCCAAGATACCTAATTGCTTTCTGGGTAGGAAGCTAAACAACCCATCTACATCTGTTTGCTTACTGAGTGTAACTAGTGGATGCAGTGTATACTTTTCTTCATTAAGTGTTAAATTTTTGAACTCATCCTTCATAAGAATGTGGAGAAAGAACAGAAATCATTAAAAGATCAAAAGAACTTTGTATTTAGGTGTGGACTGTATAGCAAGAATGACTACAGTTGTTACCCTACTAACTCTTGATGTAAACTAGGATTCTGTAAATAATTGATTTTGCAGCATGCCAGCAAACTGACAAAAGAAAAGAAAATCTGGATCAGAGATCAGATTGGATTCACTTAAAAAAACACCTCACTTAATGAGAGTACTGAAACCATTTTGTTTGTTCTGGGCAGAATTAACTGTTTGATGTCAGGTGCTGGTAAAGGAAAGAAACGGATTTAAAGAGTAGGTCGATGAACAAATAATGGTCCTGTGTTTAGAGTTCCCAGCTGAGATGTGAAGGCACTGAGCGCAGGTCAGTGGTCTGTGTGTGTCCTGCTGCACAAGTCCTGTGTCTCTGAGGCCACGTGTCCTGCAGCAGTGAAACGCTGGCTGCAGTCTGTGTATGTGCCCCTGCCAGTACTGCTTGCTTGGGGATGGCATTGCCATGAACCTCTAGGCACTGAAATGATCCGAGTTAAAGGAGACCGCTTTTTACTGGGGTTGGGGTGAGTTTGCTTCTCTTTTTAAACCAAATAATTCCTGTGACTTGGTTGACACTGCAGACCTGCAAAATGAAGAACAGGTACATGTTACTGTATCAGTAATTAGTACTCTTTTCATAGAGAATCTACAAGAATAGGAATTCAAAGCACCTTCTCCTGGAAGCAGGTTGTTACCAGGCGCTTGGTACATTCCCTTGAGAGGCTGCACGCTCTGGTTCAGATTTCAGCTACGAATTAGGCTGTGAGTAGATTTGAACTTGAGTGTCTTGAGAGAAGCCAAGGGGAACAATAGCAGCTTCACACTGTGTCATGCCTCAGCTCCAGTGAGTAATGCTAAATTGCTTGCATTGTCACAACCATGCGCTTCCCCTGGTGATCTTAATGGGTCCCTGCAGATCCGGTGGGAATCACAACACTGGCTGCATATGTTTTTTAAGATTGTTTCAAGATATCATGGAATACATCCAGAACCCAGAGTGATATTTTCTTTGGGGCCCCGGACCACAGAATGTTTAATTACTGATGCAATTACTAAAAATAGCCATAGGAAAAGGCAGTGTTTAATCTTTTAGAGAAATGGTTGGGGAATGGGCGTTAGGGCAACTTAGGACGAGCATAATTTCCCTATAGGTTAGAATCTATATAATTATAGTAAAATTATAAAAACGGATTGCCTGCCCCTTTGTATTCAGACAGTGGGTACATTGTACCTTACTAAACCAGCGTTGCTGTTCCTAACTTCTTGTATATTTTTCTTAGCCCTTTCATTACATACGCTAATCTTCACCTGACTTGTAAAGTTTTGATTGGGTGTTTGATGCCAGTTTCAGAGGTGATGTGTAATTTGGATTTCCTTGCATTTGCTCAGAAATAACTGAAGAAATGGAAGTAGCCCTAGTGAACCTGTAACACGAATTCACAACTCTGAAAGTTTTTTGAGAACCTGGGAAATTCAAACTGCAACTGAAAAGCACTGTATATCCCCAGGCAGCCTTAATTTGCATGATCAGCACTTACTCAGCGGAGTACCATAGGTGTTGGAGACCTTGGTATATTTAGTGGGTCACATTTAACTGTCCTTGAACAATTTTGCCTATGTATTAAACATAAACAAGCATTTTGTCATATTCAGCAGGACTGTTTCTCTTTTCTCCACATTTTCTTTGATACAGGGTCATTTTTCTATAGGAAATTTTAGATAGCCACAGTGAATATGTTATGCCACTTCCCTCCCAGTCTTGTTTAAGAATTCTGCACTTCTGTAGTTTCATTTTCCTTGTTGTTTGTCTGTTTGTTGTTGTTGTTTTCCTGAGAGTTGATTAATTCCATCTGAGCAAAAATTAAAATTAAAAAAAGTTGGTTTTCATAGCTGAGGATTGTAGAACAAATGACACAGCATCTTTAGTTTTCTAAATAGCCTTTGGAGGATGTTCATCTCTTGTCATGTAAATGCACTGTCATGTAAATCCACTGCCTATGGATCAAGCTGTCTGTCCAAGCTGGCTGTCAGTAACTGGAAAGTAGATGCAAGAGACCACTGTTTTTCAGAAGCTACAGAAGGAAACTGGTAGCAGAGTTCGAATGTAAATAAAGATGCCAGGAAAAAGTTCTTTCCTCTTTCACAATAAAATCAAAAAACATCCTTCTTTAACATCCTGGTGTTTTCCTGTGATGTGTTAAATAAAAGGTTTTTCCTTCATGTTACAGGAGATACCTTTCTGCCCATTAATTTTTTTTTTTTTCCCAGTAGCATCCAGGAAACCTTTCTCAAAAACTAGTGAGTGGTTTTACGCCCTGGACAGTTTCAAACAGAACTCCATGAAGTCTCTGTATCCTATGCCGAGATGTAAGACAGGCATTCAGTGTAGCAAACGAAGAGAAAGAAAGTGAGGAAGAAAACTTTTAACAGTTACTTACACAAAGAAAGCTTTAAAAAGGGTTAGTTTCAAGCATGCTACTGTCTTTGATGTAATTAGCTTGCTCTTAAAACTACCATACAATAATGTCTGAAAGAAAGGGACTGTAATTAACTTCTATTTGCTGTGCACCTCTGTTTCAAATATTTGTGAGTCTAGAGTTCTGCATATGCAAAAATCCTCTGTTTAGATCACCCATTTCCAAAATCCCATATATTGTGAAAGCTTGGAAGTCAAAATTGAACATTACTTTCTGTGAAATGTGGGGTGATATGTCAGCAAAAGAACCAAGTTTGTTCAGGATTATTTGAAATTTGGCTCATTCAGTGTGAAAATCTAAACACGTTAGAAGGTTCAATCCTAGGGGAACTGAACACTCCTAATATATACAGGACCTAAGGAACTCACAGGATAAAACCTTGAGTTTCAGTGGCTGAGTATGAAATAGCTTTTAATGCTTTCTTTTAAGTGTTCATTCTTACTATTAACAGTCTTTTTCTTTTTTCTTTTTTTTTTTTTTTTAAAGAAAAGCCTTAGTGTTATTCACATACTTGAATAGAGGATTCACAGGACACTTCTACTGACAGGTTGTCTCTAGGACTCTTTTCATTACATTACCTCCACAATGTTCTTAAATTTGACTGCCTTGAAACAGTCAAATAAGTTGGGTAACTCCAGTCAATGTGTTTTCAATTGTGGATCATGGCACTTTCATCCAACAATTTTGAGGAGATAACTTCTAATTACAATAATAAGAACCACATGGGCAATGATTGATGCAAACCTGATGTGTTCTCTTACTTTATTAATCTTTTTAATTAGAGGCAAAATAATGCTTTATCTGTTGAGAAGGAGAAGAGATGGGTTATGATGTTCTGCTGCACTTTTGTGACTTAAAAAATGTGATTGCTCCTTAGAAGTGTGTGTTTATCTAGATACAAAAGGTGAGAGCAACTTGCACAGTGTTTTCTTCTCCGGCTTTGCTTACCTTTACCTCTGTATGGTACTCCATATGGCACCATACTGTTAAGGTTATGATACTCTTCTATTAGTTTTACTTTAGTTCTACAAGCTTCTTGTAAGCATAGTTTACAAACTCAATTAGAAGGCAAGGACAGGAGAGATGGTTTAACACCACCAGATGTCAGAGCAGTTACTTGCCAAAAGGTAGGCTGGATGAGATGTTGAGAAAGACCTATGAGATGTCTTGTTCTTTAACTCTCCTTAGCTTTCAGAATTGAGAGAGCTTAGCTCTGTGGCTATGGTTTGAAGCAGTTGTAGTTTAGGATGGTGTGTAAGGCACACATGCTAATGCAGGTCCTTGAAACAGATACTGTGAATGTTTTATCTGAACTATTTTAATGGATTCACTTGGCTTGAGCATACAGAAGGTTAGATTCAGTTTCCTCTGTGGCTGAGATACTTTGCAAACTTACAGCTAAGGCTTGGGTTTCGCACATTTATTTGGAGATTTTTGTCTTGCAAGCACTCTGAGTAGGATTAATGGCCGCGGTGGAAAAACAGCACAGAGGCTTTTTCCACTTACTGTTGTTGTGATTTATTTTTTCATATTATACAGTGCCAATAATGTACCAAGTGAGTTACTAACAAGTAAAGGCAAGGTCTCTGCTCTAGAAGGTTCATACTCTAACTAAAAATATGACATGTGAGGGCTTTATAGAGAGGCATGAAGGCAGTGAAATTTCTGGGCAGGAAGGGAACATAGAAAACTTATGTGCATAAGATGTCAAAGGCAAAGCCAGTTTGTGATACCTGGATTTTGTGATTCAGATGAGAAACCTGTGAATTAACCTATATCAGCATAGGAATTAGTAGAACTTCACAAAATGTTCTGCAAACTACCAAGGAAAGAACAGCACATGCTTTCAGAGACCTGAAGTTGTGTAAGGTTCCTGTGCTGCTTTAGCAATAGCATATAAATGACATGGATTCCAGCCAGTGTTGTGGCTTGGTAGTCTGTGCTAGCATGTTACGATGCTGACTTTGGGCCTGATCTAAACATCTTTGAAGTCAGTGGAAGACTTTGAGCTGCAGTGAGTGAACTGCAGAGGTATTTTGAGATGCTTTCTTGTGCCAGCTAATTTGGAAATATCAGTGGGAACAGAGAACTTGCCTTCAGTTTCCTCTGTCATCTAAAAGGAGGGAAAGGGAATTTTATTTATTATTATTTTTTAAGAATCATTTACCAAAAGATCTTTATGCCTGTCACCACATGAGAAAATGGACTGGGTTTGGGATAAGGGGGGGGTAATGGAGAAAGAAGGGCAGTTTGTTGAGTGGAAGTGGGTGTGCAGCTGATCATTGATATGAATGTTTAGTCAGATACAGTCTGCTTTAAAGCCATTCTAGGCAGCCTTTAAGTAGACCTACTAGCACTCAGTGCCATTCAAACTGTGACCTTGTCTGCAAATTCGTTCCCTATGATTGCTTAAGTGGTGATACTTGCAGCAACAGAACTTGAAAAGTTAGGCCTCAAAAAAAAAAAAAAAAAAAAAAAAAAAAAAAATTGGGCTTGCGTTGTGCTTATTGACAAAATGGTTCTTTTAGCCAAGCCCATTCATCCATCCCTAGGTCTGGACACAGTAACTCTCTAGAACCACTCACTAATGTAAGGAGAGTGGCACGAGGGAGCTGGAGGGCTCGGAAAGCCTGCGTTTGTTTCAGTCTGTCACACTCAGCATGAGAATGTATGGTGAGAGCATGGAGGGGATATTGCATTTTGGGATTCCTAGAAGGGTGCCCTGGCATATATTCCTACACACATGTTTGTCATATCTAAATTATTGAGCAATTGAATTTAGTAATAATGACCATGAATTAACCATCTGTCAAAGATAAGGAATGTTTACTTTAACCCTCAGGCTGCCAGACGTGCCTTTATATGGTGCCCACAGGATTCCTTTGGTTGCCAAAGTGGAAGCGTGGCAGGAGACCAAAAGTGAACATGGGGGGCGGGATGGCTGGATACATTCCCTTCTATTTTCTGAGAAATTATTATTCTTTTGCACATTTGTTTCAGCCAAACTCTAGCAATATCAGAGTTGTTTCTGCAGATTGTTTTGATTTTGAAAAAGAATGACTGCTTTATGCTGCGAATACATTTCAGCTTTAAAGAATTAGTATTGGTTTTAATTATCTTTAATGTTACCTGGGAAGATATGTACATTGCACAGAAGGCTTAGAACTGAAAACTATTGGCTTTTCTACTTAAATTGTCCTCCATCCTCCACTTCAATCCATCATCTAAATGAGTCAGTGTATATCTTAAAAAATGTAGTACAACTGTATCTTCAAAGAGTCCAGAGTAGTTTGGAGATCATTTGCCAAACTTACTTCCTTGCTGTGTTCATCACCCATAAAAACAAGATTAAATCCTTAACATCCAAAGCAAAGCTTATAAAGGAATAAATGTAACAACACATTTAGAAATTTAGCAGGCTAACTGGTGGACATGTATGTGGTGGGATATTTTTTTTCTTTTTTCCTGCTTGGACTGAACTTCCCTCCTTACAGCTGTTTGCTAAGATCTTTTCTTCCACAGGTTACTAGCCTCTCTCAGATGTTTCCGTAAAGACCAATTAAAAATTGTATTGATATTCCCATTAATTCAATTTTGAGCACTGACCAGATCATATTATGTGGACGTAAGTACTAGACCTGCTTTAGAAAATATGTGGAAATTTTTTGGGGAAAAAATTTCAACAAAGCCTATCCATTTGTTTGCTCAGACATTGTTGTGGCAGTTTTCACAAATGCATTTGATTTCAGTAGTCTGGGAAGTGGATGTCTGTAGCATGTTAAGAAATGCAACTTCCCCCAGGATAGTTTGGATTGGGGGTGTTTGTTTGTTTGTTTTTCTTTTGAAAGTGAGCTGCTTTCCCTGCCCCCCTTCTCCTTTTCAGTCCTTTCTGATGGTCTTAAGTTCTCCTAACTGGTCCACTTTGACCTTATGACTTGTAGAAACATCCATATGGAAAACATCAAGATGCTTAATGACTTCCATGATTTCTTTGGGAGGGGAAGAGGGAGCAGGGGAAACAAAGTTCATTCTTTGTACAGTAAGCTCATTGATATACCAGAAGTGATCAGTCTTCTCACCTATCATAGTAGCTGAACGTAGTCACAAGGGCTGTGTCCTTGCTGTTTGAGCATTAAGAGCTGATGGTACTGAGGAGAAAGGTTTCTCATCCTTTACCATGAGCTGTGACATGCTGAGCAGCTGAATGGCTGCTAATAGTTTTACCAGCTTGAGAAGTTCCTGTAAATCTCCTGCACTGTGCATCATCTTTGGAAGAATCATCCACTGTCTGGAGCAGTTTCAGGTCCCTTTTGCACAACCCGGGCTGCAGGGCTGAGGATCTAGCCCAAGCAGCTAGCAATGACTTACGGTACTTTCTTGTCCCATAATGAGAGATTGTAAATGTGCTGTCATGGGAATCTTGCAGAGTCGTCTCAGTGGCTATCTAGGACTGTCCTCAGGTTCAAATCAGACTTTTTCCATTTCCACATGGTAAGGCTGCTTTACTCGTCCCTGAAAAAAATCTTGAAAGAAATATAAGCAACACAAAAAGAAATACAATATTTCAATATCAGCTGAAATGATCACAGGCTATGTGGTATGTTTTTAAAAGATCTCTGTCATTCGTTTCCTGAAGAGTCGCATTCCATGAGTGGTTAATTTGGGCTGGACCATGTCTTATATTCCAATAATAGTTCATGCCAACATACAAGTGTGTAGCTTTGTCCTGCAAAATATTGTACAATGCAGCCCCTTAAACAGTCTTTATCTTGCAGTTATAGCTTCCCCTCTGTATCCCCCCTTGAAATGTAGGTGGTCACCCAAAGTAAACAGAATTCCTTGTACTCCCTCCACATCTGCTGTGTGTTATCTGGCACTCACCTCTGACCCTGATATTCATCATAAGAATAAGAATTGCATCCTATTCAGCTGGTTGCATTCACTTTAACTCCAGTGATCACTGGTTGTTGAAACAGCGTGTGCTGGGAGCAGAAATTGCTGAGACAGCATCGGGGTGTTCAAACTGGACTGTTCCACTTTCTTGTACACTTTTGGATAATTATAATTGAACAGAATTCTAGGGATAAGCAGGTCAGACTTGGAGACAGACTTTGGTACAGCTTAGGATTATACTTCCTAGTGAATGCAACAAGACACGTTCAATACTGTCTCTTAAAGAGAAGGATTTTTCAAACAGACTAGTTCTCCTCCCTAGCTGCTGTATCAAATGACGTTATGCATCTTTATAGAGAAACAGTATCCTTCTGTATGGACACAGTAAGTTTGAAAGTTATGTTTGTGTTGCAAATAGCAGTTAGTGATCCTCTTACTTAGGTTTAAATAATACCATCCTCCATGACCTAGTGGTATCATTCAAGGAACTAAGTAATTTTTGTTGTAAGAATTTTAAAATCTGACTCTAAATGTGAGGATCCATATGTTCAGATGAATACAGATCTGATCTCTGTGACCCTGCTAAATGGAACCCATCTGAAATTTGCCTTTTTCACAGGGATGAACAGGATTAGTTTTTGGACACTGTGGAGGAAGAAATAAAACTGCCAACTTGTTCGCCAAGGGTGGATCGATTAAAACTTTGGTAACTTCCCAGTTGGAACTAGAATCTTCTTCATTTACTGTAGACTTTCTGCTACTTTCCTGTCTTCTTTCATGGCAGAGATGTGAGGGAGGAGCCTTCTGCTAGTCTGCAAATCTTCAGTTATGATAATAGCCATGCAGTGCTCTCAGTTAAATAAGGTGGCTTTGGTCTGTAGGATAAACTGCAAAAATCCTATGGGCCTTTAGCTGCCAAGTTTATGTCCTTCTCCCCCCTCCCCATCTGCAATCCTTTTGATTTTCAGAGAAAAGATTTGAGAACCAGCAGTGTTGTGAGACCACTGTGGTTTACCAGCTGCCACTACTGCCCTTTGGTGCTACAAGCAGCCTGAGTGATTACTGACTCAGACCTCCTTGTACCAGCACTTTTAGGCAGTCTCTGTCATCCCAGCAAAAGCTGTTCTTGCATGGGCACTTCTTGTCAGAGGGCCATCATGTGGATTATGAGCATCTAGTAATGCTCAGTGATACATACTGATTATCAGTATGTAAATAGATTTTTTTTTTTCTTTTAAATTGGTTACGCTTCTTCACTTGCCAAGTTTGTTTCCTTGAGCATGTCTGTATTTATATATAGCAAAATTAACAGCGGATGAAATAGGTGCTGAGGATGTTATGTAATTACACGAGAAAAGATGTACCATGTAATGGACAGAGAAGAAAAATGATGAAGAGCTTATATGAAGAAATTAAATCCCATGTTAGGTTTTTTATTAAGGTACTCATATTTACTGAGTTGCCAGCGGTCACTGGTGACCTCAAATGCCAAGATGGTTTTGTTTCTTGTTTGCATTTAAGTATGCGTATGTGCATCTGATATATGTTCACATTAGCTATTCTTTTTACCAGCAGATTAAAATATGGGAGGCAGGATTCTCATCCAGGAAATCATCTGTTTGAAAAACACTGTAAAGTGAAATGAAAAGGAGCGTATGAACTTTAGTGGTACCTAAGTGGTTTCAGTTTGTGCATTGTTAAAAATCATGTGGTGTCCTTTGGTGCCCTTTTCATCTTGTTTGTTTTAATAAAGAAGACCAGTTAGTTTGAAAGGTAGTTCTGAGTATCAGAATTGACTTCTGATCACCATATCACTTCACAATTCTTTATATGTCAGGAACACTTGAAAGTTTATGCACATGTTTGTGGGGATTTTTCTTTTCCTCCGGAGAGATTCAATTATCTATGCTAGAATTCTTCTTATTGTGAGTTATTTTTATAATTGAATCAAAACTGTGTAGTCTGATACAGCCCCAAGTTACCTTTGTGATCTGAAAAATCCTCAAAATGGCCAAATAGAATAACTTTGTCACTTTTTTGTCATACCAGTTTTGACAATGGGTCATTTCATAGATGTCTAAAACAATCTTAAGCCACATTTTATGAATCCAGAACTGTAATCCAATAACAATTTTCTAGCTAAGTGCTCCTCAGTTGCCACTGGGGACTAACTGCATCACTGTTGCTGTTCTTAAAATGAGCTTAAGCTAAAAGGACACAAATTTCATATTTCTTTCCTTATTTTCTTGAGAGTAATCTAAGAAAATGTTTTAAATAATTGCATTCTGGCTTCTTAGGGACATCAGCATAATTGCATTGAGGATACCTTTATTTTTTTTATGCATTTATTTATTAACAAAGAAGTACATTCCATCTGTAAACCAAATGATTGGTCCAGTGGCACAAAACAATAAAGCCATGAAGCCTCTAGTTCATTAAATTGGAATATAGGGATTGGATTACTAATTTATGTTGGTTTAAATTTCATATTATAAATTATAGGATTCTAAGATGTAAGGGAAAAATGTTCCCCGTGACGCAGACTACCTACAGTTCCCGCCAGGAAGATTTATGTAAGACTCATCGAAGATGAAGGAAGGAGGGGTACTGCAGATGGAGACTGGCGTGGTTCATCTGGTACATTAGTGGGTGTGTCACAGAAGACACGGCTGAAAGAAAAAAACCAACCAAACACTCACACATGAACCAACCAACCAAAAAAATCCCCAAACCTTTATTTAAACTGAGGACGTGCTGGAGGGGGTTGCTTTTAAATATGGACAGCTTGAAATGCTGGTTTCTGAAATTATGCAACATGAAGGTCAGGTAACAGAAGAAATGAACAGTGTTTAGAATGCGAGAGGCTTCAGAGACCTTAAGTGGTTTAATTCATTGCTCTGTTGTCTCTCCTGTCATCCACCCTTGTGTTTCATTCAGTGTAATCTTGTATTCAAAACTTTATTGTGAATTTCAGTCTGCTATTAAGTTCCCTCTATTCTGATCATTTTAGTTTGATTTCTATGTTTAACAGTCTCTGGAGTTGCCTGTAGAACCAAATACAAAATCCATATAAGATGATACATTCTTTTCAGAGTTATGATGTTGACTGGATCCCTGCTATTGGGACCTAGTCCTCTGATTTCAGAGATGAAATCTTGACTGGCTCTTATTTCAGCCTTCAAGACCACAGGCAAGTCACTTTCTGAGAACAGCCTTTGTCTTAGTGTTACACATCTTCAAAAGTTGTGTTTGTTTCCTTCTTGAGTAACAGAAGTGTTTCATGAACGCTGCCCTCATATTTTCTGGAGAAATATTAGCTAACCTTTCCCTTTCTTACATAAAATTGATAATTAATCTAAACCACCTGTATGTTAATCTGTCATGAATGTTCTGGAATTGACAGTTGATTTAATGATTCTGAGATGTGATCTTTCCAGCATTTCTGCAATGGAGCCACACTTACTATGAACTTAAGCTGCCTCCCCTCTTCATTCAAGCCTTCTCCTCATCTTCTGTGGGCTTCTCTTTGGAAACGGAATAAGCACAGCAGGATATTTTAGTTTTCTCTCTGTTCTGTGCTACATCTCATCTTTTACAGCATTTTAAGGAAACCACTACAGTAAGTAGTTTAATGTATCTATGAAGTAGCATGTGACAGTCTTTCTCAGGTGGAAGATACAGTTATGATGGGAGTATTTGCTTGCTAGAAGTGTAGTCTCTTTGTAGAAAACTTATTCAGTTATTTGATCTACTCATTGTTGTACTTTGAACCACCATCAATTCTGCTACACAAAATAAAAGATCAAGGTTCTTCCAGGTTAAAATTTGCACTTGTTTCATGAGAAAGGATATTTCAGTCTCTTCTGACCATTAGAAGTGGCCTGCTCCACCCCAGCCCAGAGTCAGGCGAAGGCTGCAAACCCGCAAGTGAGTCAGCAAGAACTGAGGCACTTTCATGAGTACCAGCTCTCTGCTGTAAGCAAGGTGAACTTGGATCAGGTTCCTCAGGGCTGGTCCTGTCAGGTGTTGAACATCTCCAGGGGCTGGGATTGCCCAATCTCCCTGGCCTACACGCTAATATTTTACTATCCTCATGGTGATTTTTTTTTTTTTTTTTTTTTTTAGCAATATTTAATTGCAATATTCCTTGTAGCAACTGGGTGTCCATTATCTCTCAACCTGTTACTTGTGCACCTCTCAAAGAGTCTGGAACACTCTCTCAGTAGTTGAGCACTACTTCAGACTGTTTAAGAGTGGCTGCAGTTTTGATGAGAACCATCTCTGTCTTGCAGAGTTTCAGAGTTTTCAAGAAATAGTATTCTGCCTTTAGTAGTTCCTTGGACCTTATTTTTAGCATTTTGTTGAATCTCATCTAAACTTGATTGAATGAGGGTAAACTAATTCTTATACTTTCTTGTAAGAATCAGGCTTTCTAGTGCAAGGTCTGCCATGTGGGTGTATAATTTGGATTTGATAATCGTATTCTCAAAAGCTGGTTTATGAATGACAGTCCTGCCTTTGCAGCTCACGCTTTTGCTACAAAAACTCATGACACTTGGAGTGCATTATCTCACCAAAGCTGAGTGCATTTCCCTTGAGGCAATGGCTAACCACCGTAAACCTTGATTGTTTCCAAAGGCTCAGAGAGGCCCAAGGGTCCTGAGCTCTGGTTTATGCTGATTTTCCATAATGTATTTGAAGCTTATCTTTCTATACCTTATTGACTCAGACTATATAAGAGCTTGCATAATATGAAAACTGTAAATGGAAGAAAGGTACCAATTATCAAATATGAACCAGATTTTAGGGTGATAAGACATTCACTTTTCATTACAGAACTGGCCTTGCTATTCCTTAATCCTGCCAAGAAGGTGATAGTAGGAGGTTTTAGGCATACTTGGCTGGACAAGATAATCTTTAAGTAAGTTTAATTACTAACTGTCTGTTTCGTTGTTTGTGTGTGGTTTGGTTTTTTTCCTAGTGTTCTCAAATGGGAGATAATCTGAGATGCAAAGTACTTACAGCACAGGTAAGTCACACGACTGATATTCAATTTTTTTTTTTGACAAAAGTAATGAATTTATCAATGTGAAATTGACAGTCTGAAGATCAGGAAAGTAAGGTCTAGGTAGTACTCTAGAAGTACTTGCAAAATGGCAGATACAGGGTTAGACAATACTGCACATAGTTGTAAGTCATTCTGATACTGACAGACCTCTTCCAAGGCATAAAACCATATTAGAGAAATAAGTAATTTTTCCATATTAGCTTTCTTGAATCTCTTCATTGAAACACAGTCTTACAGGTCTGTAAGTCATCCTCATGTGCCAGATACAGTTCAACCTGTTTTTTCATCAGCTACAGTTTTGTATGTGAATTCTCTTCTCTCTTGTGTGGACGTGTACACCCCTACCTTCTCCAGCCAGCTGTCTCCTGCCGGAGAGAAGCATAAAAGATGTTCTCTTCCCTTGCCTTCAGAACAAATAAGAGAGTGGATTTACTCTGTTATTTTAAAGGAGGCGTTCCTCTAATTTGGGAGTAAAGAGATTAATTACTTGAAAAGTAAAGGAAGGAGCTTGCATTTCTCTTTATCGTATAACAGATACTATTTTTTCTAAAGCAAGTTACAGAATTGTATACGAAGTTTGAGTTTATATGAAACAACATAAGTGAGTTAATAATATGGCTTGAGATTTTTCTCTATCTCTCACTGATTCTTGCCAGCAGCATGTATCAGATTAGGAGTATTTTACCATCAGAATAAACTACAAAAAATTTGTGCTGGACCCTGTGCTCCAGGGAGCCTCTACTAACCAGTCAGAGGCAGCCAGCCTGGGAGGACACTGTTGTGAGCTACTTATAATTATGTATATTAACCCTCTCATGAGTGTCACGGGCAAACCACAGCTCCCATTATCTCTTCCCTTTCCTCACATCATCCTTCTTGTCCGACCAATTTCTGACTCTCTCCATTGCCCCTTTGAAGTGGGTTTGCTCTTTTCAGCTCCAGCACAGGCGTTTCTGTATATGCAACTCCCAGCTGCGTTCCACAGGCCTATATTCCAGATGCCTGTGAGGACCAAACAAAGCATTACTGTCTATAGCACAAAGTATATGGGAATACATCTGGAAGAGGGAAATATCAGCTGCCTGATAACAAGGAGGCCACTGTGGATGAAGAACTATTGTAAGGAATTGTGGGAAGAGGAGAAATAAACTGTCTATTTTAGGTTACTTTTTTTTTTTAACCCCTAACAAACTAGGAGTTTAAAGCCTACTGCGGAGACATTAGTTATTTCTTGTCTGAGGTACTGTATTTTGTATCGTACTATAGTATTGTGGGCAGGTTGTAAAGGGGCTCAAAACTGTGGATTCAGTTTTGTAACCAGGTGAGCGGACTCCCTGCCTTCCCACATATTTTGCTTTGGGATCATTTGTTCTTTAAGAGTGATCTGTTGGTGACAGGATGGAGGTCAGTTTTCCCAGATGAGATTCAGGATGGGAGACTCTGTTTCTCAAGTAGATGAGATCTGTGTGCCTTTGCTGTCCCTCAGCCTGAGCCTGCCTGTCTGCTGTCTGCTCTTCCTTTAGGCCATGTACACAGTGTGAGACCCCAAATCTCTGAGGGAGATGGGGTGTTTGTCTCTCAAACAGGGCTCAGGTTTCAGGGCATCAGAATCAGGTGACTGAACTTAGCATCAAAATACAGGTGAAGCACATAAAATAATAATATTGGCAGCTAAGAACAAAAAATGGAAGTGTGGAGAGGATATTGCAAGCATTACTTTAGAACGAGGGTAAAATTACTTTCCAGACTCAGTTAAGTGCTTAAGAAGGAGATTTTTAAAGTTTAACTTGATATACACAAGAACAATTCTTAAAAAATTAAAAGAACAAAGTCATTTGTGCCATAGCACACCTAACACAGATTGTTTCAGCACACCTAAAACAGGTTGTGTCCTCTTTCACGTTGAGAGTAACATAATACTCAGTTTGGTTTGTTTTGGTTTTTTTTCTGAGAATCTTAAACATAAAACACTGTTCTGCACACTTGTTTTTCATAAAGTCTGGATTTTGAAGGGATGCAAGGCACTGGATGTCCTTTTTTCTATGTTGGTATTGGGGAGTTACAGTTCTAGTTTTAGCTTCAGCCTCTAATAAGCCATACCAGTGTAATGTTGTTCAGCCAAAAAGCAACCATTACACTTGTACTATTCAAGCAAATTGGACAAGTGGCAGTAAAGCAGCCAATAGCAGTTTTCTCTCACTCACATTTTTCAAAACACGTTTGATGGCCTCCATGTTATAGTCAGGAAAGGCAGCCCTCTGTTTCTATCATTTCTATTAAATGCCACTTCTTTTAAGTAACTGGCAGTATGCTTTCTTTCTACTCACCAAGCAGTTTACTAATTCAGATAACTCCACAGTCATCAAAGGCTCCTTCTTTGGTTGCACCATAATCATTCTGACAGATCCAGGTAGAGTATTTGGCAGGGATAGCTCAAGGGTTCATTCTTTTCAGAATGTTTACTTTACCTGACATATCTTTCCTAGGTGCCACAGTGATTAGTCATCTATATGTTATTTAAGGGAAGCTAAGGAATACTATTCTCTCCGTATAAGAAACAGCTAAGAGGGTGTATAATAAAAATTAAAAAAAATACAAAACCACTCAGCACTGAAGACGACATGCTAGGAGAGAATTAAAATAAGTCACATGGCAAGCAAAACACTGTGTAGAGCAGTTTGTGCATGTGAATTCCAGGTAGGGCAGAAAATACTGACTGCCACTGAGATTGCCTGAAAATTCTCACTTATAAACTACTGTAAACAAGATTTTTTTAAAATTTATTTTTAATCTTCATAGACCTTAACTGATTGTGTTCATGTTTTCCATGTTGGGCTTCCTCCTGGGGCAAAGTGTTTGAAATGACTATGATCAAAATGGTTTGGCTGTTTCTGGAAAGGAAGTGAATGTGTATTGCTCTGTATAAAATTTTGAGCACTTTTCCCCCCACTGAATTCAATCTTTCTTTTGTTACTTCAAAATACCATCAAAATCTACTTTCAAAGTGTGATCTTCTGTCCTTGAAGTACTGGTTTCTGTTGCGAAAGATGCTATTGTTGCTTTATTCCATAAGCTGAAATGATAGAGGTCTGTACAGTGACTCTAAATATTGCCAGTGATGCTAGTGAGCCATGGGTTCATCAGTAGGGTTCCATGCTGTGGCACTTGAGGAGAGCTGGATAGCTCTGAATTTTTAGAAAACCGGTAATTTGCAAATGGAGATTGTGAGCTGGGAATTTAAAATCAGGGTGAAATCTGCTGGATAAAGTATGGACAGCACTCACTTAATGAGCAGTTCAAATATTTTGTTCAAATATTTCAAATGCAATATTTTGTTTTTTCTCTTCTGATAAATGTGTGCCTTCAGGTCCTCTTTATTGCATGCTTTTCAAAACTTGCTCCAGAGACAGAATTATTAATTTCCTCTTAGGTTTCTGTATAGCAGTCAACACTACAGTGCTTCACAAACCATTAATGAAGTTATTTTCACAATACCCTGGTGAAATGAGAAGGAATTATTGTCCTCATTTGACAGATGGAGACTGGGACACAGTCATTCAAGGTTGAAAGTATCTGCTAATTTGGGAACCCATGCTGAGACATCCTGCTCCAATCGTCTTTAGAATATTTAACATTGGATAGTAAGCTGAAAGCTGCATTTGTGAGTGATGAGCACTTTGAGCAAGGTAGAGCCCCAGGTTTTACCCCAGGTTTTAAGTCAGGCACTGACCATGTGAGGAACATACAATTGATAAATGACCTTGTGTGAAAAACTTAGTTTTAAGAAACTTGTCCTGTATCTCATAGACTGTCTTGTGACAAAAGTAGGTGTAGACTCCAGACTCTTCAGGACAACTTTTAAACTACCTTAAGTAGGAGATTGTGGTTGTGGGTTGTTTTGTTTTGTTGTTGGGGTTTCTTTGTTTGGTTTTTGGTTTTGATTTTTTTCTTCTTGCATTCCTCACTCATTACACAGCTCTGAACCTGGGCAATGGTGATGCACGGGCAGCCCTTCTCATCCTCAGGCAGCCGCCTTCTGCCCTGCGCGGGTGCATCCCACAGACAGCACATGCCATACGCTGCTTGAAACAGTGACCTTGTCGAAAACTCAATTTGTGATTATATAACTAAGTTGTATGATGATGCATTTACCAAATGCCAAGGTCTTGTCCCATCTTTGATCACAAACAACTAAACTCTGAGGCGTATCAATGGAGAGCACTACAGAGGACTAATGAGATGGCGAGTATACTGGCGTAAAGTGGCTCTCCGTGTGTTTGTGTAGTCAGCTATAGCTTGAACAGTAATGGTTACTGTTTAATTGTACTGATTTCCTCCCATTCCCCATCTCTTGTCCCTGGTTTTGTACCTAGATCCCAAACATTGTGGGGTAGGAACTACTATGTTGTGCTTGTACAGAACTTAGTGTAGTATAGTCTTGGTCAATGGACCTTAGCTGCTCTGGTAGAGTCCCTCTTCATTCACATTATTCATGTTATCATCTGAAAAAAATGAGTCTCTCAACTACTTAATTGAAATACTTGCTGCATCAACTGTCCTCTGTGGACGTCTGAGGTGGTGATCCCTGACAGTTTGCTATGTGTTTTGACCACCTAGAATGTTGTAGGGTCAACTGCAATTTGTTCACTAACTTTCGTTTCTCTTAAGTGAATTTAATGTGTTTTATACTTTTCAATTTACTAAAGTGCCAGTAGTTTATTAAAACAGAACATTAAATTGACCTGTATACCTGTATCACAGGACTGTTGTGAAAATTAATAATTAGATAATGTTTGTAAAGCGCTTTTTATAAGTGAAAAGTGCTATAAAGTGCTAAGTATTATTATTGCAGCGTGATAGAGATCAACAAAACACAAGTGAATTAGCTCTAGGTTTAATCCTTATAAGGCAAAGCATACCAGGGGCAAAATAACATTACAGTTATTTTTCTTACATCCAGCACTTCATTAAGTACCACATAGGGTTGTATAACTCTGTGAGAGTCTAACTTAGTAAAGTTTATAATCATAGCAGGAAAAGTTCTCACGGGTTTTGCAGGCAAGACTTGTATGTACAGCCTTTGAGGTCACGCAGAGTTCCTGCAGCTCTGCACTGTTAGTGCCTCCAGTTGCATGTAGGGACATCACTGCCCACCTCAGCTCTCTCCAAGTTAACCCCTCTAGCAGGAATGCTTCTGTCTAGGTTAGATAGTACTGTCGCTAAGTACAGGCCTTCACTGCAGGGAAAGTGGCATGGTGCCATTGGATGAATACAGACATCTAAATCTTCTCAGGATTTTACTGTGCTTTCTCTCACCAGCAATTTTCCACAGACTTGGTTACTCCTTAATCTCTGCTTTTCCTCAAAATTTTTGCTGAAGATGTTAGGAAAGACACGCCCCAGCACATCGCTTCTCTTTTAGCCCCAGTCAGTCTTTAATGGCTTTGAGAAAGTCAGTCGGCACTTTCTTTCCCTTTTAATTCTCACATCTTGCTGATCTTGCTTCAGGTGGCCTGTTGCTACTGCTGCACTCATTGCTTTTCCTGAGGATGGCATAAACACAGAATATTTTCTCAAGTCCAATTCTGGCACTGCTTGTTTTCTGCCTCATTCTCTGTACGACAGTCTTGAGCCAAAACTTAAAGATAGCATTAGTTACTTGGTATAGCTACCTGCTATTTTCTGAAAAAGAGGAATGTAAAGCAGCCTCCCCAAAGAAGTGATGTGCCAAAATTTGGAAGATGGCCCATTGAGAAACATTACATACCTCTTTCAATTGGATTTAAGTTCTGTTAGGCTGTTTTACATATATATACACACACATATATATATATACTTTTTTCCTTTTTGGTGGGGCTGGCATGTTTCTTGTTTGTTTGTTCATTTTCTCCCTTCCCTCCCTCCCTCCTGTAGGAACTGTCAATAGACAGCCTCTTAAATCCTGGCTGCTGGTATGTGGACTGACTCTACAATCCCATCTTAATTTTACAGTAGCCACTCTAGCCTGACTGAAGCATTCCTCCGCCTTATCTTAAAAAAAAAAAAAAAAAGTGCACCAAGGCACCATGTCACCCACTACAGTTCATATCCAAACTACTGTGGTAGTTTAGTGCATTTGTTTGCTTCTGGAATGTGCAAAATGTGTGTTAAAATGTTGAGGTTTACATGGTGAGTGCTAAAGAGAAAACCAGTTACCCTGAGCACCAGGTGCATGAGATTCAGGGGAACAATTTCTGAACACCTCAGACAGGTGTCAGTCAGGATCTAATTGCAGCTCATAGAGCAAATCTGCAAAACACCTGTGCTGGGAAAGACCTGCAGCTTACAGAGCTCATGAGATCATGGCTTCTTATGCACATTGTCTTTAGACATCCTCAATATGTCCTGCTTCAGGCAGTCTCAGGAAGGTGACACTGGGGTCCTCTGTAGGAAGGACTCCTTCTGCCTTCATGTCCAGATGCTGACTGTGGCACATACAGGGCCATGTGGGCTAGAACAGATGAAGGCTGGAGAGAACCACAGCCCTGTGACCTGCCCTGTTCCACAAACACATTCCTGTGTGCGGGGGGGTGTAGCTGAGGTTTCCCTGTGGGACTTGCCCATGGGACAGCTGTGTTGGCCCTTCTGTGGGATGCAAGGTAAGCACAGGTGAACTTGATCGTAAGCACAGCCCCAGTACCTCTTGTGCAGCCTGGTACTGGTAACTTTGTGAGGTAGATATGAGAGGAACTAGAATTAAAATGTAGATGAACAGGCAAAAGATTTGTTTTAGGGGCCTACTGATAGATTTCTGTTATACTTGTGGTTTTGTGCAGTGGTAGGATTTCTGTGTGGGTAACACAATGAGGAGAGGGAATTGTAACTCTGTGAAGGAAAGGGAAGCTCCACCTTACCCAAATTGGAAACAGGTGACTCAAAAAACCAACAGGGTGGGGTGGGGATTATTTATAGTCAAACCAGCAAGGGGAGGATTATTTATAGCTAAACCTGGAAGCAAGGTGACAGGTGGTGAGGAGCACTTGGGTCAGACAAAGACATCTGCTAGGAATGTCAGCAATACAAAGGTAACCCCTGTATGCAGTAGTAAATGATAGGACAGAAATTACAGCTGACCTGGAGGAAGAAAGGTTGCAGAGGCACATTTGAGGGAAGCAACAACGTGTCAGACAAAGGAATTAACTAGAAGTAGGCACACTGCCAAAATTAAAGTCTATATACCAATGAGAGACTTAAAGTCAAAAATAGGTGAACTGAGTGCCTGGGGATGGAAGAAGACTGACCTTCACAAAGTAAGTGCAACTCAAACTGTTGATACGAATGAAATATTGCAGTACCTAATTATTAGCTGGACAGAATAGATCAGATGCTGGAATATTTCAGTACATGGCTGTAAATGATGTAGAACAGACCAGCCATGAGGATGGGGTGTAGCTTTTCTGCAATCCAGCCATCTAATGTTCTCAATGAAAAGGCATACAATAACTTGGCAAGGAACTGCTGTTCTTCTATTATAGTGGTTTTAGAAGTTTTAGGAATATCCTGAACTTTGTGTGATTTCTTTGGTGTGGAATTATTTTTAAATTGGAAGAAAATTCACCAAAAGTAACGGTGAGTTTTTAGTACTTGTAGCCTGCTCAATGGAATGATGCTGAAGACCTGGTTCATATTCTCGACTGATGGTGCTTGCTGTTGCTCTGGCATGATATAATGTAGACAGAAATGTGTAGGTACCTACTGCTTGAGTGTGAAAAAGGGTTAGTGTAAATGAAAATTGTTCCCTGCCTGTGTAGCTGTGGGGAATATCAAACAGGTAGCATTTACCCATCTATAAAATGATTGTATGTGACAACAGGGCAAGGTTCAAAGAACCAGTTTCTTGACAATTCAGATGATTACGCTGAAGATCAGCTAGTTCTTCAGACAAGCGCAAATGGAGAGCTCTCAGTCATATATGAATTGCCTCAAGGTATCTATCTATACTTAGTAATAGTAGCCACAGTATAATTAGGTTCCCTGTCTTTGGGAGAGAGAGCACAATAGCCTCAGTGGTTTAACACTGGGAAGCCACCACTGGACTGTTTAAACCATTCTAAAATGTGCTTTGGCATGTTTGCAGTGCCTAAAGCAAATTTGATGGGCTAGAAAAATTTCTTATGTTATCTTGTGTTCTGGTAATTTTCTTTTTAAAAAATAAATTAATGAAGAAATGTAAAGTTAAAAACTGAAGAAACCCAGAGGTAGTCAAAGAAAGATGTTACTGTGGGAGAGACTTGGATTTTTAATTCAAAGGGGGGAGAGATGCAAAATGAAGAACTCTAAGGGGGAGAAGAGTTTTTGGGAGGGCAAAGAGAATGACTTGATGAGCAAGGAATACAGAGCTGGTCAAATGAAATTTCATGCATCTCATGATTAGTGTATAGAACTCATTGCCATAAGATGTTATGAGAACCGGGCACTTAAGAGGATTGAAAAAGATCAGACGTTTGTATGGGTGATGAGATAATCCAAATTATATTGAGTAGAATAAAAACATTAATAAATTAAGATGTAAAACTGAATGCTTGTGGGCAGGATACAAACACATGTGGATGGGATTCCAAGGAATCTCCATGCTTGAGGTGATTATTCCATAATTTTCCCCTCGGAGTTTTTTTCGCTTTCCTCTGTAGCAATAGGTATGGATGCAGTTGAAGATCTACTGAGGGAACTCTGTGTTTCTGTGCATTTGTGCTTGTGTAGGAGGAGAAAAGAGGGTCCCATAAGAATATATTCCTCTTTGGTGCTTCTTAGGAGAAAATAACTTTTAGACAATTCTAGAGAACACAAGCAAAGTAACCTTGCTGTTATTGGCAGCCGGGCCTGGCTCCTCAGTTGTGTGGCAGGCAGACCTGTTCAACTCATCCTTAGCTCTCAGCCCCCACGCTGCACCAGGTGTGAATTCTATGCAATGCAGAGTCCTAGATGACTTTCTGCGAGCCCATTGTATTTTTGCCCCCGTGTTCTCCTTCAAAGTAAAGTTATCATTTGAAGTATATAAACGTATTATTCCTACCCAAATGGAGTGGTTCCTCACAGGTGATCAGCCTCATGCTGGCGCTCCGCAGGTCACGGGCTGTGAGTGCTCTGCCAGTGGCAGTGTGTTAGGGCTGTTGCCTGGGGGTCCCGGTGCAGCCCCCAGGCTGCCAGGTGAGCCAGCACAGCAGGTGTGCTTTCCACCCCTGCCCTCCAGCAAACTGGGACTGCATCTAGCCACATGGTGGTCTGCTCCCCTGACCTCTGTTCTGCATGATGAGGTGGAAGTCTTTGGGAATTGCTTTGCCAAGCCAAAGTGAATCTTGCCAATTAAAAAAAGGCAGTAGATTGCCACTGATATTTTTGTCATTTCCAAAGGTAATGCATTTAATCCTGTCTGTCACTGTTGCTTGACTCTATGGCTCCTGTAGCCACTTCCAGGCACTGAATTGAATGGAAATATGGAGGGGGGGGTGGGAACAAAACCAAAAACCACAGTAGCTATACTGCATTTATTATGAATTTGAGGAGGAAGAAACTGCTTCAGTGCTGCCTCCTTTTCATACTTCGTATCTCTAAAAGTAGACAGTTAATTACATTCCATGGTTACTGCTATTGTAATATGTGCTTATTTGAAGTGCAAAGATAATCATCGATTGTACACTCTTGACTACACTATTAATGGTTTCAATACCTACATTGTGTTTACATTTTGCTTTATAACTAACACTTAGCCATTGTGGTTTGAACATGTAGTAATTCAGTGAATGCTGTCTCCATGTAATGCCCTTGCCATTTCATTCTGTGGTATTAAGTCTTGTTTTTCTAGGAAGGTCTTGAAATGTGGGGCATTATGTATGAGTTATGCTAATTTGTTAGGGCAATGAATACATTAATTTCATTAGTAAATGGCCTCAAAGCAATAATTACCAGTGTAGGTGTGTCAGAAAGGATCATGTTCAGTTTTGCCAGTTAATTATTAAGATTTTGTTCTAAGGGACCGAGATTTGACATCCAGCTTCAATTTAGCCATAAATAAAAGTCTGAAGTTTATCGGGCTGAAGAAATCTAGCCAAGAACTTGTTTTGCTCTTAGGAATTTCTACTTCTTGTCTAATTGTGACTGCCAATAAGATGCCAAAATAATTAGTGTCAGTGATATGAGGTTTATACCATACCTCCCAAAAAGGCACATCATAATGAAAATAGCAATCATACTTTTTCATTTGTCTTGTCTCACCTTATGTTACAGAATGCCAAATTATTCAATGGTCGTATTAATTGCTAGTGCAGTATTAAATTTGAAATGGCTGCAGTGTATCATTAAAGCTGAAGGAGTTTTTTGATGGAGTTTACTTCTAATGGCCTAATTAGGTTTTTAAGTTATACCTACGTACTTCTTGAACTTTCCACAGCTAACACTGTAAAGCAGACAAATGGAGGCAACTGTGCACCTGGATTACTTTCCATATATGTGACCCTATTTTTAATTACAGTGGACCTAATAAAATGCTGTTCAGTAATAACATGCTTTTAGGCACCTTGCAATTGTATTTTTTCCAAAGGAAACTTGGAAAATTGTGTACTTGGGTGGAGATACGTGTCTCAATTATTACAATGGTAGCAAATAAGAATTTCCCAATGTTTCAGTTTTGTGATCTGCTTTGTAAAAGAGACACAGACCCTCTGTTCTCAGCACTGAAGTTACTTATAATATGTTTATTTCACAATATATTTTCTGTTTTAAATTGCAAAGCAAAACTTTTCAGATCATGACAGAACAACACTTGAGAAAAATAGGACTGATAGCTGTTTACTGTCTCTCTTTAGTTACATCATCAAACATGCTTCATTACTTGGTTGTATCACAGGAAAACGTACCATAAATGGAAACAAAGGACACGTAGGGCTCCCCATACTTCCCATCAGTGGGCAGAGATAACAGCTGGTCAGAGCAGCTATTTCAGCTCTGAAATACATTTTATGCTGAGTGCAGGACTCCAGCCAAGCTCTTCAGATTTAGAGCAGAAGCCATCATTAGTCCAGTCCAGTAAGTATATACTTTGCAGAGTTTACTCCCTGACCGTATTTCGTAATCTCAAGCAGAGTGAATGATGACATTATATTCAGCTTCTTAGATATACAGATACAAAGAGTGGGTGTCTAATTGTGGCTTTCTTTTGCATGATTGATAACTTTTCATTAGTTAAGCTGATCTTCAGTTGCATTTGCTTATATCTGTCCCAAGGCAAACTGGTCTCACAAGGAGTTTTGGCATATATCTAGGCAGCCTGGTTACTTTACCTTTTGTTCTGGTTCAAGCTCCTGAGAACCTAACCATGCAAAGAAAAACAAGTACTGTGCTGTTAGGACAGTAACTGCAGGCAAGCACACCCATTTCTCTTGCTCAAAGACTTTTATTCTGGACTGCTTCTTTGCTGTGCCAGTATTGGTCTAGGGACTCAGAAGCCAAGAGAATGAGATCCTTTCTGTCTCAGATTGGGCCCTTTTCCCAAGATATTGGGAGGAAAATGAGTCTTCCTTGTGTTTATTAGGCAATTAAGTGAAATGTATTGACAGTATTCGAACAAATCTATCAGAGTAATTTAGGAATACTGTTCACCATAGATATTCTGGAATATCTAGCAAAATGTAGACAAACTCCCTTCTTAAATTTTCTTCCCAAAAGATAAATCCCCTGGGAAATCAAGTTTTGTAAAAGCTGTCAGTAGCGAAGAATTTTTTTTTTTTTTTTCCCCTCATGATCAAACATTCAGGTCTTTCAGAGACAGATTGCCAGCAAGTCTGTTGCTTATCTGCATATTCTTTTTTTTTACCATTAGTATGAAGTTTAAACATTTAAGGATTGATTTAATATTTATGATATAGTTTAATAAAAGTTTAGTGATGTAAGGGAGCTGGTGGTTAAGATGTGCTTTGTGCTTGAGCCCCACTAGAAACTCATTTACTTACTTACAGAATCGAATGCTAAGTAAAATAAACAGCATGGCTTTCTACTGACATTTTATAGCCACCTTAAAGGAAAGGTGAGGAGGGGGGTTGTGTTACCATGTGGATTTAATTCATGAACTTCCACTCAGAGTGCTCAAAGGCAATACGGTAGTTGAGCCAACTTTCTCTGTTAAATCACAAAAAGAGAGAGGTGGGTTTTTTTTTTTTAAAAAAAAAAACCCAAATACAGGGGATCAACTGCAGCTGCAAAGAGGAAATTTAGAATTATCATCATAGCAGTATCAGAAGGTTCTTTATATTTATAGCTTCATAAAAGTTCACAGCTAGAGTATTTGCTGCAAACTCATAAAAGAACTAATGAAAATTTCTGCAGGTTTTTTTTTTGTGGACAGTGATTTCTTAATCCCCTAAATCCTGATGAATTCTTATATTCAAAACATTTGTAAAAGAGGAGGGAAAAGGACTTCTTGTTACTTTAACAGGGTAGGTCACACTTAAACTCACTATGGGACAAACTGTGCTATAGTTTTATTTGGGTAATATTGTCATACTCAGATGTACTCACTAACACCAAGTTGACTGTTCATGACAGTATTATTCAATGTAAAAGGAAAAAAGTTATAGCATTATGTTGCCTTTGTGAAGATATTTGCTGTATTGTTTGGATAAACTTTAAAATTTGATTTGTAATCATAACAGTGATTATTGCTTCAACATTAAAAACACTCTAACCAATAAGATTCCTTCAGGTAAATAGTATTCAGCAGTAATGAAAACCTTGTGTTTTAATGTACCTCAGAGGGCGTTGTTACTCAATAATTCACAGGTTCTCTGAACTTGTGTGACTGAAAGCGGAAAGCTTATTTTGTTTACATTCCAAAAACTATGAAAATGATATCAGTATTTTTCTCTCCAGGTGCTGTGGAAAACCATTCCTGAAAGAAAAGCTAGTGATAGTAATAAGTTAGGTGAATATTTAAACTACACTCCTTTAGAAGTAAAGTGACTTGCATAGGTGTGGCACTGATAACTAGGAGAAAATCGCAGTACGTTCTGCAGCTCTGTAAAGAGCAGAATTGTTTAGGAACTGCCCTTTGTGGGTGAGAATGAGGAGGGGAAAAGAGTAGAAAATGTTGGGGGGGAAAAAGCTCCATTATTTTCACCATGCTGGTTCTTTACCATTCTGAGCTTGTGAATAAGGGCAGTGTCTATGGTTTTTTTCATCTGTGTAGTTGTGGAAAATTGTGAGAACTTGCAAGAAAACTTGCTATTTTTTTCAGATTAGGAGTAATAGTGCAGTGAAATGACTTCTTTTGCAGATCTGTCTGAGAGACACCTCTAACAGAACTGAGCCATTCAGGCGGTCCTGTCAGCCCAAGCCATTTTATCATTTTTGCATGCAGTGTGCCTCAAGCTGTGAAGCTATTTGTTGAGCTAGGCTGTGTTACTGTTTGACTGAGAAGACGACAAATGTTCCATATTATCCTTAATTTCCACATAATTGTTTTAATCTTTGTTTTATAACAAGTGTATAAAAGTGCCCTGAGAGTACCTTTCTGTTTGGTGTTGTAGGTGTCTTATTTAGAGTTCAAACAAGATGGAAATATTCAGGTCTGCTTTTTCTTCCTCTCACCTGAATGGTTCACAAGATGCACTCCAAAAGTAAAATATTCAGCCATTCTCACTGCAGAACTCTACCTCCACATGTGAAAGCATGTGAGGCTGCATTTCTCATCCATCTCATTCTGGATATGTTTAGCAAATTGGATTAGGGCAAGTGACAGCTTTGGCTGGAGATATGTGCTCCTGCCAACTCCACAAAACACTTTGGTATTGCTGAGGGATCATATGTTCCAAGTTAAAAGGACCTGGGGAGTGAGGGAAGAAGGAATATCTTACCTGTGACTCACCACTGCTTCCCGTCTTGCATCTTGACTGTGTGTTTATTCAAAGAAGCTGAACAAGTACTCTTGCATAAAGAAAATTACATTGTCCAGAACTTCTGAAGGGGCAAGATTGAAGAGAAAACACACAAGAATCTCGCATGGAGTCCTTTCAGTTTGGCACTCTACCTAGATGTTTTATGCCCAGTTAATGACAGCTTGTCTCACTTAGCTCCCAATGGCCAGCTGTCTGCAGCCTTCACTCTTGGACTCCTTAATTCACAGTGGCATCTTCAGCTGTGTCTGTCTTTAGGAGGGGCTACTTCTGGATGGTGCCCCATCTGTACACCTGAACTTTACTCGGAGGTGGGGACTCCCTTGGGAGTACCCAACCAAAGAGCACGTTTGACACAATTCCTCCACACCAGTCTAATGGGAGGGAGTTAGAGAATTAACAGAGCATAAACTAAGAGTGAAAGAAGGTCCCAGAGAATTTTTCTGTTTGATTCTGTACAAGTTAGAATAATGACAACCAATCTGCAGAGTTTAATGGCACATGATGCCACCGTAAAACATCTGTGGGATGCCACAGGAAGCCTATAGTAAGTGCAGCATTCTATAACATATTTCCATAAGGGTGTTTTGATGGGAGGGGACACAGTTGCTGAAATTAGTGGGGTGGTAGGGTTGTCTTTGCATGCCTGACAGAGAAATATGGAAACTTTGGATAGTTCTTTCACAAGTTGTTTTCAAGCCTGAAATAGAGCCTAGTCTTCAGGGGGAAAACAAGCATCCTGATTTCACCAGACGTTAATGTTTAGTTCCTTGGTCCCTGTAATAACAAGCCCAGTGAAAAGGGGAAAGTCATATGAATACACTTTCTGACATTTTGTTTATTAACACTTTATCTAGGCTAGTAGTAGATGAATAGACTTGTCAGCAGAAATCTCTTGGCGAAGCAAATAAAGAATCTTAATAGGCAGGGAGAAGAGAACTAACAGCAAATTGCTCACAAAGAGCTCTAATTTATTGGTTTCTTTTTCATGAAGATTCTGTTCTGGATTCTGGCTTTGCCAGAAGAAACAGCTGAATGATGACATGGATTCTGAGAAAGAAACTGTGCTGTCTGGTAGGAAAGGAGAAGACTTAAAGATTCTCTCTCCTCTAACACTTTCTTCAACATAGTTCATGCTACACAGCGAACAGTTTTCTTAGTTCAATTTGTTTGTTTTAGTGAACTGGCCAAGTCTGCATTTTTAGAAGTGCTGTGATGCTGGATTCCTCTTGTGACTGGCTGCAGTAAAAGAACAAGTAAGAGCTTCTCTGGGTCTGTAGTGCAAATGCTGCAGAGCCCTGGGTTCTGGATGTGCAGCTTCATGGGACTACGGGTTTGCTGTACACACCTATACCTGCTGGGACTACTGGCACACTGCTCTTGGGGTCAATGGAGCTACTAGGAGGCACGGCACTGCCTCATTTCCTTCCCACCAGCCTAGCTGGGACACCCTGTTCTCTTGGACAAGGGAAGAAGCTGGAAATTCCAGGGTTAAAGTTATGACATTTGTTTGAAGTATGCTTAGTAGTGACAAGTTGGACATTTTGTATTTCATTACTGGCTGTGCAGTCAATGGTGACCACAAATGTGTAGCATACAACTGAATGAAGTTCTACAATTAGTAGAAATAAGTGTAATCTACACTGTATTCCTCCCAAATCCGTTGCTGTGATAGAGACTGTATCTGTAAGATTCTTAACCAGGTGAGCAGGAGGAGCTGTCACAGTGCATTAGAAGAGCTGTGGCCTCTTTCACAGAATCACAGAAAGTTAGGGATTGGAAGGGACCTCAAAAGATCATCTAGTCCAATCCCCCTGCCAGAGCAGGAACACCTAGGTGAGGTTACACAGGAAGGCGTCCAGGCGGGTTTTGAATGTCTCCAGAGAAGAAGACTCCACAACCTCCCTGGGCAGCCTGTTCCAGTGTTCCATCACCCTGACTGAGAAGAAGTTTCTTCTCAAATTTAAGTGGAACCTCTTGTGTTCCAGCTTGAACCCATTACCCCTTGTCTTACTGTTGGTTGTCACCGAGAAGAGCCTGGCTCCATCCTCGTGACACCCACCCTTTATATATTTATAAACATTAATGAGGTCACCCCTCAGTGTCCTCTTCTCCAAGCTAAAGAGAGCCAGCTCCCTCAGCCTTTCCTTGTAAGGGAGATGCTCCACTCCATCATCTTCGTGGCCCTGTGCTGGACTCTCTCCAGCAGTTCCCTGTCCTTCTAGAACTGAGAGGCCCAGAACTGGACACAATATTCCAGATGAGGTCTCACCAGGAGAGAGTAGAGGGGAAGGAGAACCTCTCTCGACCTACTAACCACCCCTCTTCTAATACACCACAGGATGCCATTGGCCTTCTTGGCCGCAAGGGCACAGTGCTGGCTCATGGTCATCCTGCTGTCCACCAGGACCCCCAGGTCCCTTTCCCCTACACTGCTCTCTAACAGGTCATTCCCCAACCTGTACTGGAACCTGGGGTAGTTCCTGCCCAGATGTAAGACTCTACATTTCCCCTTGTTATATTTCATTAAATTTTTCCCTGCCCAACTCTCCAGCCTGTCCAGGTCTCACTGAATGGCAGCACAGCCCTCTGGCGTGTCAGCCACTCCTCCCAGCTTGGTGTCATCAGCAAACTTGCTGATAGCACACTCAATTCCCTCATCCATGTTGTTGATGAATATATTGAATAATACTGGTCCCAGTACTGACCCTTGAGGGACTCCACTAGATACAGGCCTCCAACCAGACTCTGCCCCATTGATCACGACTCTCTGGCTTCTTTCCTTCAGCCAGTTCGTGGTCCACCTCACTACCTGATCATCCAGTCCACACTTCTTCAGTTTAGCCGTGAGGATGCTGTGGGAGACGGTGTCAAATGCTTTACTGATGTCAAGGTAGACCACATCCACTGCTCTGCCTTCATCAGTCCACCTTGTTATGTCTTCATAAAAGGCTATGATGTTGGTCAAGCACGACTTCCCCTTGGTGAAGCCATGCTGACTGCCCCGATGACCCTCTTATCCTTGATATGCCTTGAGATGGCACCAAGGATAAAGTGTTCCATCACTTTCCCAGGGATGGAGGTGAGGCTGACCGGTCTATAGTTGCCCGGGTCCTCCTTCTTGCCCTTTTTGAAGACCGGAGTGACATTTGCTTTCCTCCAGTCCTCAGGCACCTCTCCCATTTCCCAAGACTTGGCAAAGATGATGGAGAGCAGTCCAGCAATGACTTCAGCCAGCTCCCTCAGCACCCGTGGGTGCATCCCATCTGGACGCATGGATTTATGGATGTCCAGATTGCTTAACTGGTCCCTAACCCAGTCCTTTCTAAACACAAGTCATTATTCGCCAAGATTACTAAAAACTTCTCTAACCCAACCCATTCAGCCTTCAGTTTTATGTTGGTGCTATCAGAGAAAGTGCTGTGTTTTCAAAAGAGTAATTGCTGGGTGACCTCACGGGGCAAGTTCATCCTCTTATTCCTTTCCTTGCCTTGGACAAGCAGAAAGGTGCAGAATGTAATGATACAACCTTAAAAGTGCTTGAAGTCAAGATGGAAAAAGGTGGAGAGGTAGGGATAAAGTAGAATAGGACAGCTCAAATTTTAGGGATATAATTTGTTTCTTTGATTAATTAAATTTCCTCTTCCGGTGTTAAAATTTTCTCTGATCCTCTGTCATTGTCACTTGACCTTGTCAGAATGTCATTCTGAAGTATACAAAAAAAATAAAAAAAAAAAAAACCCACAAACAAAAAAATGCTGAAACATGGCAATCTAGAAGTTGTAATATTTTTAATGTAGGGCTTTATTGGTCTTTTATTGCTCTACTCGAAGCATTCCTGACTTTCAGGTGGAAGGAAGAATAAAAGAACAGGTTGAGCCGTGTAAAGGTAGTAAGACAATGGGACTGGTTTAGTTATGTAAGCTAATTGCATGTTGTTTGTTTTTTCTTTCTCCTCTGTGTTCCTAAAATTAATTCCTTCCATAAAGCCAGTACAATAACTTCTGTTCCAATAAAAGCTCGTCAGGCTTTCTCTTCTGCTGGAGAAGCAACATCAGAAAACAGAACTGTTGTAGAAACTCAGGAAATGTAGTTGTATTTTCTGCTGTGTTTCACATTTTCTTTGTCCCAGACCCTGATGGAAGAAAGACAAGACTCCAAGAATGTGGTTTAACAAGGCTGTAACTTTACATAATGTTTCAAGGAACTCTCTGACAATAATTCATCCAGCATAGGTCATTCATCCTATTGTAATCCACTCTGCAAAGGGCCCCTGTCAGCTCTCTACCCCATTAACCAGGCGCAGCACCATTGCTGAGACTTCACTGCTATGCTCTCATGCAAGGCAGGGGGAATTGACTTCTCACTGTTAAGGAGATTCAGAGCTTCAGCCTGCTCTTCACCAATTCCTTTTATTGGTCAGTGCTCTCCCCTATGCAACTGCAATTCTAGTTTTTTAAATGAACAAGAAGCCCTTTTGAAAAATGTTCTACAAACAGGAATTTGCTGAATTGCAACTCTCCCTTTGTCATCCCCAGAAGAGGAAAGAAAAAGGATAAATAAAATGTTTGCAACATTTGCTTCCCATGAAGGTGCTTCTCTTCTCAGGTCCACAGAACCTGTTATGTGCATGGGAAGGTTCTGAAATGCAGTAATTTTACTATGCTAAAGCTGCTGTAACTTTCGAAGCGTGAGTTTTCTGGATGGAAACTAGAGGCAAGAGGAAAAGTTTATAAGGTCTTTTGATTTAGTGGGGCCAGGAGGGAGAATGGTGAAGGGAAAAAAGACTTAACATCTACATAATGCTTTTTAGTCAGATTCTTCTGACACAGTGGGGCATTAGGTTTATGAAAGTTGATGTTAAAGGCAGCCTTATTTATCCACATTAACATTAATTTCATGCCACTAAATGAATAGAGTGATGAAAGATTTAGTTCTTTTCAATAAACTAACCTCTAAAGATTTAATTAAAAATATACTTTTATACCCCTCTATTTACCAGTTCCTTCCCTATGAAGGAAAAGAAAAATGTCATAAAAATATTAAAATCTTTTACTTTTTTGCCCGGACACCTGTGTTTTGGTGTGGAAACATATAAGACTTGCATTCAAGAAGTTGCCTTCTCGAACTATTTTTCATAACATTATTTCATCAGATGTTCTTAATTTTCTGCATGACATTATCTTTTTGAGCTGATATAAGACTGGGCTGTGGTATTTGCATATTCAGGATGGAATTGTATAGCTTAGCAGTGTTTCTGCTTGTGTATGGAATTTTTAAAATTTATTATTATTTTTACTTGGGAGAATCTAAGGGACAAGTCTTTCCAAAGGTTTTCCTTTGCTCTTCAGGTGATTTTTGCTCTCTTCTTTTTAACCAGGAGAGTTTTCACTGGACTATTCTAAAACATGCTGTAGTATTATAATCAAGTGATGATCTGTACATATATTGGACATAATTTCATTTTCTTGCAGGGATGTAATATAGATTTCTTCAAGGAGAAAGGGTTGATTTTAATTTAAATAGCATAGCAGACAGAACAGGAGTGGATTATCATTAGAAATAGGTGGGGGGAAGCTTCTGACTTACATCGAGTGCCAGCAATGTACTGCTTTGATTTGAATTATGCAGCTAAGAGGTTGCATTGGAAAAGATGCCGTGCTGGATGTCTATGGGAGAGCTGTGAAGGTTGATACTTGGTATTTAAGAATTAGTGAATTAACAGTACTTCCTGCTGGAGTCTAAACAGCCTGGAAGGCAGATTTCATGTATCTGTTCCCTGTTTTTCTCTTTCCTTAATCTCACCACAATTAATTGAATCAAAGCCTAGACAGAAGTGAAGCACTCCCATTTTGTCACTGTACGTACGTGGGCTTGATAAAGCACATCTGAATCATGATGCTGGCTATCCCTTTGAGTACCAGACACTGGCTTTGTCGGTGAGTGCTCTGTCCACAACAGTGGCCTCTTTGGGTCTCTGTTTGCACCTATGCCACGCTCAGATACTCCATTTTCTCAGCTTTCTCCAAATTAACTGTGAAACTTGGAGGCAGTAAATGATGGGTTCTGTCTTCAGCAGCCTGAGCTATTAGGCACAGGGACTTGATTTTCACACTTGATTTTCATCAGCTGTAGGCCTGATGTGTTTCACCAGTGCTCAGACCTGGGTGGAGAGTTGTGCTGGTGCCTGTTGTAGGTGATGCTGGTGGCTGGGTCTGAGGTGACCCCATGGCTTCATCTCACTGGTGGTTTTATTTCAATTCAGCAATTTTACCACACTGATCAGGTAATCAGTAACTGTATTTTTCTGCAAATGCTAAACATGTGATTGCAGCTACACTATAGACTGCATGCTAGGCATTGCTTTTTAGAGGACTGTTATTTCTGCTTGATCTTCTATATCATATTAGGTTGTACAATGAAAGCCAGACTATATGTTTTTCCTACCTAAGCCAAAATGAAGTTTGCCACTCATTGCCCATCTCAGTGGTTTGTGTGGGAAGTGTGCTTGTGAAGGAGCTTGGGCCACTCTGCATCATGCTGCCTCACAACACGGGAAAACCTGCCAAATGTGGTAGTTTTCCTTGCCTTTAGGAGTCAGACTCTGTGAACAGGCAGCTAAACAGTGAATGAGAAGTGGAAAGATGCCCTCATTTCTTAATTCTTCTATGTGAATGATGTAGGTCACAAGTAACATCTTTTTATGACCTGCAATATCAGGATGGTATCTATTTCAGAGCTCATTAAGTTTTGATAACTAAGGTGGTTTAATGACACACTGTACTGTGGGGGGTTTTCTTCGATATATATGTATGTTTGACATGATGATGTTTTACATGTGTCATTCAGATGGTAAATACTGGAAAGAGAAATTAACTGTCTTCTTCCCAAGCAAAAAGTTGGGGACTATTGTAGTTTTAAAGGCAGCTTTAAAATAATTCTTAATTTAACCTCTGTCTTGTCTATAATATCTGCTCTCTAAAATCATACCTTAAAATGCAACACTGTTTGTTCTTCTTCACCAGCTTTATACTATGTAGCTTTCAGTCCAGTCTCTATTAGTTATGTCAGTGGAGTTTTCTGACCACAAGATCCAAAATCAGATAGTTCAAAATATGGCTGGGAATTTGGATAGGAATTACTATGCAGCACAAGGGTGGGTCATTAAAGACTGGTGAAATGTTTCATGCCTGTGCTGTCTGCAGCAAGGAGATGTGGAATTAAGGAGAGCCATAAAACATAAAAACTCTAGACCTACATATGATTATTCCTGTTAAACCGAAGTAAATTCTGTTGCTCAATGAAAGAGTTTTCCAGCTCTAAAGCAAAATTTATTGTGTTTCTCTCCATCCTTTATTTTCAAATGTGAGATACTGACCATGGAGGAGTGCTCTGGCCTTTCATCCCTGGAGAGAGCAGGATTTGTAAATTGGATAAGATCAGTAGGGAATATTAGTTTAGTTGGTGATATCGGACAAGTTCTTCTCTAGATCACAACCACTGTGCAATTGGCAAAAGTTATGGTAATAGGCTGTGGTCCGTCAATTTAATGAGATATCGAGGGGGATCAGAAAGATCGAGAGAGGTTTCTAGTATCCACTGCAATGCTGTACAAAACTCTCGCACAGAAAAAGGGAGATGCTTTAATTATAGCCCTGGAAGAGAAATGTGGCTTATTCTTCAGAACTCTGGTCTGAATGAAGGTCCACGCTGGGTACTGTTTGGAGTTACCCAAATGCAGGAGTTTTGATCACTCCAGAGAGGTCAGAACGTGCCTTTCTCATCACACCAAATTTCATCCGAGTGCACCTCCACCTTGCAGGGGAAAACTAACGAAAGGCACGCCGGTGCCAGGGTGCCTGGTGGAGTTCAGACACTGCTCTGGCACATTCAGCGTGTTTGCACTCCAGGTGAAAACTGCCATGCTGGGACTGCCGTGCTACCAACAGACTCTCCCCAGAAGGTGCAAGGAAATGGGAAAATTGTAGAGCTGTGTGTTACAGGCACTTTGTGTCCCCCTGCTAATAAGCAGATAGATGTAGCCTTTTTGTGATGATAATATCATGCACGTGGCTGTAAAATATTTGTACAAGTAACTAAAGTATTTTATATCTTCTAAGGTTGATCAACAGCTTTGCAACATCTGTGAAAATACTTATTGTTTGAATATTGCACTTAGAGTAATTCCAAGAAAATATTTTTGCTTTTAGACAGATCCTTTGAAAGTATTGCTGCTTTTTTTTTTTTTTCAGAAACATTTATATGTTTTGTTAGTCACTTAGATCATGTGGTATTTTACCTGTCCAAGGCTATCCAAGGTTGATTCTTAGAAGTAACTATTTTATTTCAGGTAGAAAGCATCCCATCCCATCTGTTCTTCCTAATCACTAATTTGGTGAACATTTGTTACTGTATGCATTCTTTGTATAGATTTTTATGGTCAACTAAAATAAGTTGCAAATGCAGGCATAAAAAGATTTTTTTTGAGCAAAAATGTATTTTAAAAAAATTGAAATCTTAATTAAGCTCATGTTAGGCTATTAAATAAGTATACAGTGTATTGTGTGATAGCCTGGCTGTGGGCAGAGTGCTCTGGATGCATCTCTGTGTGTGCTGGTTATGGCCTCTGCGTGCAGGTCACTGGGTGCGCTCGCAAGCTGACCGCACAAACAAAACGGCACCATATCACATCTTTCTGTTACATCAAGTAGGGATTTGCACATGCAATTGCCTTTCAAAGTGGCCAAAGTTGTAACACACATACGGCGACCTAGGAACTGCGAATCTTTATCTCATTTCTCCTAAGGCTCTTAGGTGAGAGTTCTTTCTTTTCTTGCAAAATGAAGAGAGATTTGAGTGCTTTATCAGCATCATAACTATTCCTTGAGAAGGCTAGCCACATCTTGAAGTCTATAGCTATGGAAAATAAATCCATATTTTTAATATCAATTTTTATTTTAACCTCTTTGTAAATGATGTATTGTAGTGGAAAGTCAGATGATGATAAGATAACACTGTTTAGAGGTCATTAAAGAGTTTTCAGGAAGTTTCTACAGAGGTACTGTTCTTATATTGTCAGTGTGATAAGAAAACTAACAATTTATGTCAAAGTTTGCAAAATGTGTTTGTCTGATAAACAGTCTGCTCAAGGGACATCAATCATACTTTCTTCCTAGAGTATATTGTATTTTTCATGAAGTGAACTTCAGTGACTCTGCACATTCATGTGTTTGATATTGCAGCATCTTAAGCAGCATCTTCTGTGTGGCTGGAATGCAGCGTGCAGCTTGGTGTCACATACGGTACCAGGCACTAATAACCAGAAGCCTTTGCTTCTGCAGAAACCAGTGATTGTATGTGCTTCTTTGGCCAGGTGAGACTGTGATTGATATGATCTCCATTCCTGGACCTCAGAGTTTGTTTTATCTCTTGCAGGAAAGATGATTCTATAACGTAAAAATTTGGTGTGGAACATGGTCAGAAGGGAGTTAGAACATGAGGCTACTTTATAGAATACCATTCTGAAGAGGCATTCTGCATCGATATCATTGAGGAGCATGTTTGGCTAAAACCAGCTAAAATATAGACTGTATAATCTACGTTCTCACTGTTTTTCTTAATGTGCATTTCAGCTTATTACAGTATAAATCACTTCTCAGTTGCCTTGAGCTGAAACAATGCATCTGAGCTTGGTTTAAAAGCCTGTAAGTGCTGCTTTACTTGAACAAAGTGAAATCAGGTTACATTAATAGAAGTATTAATTAATTTGTCCTCATTTATTCAGTAGAAAAACCTTTACCATCTTTAAGTACGGTTAAAGTGTGTGCAGCTTTAGTGACAGAGTTTCATCTGTAACACCTAGTGATGTGTCAGATAGTGTAGAAAATTATTGTCCAATTTAGAAACCTGAGACATTACTGAGAAATGCTGTGGGGTGTGTTATAATGAAAATACCAATCCACATTAGCCATGGTTGCCATAAGCAAAAATCTTAATATCTTGGCCAAACCTACTTAAGGTTCATGTAATAAACTCACATTCCTAATTTTATTAGGGATGTGCCAAGTTAAGCACTTTGCTGGCCTTTGGACAGATTTATAGCTTGACTTCTGCTGAATTAGTGTTGACTGACAAGAGGGCATTGTTTTATAGGATGCTATTTAAATAAAAACCTGCAGGGTATTTCTGTAGCGTTGTCACTTCAAGTCCAAACAGGAAAAAAGAAATGTGTATTAAGGAGGAATCTTCATTAGCTTTCGTGAATTTAATCTAAAGCTGTCAAAAGCTTCCTTATAAGGTAAGACATTGTAATACGTGGGGACAAACCTCATCTTTATTCCAGCTTTTGGTATGAAAACAGTCTATTGGACTTGCTGGAAACTGGGGAGGAAAAAAAATTCCTATTCACTTTTACTTGGCAGAGTTGTATGTAAAGAGTAAGAGTGTGATCATCTTTCTGTGTGAATGTCAGAATGGCAATTGATGATAGCCTTTTTATTCTGTAACTTTATTATGCGAATATCACTTATTCCTGACAAAATGTGTCATCTTGTGTTTATTCATTGGATATCCTGGGCCAACAAACATGCTGACATTTTCATATTTAAAGCAGCCTGGTTATAGATTAGAGAAATTGTTCTTCCTTTAAAAAAATGTTTGTTGGTGGAACAGGCTTTCCCCTTAAATAAATAAATGGGAGAGGGAGAGAAAGTGCCTCTTCTAGACTTAAAATTAGACTGTGTCTAACTGTTGTGACACAGAGCAAAATATTGACCCAAATATCAATAAAATTAATCTGACGCTTTAGTCCTCTCTTGCCATATATTCTTAAGTTTATGGGAAGGACCATGCAGCCAGGGCACCTGTATTACTATGAAAAAATTGCTTAGTGTCTTATCTGTGATCACAGGTTTGTATAGCTGAGCTGACCATTTGTAAAAGGAGAAGTTATTAATGCCTGACTGAGAGGTGCAAGGAATGGATATGACTGAAGTGTTTTGTAGAGTTTCAGAAGTAACATTTGACCAGTAGAAAGCCTTAGTTTTTACAATTAAATTATGAAACATGTGAAGGGAGTATAATTAGCACCAAAATGTCCTTATTTTCTGCATAATAAAAACCATATGATACAACAACTTCACTGGAGAGAATGACGAAAGCCAGGTATTGGTGTTAGAACTTACCATGAATACATAGAGTTGCCTATGAAAGATTACACAATAGATTTGCTTTAGGGAAAGAGATATTGTACATACTGATTAAAGTCTACATAAATCAAATATTGGAAATATGTCAGCCGTACCTAGCAGTGCCACTCATGCAATGGATCTCAGCTCATAGCTGTATGTCTTACTGATTTTCTTAAGCTTTTTGTTAGCTATAACATACACTCACCCCATCACCTGCTCAATCCAGCAAGAATAAGGTGGGAGACTGAAATAATGAGAATTCAGCAACAAAACCGGGATGTGAGTTCTGACTATGACAAGAACAGCTGTGGAATAACTGATGTCAGTGTAGTTTAAACTCATGCAGAGAATTTATTGGACTGTGTGTCACCTATTTAAATGTAGGTTTAATATGACAAAGTGTTTCCTTTGCACATTATTTGATCATCATTATCTATTACTTACAAAGCTCCATCGTTGTGCATGGTACTTTACCAAGTTAGTTTAATTAAAGTTCCACTTGGACTTTGCAGCAAACCGGAATTGGATTCAGGGATGCGGGATCTGGAACCAAGCCTCAGATTTGCAGGCACGACAGGCAGGGTCCTCTTCAGATGCCGGCGATGGTCGAAGAGAGCGAGACCCTCGTGATCTCCCACTCTTATAGGGTGTATGACGTGGATGAGAAGGAATACTTAGTTGGTCAATTTAGTCACCTGTTTTGTTCACCCCTCCTTGCAAATATGCCCCTCTCACTTATGGGACATGCGTTTTTATCAGTAACCTTGCATACCATTGCGATATTATCACCTCTTGTCTGCAAAAACGTGCAGCCAACTTCAGAAGAGTGCAGTTACTTAAAGAACTTAGCTGAAAGGAAAATTCACTAAAAGAGAAACTGGTCTTGTTTTTAACAAAACCAGGACAGTAGTATTCACAGTAGGTGATAATATAACTGGGTTAAGAATCTGCTTTAAATTGTTCTTATTGATAATTTATCTTCTCCATAAAGGAACACCACATGTTTGTATCAGTATTTGAACTAGAAAAAGTGATGGAGGAAGAGCATCTTAGATATTTTTTTTAAATTTTATTTTCATGTGGGTAAGCTTAATTCAAATATCAAACAAACCTACTGTTGAGGGAAGCAATTAATAGACAAGGTGTTACGTGTTTGATCTGTTGGTACTTATCCTTCTCCTAGTTCGATCAATGGTAAAGCTTAATTGGGAGCAGCATTGCATGATAATGTAAATATTTTCTTATTTTCCAATAATATGTCAGGAGGCTTGTCTGGATACGTGCTCAAGAGCTAGTCTGAGCTTTGTGAGATAGCACTAGGTGTGGTCATTGGGTTTGATGTTGGAAGTATCACAGACTTACGCATAACACAGTTTTGTGTTGAGGAAGCCACCTCTTCCTTCTGTACATCAGAGGACAGTGCGTACTTCTTTTGTTTATGTGCCAGTTAATGTATTCCATTGGCAGAGGTACTTCACTCCTCAGGTGTGTAGCTGCCAATTCTGCTCTAATTAATACACATTAAACTAGACTCCCAACCTCACAAATTCTTTCCTGACAACTTCACACCCTATTAAGCCCTAAATTTCTTGCACCTTAAAAATACTTATTTGCACAATACAGTACTTTTCTTTATGGATATATGCATCGCTGTTAGTAGAGTCTCCCATAAACCTGCTTTGTCTAAGAAATCTGGGTTTTGCCCTGAAAAGAATTCAGAAAGTATCAGAAGTAGAGGCTTAAAACAATAAAAATTATTGTCCTTTAACTGTATGTACATGTACTTGCGTAACTGAAACCTGTGCTTACAGTCAGGCACTTGCCACATAATTGTTTAGTTTTGCAACTTAAATGTGTATTTGCACATTGCTACCTTTGCTATTTCTAAAGTGTTAACCTCTTTATACATGTGTACCACACTGCAAGATATTACTTCCTTTTAACATGAAGGAAGCTGTATCATTTTTCGTCAAATGTGAAATAGCCACATGTGATACTGCATTGAAATCTGGACTGCAAAGGACAATTAGAAGCTCTGTGTCAAGCAGATCCATGCTGTGTTGGATTTCATGTTGTTCTTTCCATCAATTTCAGGAGAAGCTGTATCAGGCTTAGTGAGAGAGGGGAGGAGACAGGGATCAAGGATGAAAAGGAGTGTTGTCCTCCAAAGTGCTGCAAAAATCTGAGAGCAGTTCCAAGCTTTTGCTACTAAATACCACCAAACTCCAGGAGATTCCAAAAAATCACTATAAATCAGATTTTGGAGCGCAGACTTCCATATCGGTTCAGAAGCTGCCAGCTCAAGGTAAATGTGTAGAAACCAGGTCCTGGGAGTGGACTCCCACTCCTGTTCCCTGTGCCACTTCTGCTTTTAGCCAGGGTCTCTAGATTAAAATGCATCAACACCTTGGGAACAGGTAACAGAAGTCAATGGCCAAAACATCAGGCTATGATTCCATGTGCTTTTTCTGTTTTTTTTCTTTTACACCCTTCTCTCTTTTATGCTGTTCCTGCTCTGACAGAAATAGAGCACAGCCATGCCCAGAATATACTTGCATAGCCTGATGGTTAGTACACTGCTGTCAGGCTCAAGAATTTGGGGCCAGTAACTGGGAGCCTCCCATTTCCCATTTGACTGGATTTTGTGAAGTAGGAACAGGCCTCTGTTTCTTCTGCTCTTGGGTAGAAACCAGCCCTTGAAAAAGCAATGGCTTTTTTCTTCACTCTCAAACCTGGGAGGAATATCCGGTCTATGTTATTCTGAAGGGCTAAACCAAAATCCTGAATCTAAAATCACCAGTCTTCTGGTGAGGGTGAAGTCTTGCATTGATCCATATTTTTATTTCTAAGGGACAGTTTTGATCTGTCCTTCTGTTTTTGTAGGTTATATTAAACGTGGTTTTGATTTGGATTCAAGCTTCAGTTACTTTTGACAAACGTTGTGGCAGTGAGTCTTCCTTGCACGCTTCTTGCAGCACTTTTGTTTCCCCAGCAGGTATATGGCCTAGCTTTGCACAGTCTATTAGCTTCCCACTTCTTTCATCTGTCCCATTAAACTTGCTTTTTTTTCTCTGCAGTCTTAAGATGCTTTTGCATAAGTGATGTCATCTGTAATCCTATTTTTCATTTGTATCATAGGTGTTGCTAACCACTCTTTAAATAAAAATACAACATGATTCTAATATGCTAAGGAGCTCCACGGATAACCATATAATTTCAAAATGATACTGATTTTGTTTATATGCAACATAATCTTTTACAGTTCTTCGTCTTTATTTGAAACATTGCAAAGTGGATTTTTATGAAAGGTATTATAAAGGACTCCTTGTTTTTTCATAACAGATTTGAACATTAACTGATCAGAGTTCAGATAAATAGTCTTTACTCTCCATTAAAATATTAAAAAGCCTTTGGTAGGAAACTGGCATAAAGATCCTTCATTCTTGTTTAATGAACACTTGTTGGCAAGTATAACACTTTAATAGCTTTGCAGAATGAATTTTGTGTGAGCATCCTCCATTTCCCTGTCAGACACTTGTCCAGGTGCTGGGAATTTATTGGGGGAAGCATATTTTTACTCATTAGTTCTGTATTTGATTACAGAACAGTAAAATATGAACCACTAAGTCCCCGAGGCATAGCTGCGTACATTGAGATTAGTAATTGCATGTCATCGTGTTTTCCATTGGAATTTATATGGACAGATAGGATAGGTGCTTCTTAAGTAGGTTTAAAAGCAAAGCAAATTTATATTTAATCTTTTTTGCAGGCATATTTTCCCTAATGGAGTAAAGGTTAGGCTAGATGATACATCTTAAATATGGTTTTAATTTATTTTGCTCTCTCTTTTTTTTTTTGTCTTTGAAGTATGAGGTTTTCTTTCTGACAGACTAAGTGAAATACATTGTAGTTAAAAAATTTGACTCTGTATGTGCTCATATAAACAGAAGGAAACAACTGTTGTTGTCGGCAATGGGTGTTTATGAATATATGTTCATACACAATGTGTAGACAATGTTTTTTATTTTTATCCGCCTTTTAATGCTGTGGGTGTGAATGAAAATCATGTAGCAGCTCTAAGGACAACTTTTATTCGAACTAAAAAAAAAAAATATTTTTTAACATCTTTAGTGTGCCTGCTCTTCAAGAACAGCTGAAAATCCATTTAAAATTTTGCATGTTAAGAAAACTCTCAAAATAAGATTAAACTGATTAAAAAATTTTATAGATTTGAGACACGAACTTCTTTTGGATCATGTTGAAGGGTTAAATAATGCCAAATATGTCATCTTCTCCTGTATAAAAGTGCTCATAAATGTGTTTTCCAAAACTGAATCTAATGAGGTACTTAATAGTCACAAAACTGGCACATTTGATAATTAATGTTCCTTACTGATTTTTTGCTGATGCAGTATAGTCTTAAACAGAGGAAAATGTTAACTCAACATGTACTTGAACTATCAGCTGTTTGGAAAATTCCCCTTTATTGATGTGAAATACCTGTGAGTGCTTAGCAAGAGGCCTTCGTTATCGTGCCTTCACATTAGTGTGAGAACTTGAACTGTGAGAGTTTCTGGTTTATTATGTACGTCTGTACAAGGCATGCAATATTGTGATTGTGTTTAGTGGGGAGCCAATTATTGTGCCCGAATGGCAAATGCAGAAATATTTCCACGTCCAGTCTTAAAATGAATTGATGTTCAGCTGAACTCCTGTAGTGATGTCATGAGCAGATGTACGTTACGTGTCACCTAAACAGGAGACTGCAGAGAGAGGGCACAGAGTTACTGTGCCACCGCATCCGTGGCTCCTCAGTTACAGTAGGTAATGGAGCTTGCACTGGCACATGTTGTGCACATCCATTGCTAGTGCCATGTACCTGTATGATCAAAATGATTGAAGGATGATGAGAATAAGATGTAATTTGTACAAAAGTAGAGAATTACAGGGTCAAACTTAGAAGAGTCTACTTAAAACTAGAATGAGAAGACCATATCTTAACAATGTAGGCAAAATGCAATGAAAATAGATAAGATGCTTAAGTTCGAAAAATAAATGTTGAGAACCGGTAGTAAATACTTTTTTTTCCCCCTCTTTTTCACAGTTATTCTGTGGCAGTAGAGGCAGGCTATTTCTTTGGTAAATTCCCACTGATTTCACAGTACGCATTGAAAATACGCATGTTACAGAGCTGAGATTCAGAGGATTTTTGAGGGAGAAAGAAATGTTCAAGCATAATTGGAGCCACACAGGGAGAGTGGAGGAGGGATCAGGGCAGCAAAAGAAGGCTCAGGGAGGATTGTAGAGGCTCTGGGGAAGCTGAAAGTGGATCAAAACAGGACAAATGGAGGTAGAAAGGATCAAAATGCCAGGGAGAAGGGAAAGACAGGATTGAAGCAATATAGGAGTTCAGAGAAAAATGTGTGATCAGCAAGGATCAGACCAATTTTGTACTAGCTGACACAAGGTCAAAGGAGCAGGAAATATGGAGAGCTGGAAGTAGTATTTTGGTATTTGCTACATGGAGGAGGAAGTAAAAGAGAAGCAGAGAAAGAATGGGAGCCAAGTGAGAAGAGCAAATGTTAAAGCTGCGTGAGGGATACAGCAGAAGTCAGGATATCAGAAGAGCTGAGTGAGGATCAGAGAAGAATTACATGAAGAGCTGTTGGAAAAGCCAGGAACAGGTCAGGGAAGCTTACAGAGATTTGGTCAGTGTGGCCAGAGGGGCAGAATGATGTGGCATGTTAACCTATTGCTCAGCATACTGCAATTAGTTCAAAAGCTCTTACAGAGCATCTCAGAGCGTGGAAGTACCAAGAATATTACCATGTTGTTATATGGTAGATTTATTAGAAGAAGCAAGGCTCTTACCAAATTTATCTCCTATTTGGCTTGTTTGTTCTGGCTGCTGCTTTGGAACCCAGCAGTGGTTTCTCAGGACAGCTGCAGTCATAAGGCACAACCAAAGGATTTTAGGCAGCTTTCCTTCTGAATGTCACAACATCTGGAGGCTTATGCCAGAGCCTCAGTGTTATTTTAACAATTTATCTAAAAAATAAACTGGCATCTTGAAGCAGGCACATCTCCAGTGGAAGTCTTTATGCAGGTGGATTTTACCTGAAGAACACTCTTTAATAAATGCTTGCTATTGTGGACTATGGTAGCATAGGGACTATGCTCCCACCTTGGTACAGTGAATGTGCTTCTTTCTATCCTGGCCTCTGTACAAACTTTGTCACTAAGCCACAAAGGTGGTTCATTTCATATTAATTTGCTGTGGGATAGCTAATTCTGGCAGATGCCGTCACTTGGCACTGCCGATGGCGTAGGTTTGTCAGTCCTCTCAGCACATAGCAAAGAACCTTTTTGAGAAGAAAGCTTTCCGAGAATATGCATTCTCATTTTGTTCTATTCATCCCCACTCAAAACTAAACTGAATGGCATTAATTATCACTTCAGGTAGTAAATCAGTTTCTCGTTTGTGAAAGGAATGCTTCATCTTTAGTCCCTTCTTGTTTTGCATAGCCAGAGGGCTATTACAGATGGTATTGAACTCATAAGAATCGTTTTAGTATTACCCAGTGCAAAGCATATTGTAAATGGATAACCTTGTTTTCCTAGAATAACTGTGACTTTAAATTCAATGATTCTTCTCTCTCCTCCTCTGAAAAACATGTATTCAGAATCAAGTCAAGGCAATGTGCTGATTGACTGTACTGACATAATTGTGGTAATGACAAGACACTGAGACTGCATTGTTAGATACGTTGCTTATCACTGCTATTTATTTGACTCTGTTCTGCCAAGCCTCAGTTATATTTCTTATATGTTGTGGTTTCAGTCACTTAAACTGTTTCAGTGTTGAAATAACACTTTTTACAAGTCTTTTAGCTGTTGTTGAAGAGAAAGAATTATTCCAGAGCATCATTAAACAGGGTTCAAGGTTTGTTTGTCCTCACCAAAAGGATCACAAGTTTGATCAGTAAAATGATTAGTGAAACTATTTTGGCCACTTTTTTAACACATGGATCCATTTTTCTCTCAAGCTAATATCAATAACGATTTTTAATCCACAAAATCTCTACAGTCACAACTGAGCTCCTGCAGGTACCATCTCAGACTTTTGAAATGTCTTGTTTAGTGGAAAAGCATGCAATGGGAAAGGCAGACATTTTTATGCTATATTGCTTCTATGAGTCACCAAGGTTTTGGCTTATATTTCCTTTTAGATTATGTTTCACTGTGCAGTTATGAATCTCCTTGTGGTCCTTTACTGGATGCTTGATGTGAATGTAGTTCAACAAATAGTAGTGTTTAAGCAATACTATGATCATGGGAGGTATCAAAAAATATTTGAATTAAACTTGGTATCATTCTTCTCTAGCTCCTTCCAATGTAAGGAAAACATCATTAAAAGGTGAACAGCAAATAGAATATGAACAGCTAGAAGTCATAAACACAATGTACTTATTCGGGGATGGAAACCATCTCAGGGTTGCAATTATTCCACATTGTGTGGGGCTGTACATTTTTCTGACTAGTGATAATTGGGAGGCATAAAGCTCTTTCAGCCATCCTGATAAATTCAACACTGAGGTAGTTTATTCTGCATAGGCTCATTTTGCTTGTTTTTTGTAAACCAAAATAGCAGATGAAAAAGTTTGTATTCTGAAAAAAGTTTGGATCAGACATGGACCTTCTGAAACTTTAAATTATCTCCTCCTTTTGTTTGTCAACATCCAGACATGTTCATTATAGCACAGGTGTCCTTTCTTGGAATGACCTCCTATATTATTGATGGTTATATGTAACTATATCTATCTCTCTATATGTAACTATAATATATATATATAGTGTACCTCAGGGGTCTGTACTGGGACCAGTACTGTTTAATGTCTTCATCGACGACATAGACAGTGGGGTGGTGTGCACCCTCAGCACATTTGCAGATGACACCAAGCTGAGTCGTGCAGGTGACTTGCCTGAGGGATAGGATGCCATCCAGAGGAACCTGGACAAGCTCAAGAAATGGGCCCATGTGAACCTCATGAGGTTCAACAAGGCCAAGTGCAAGGTCCTGCACCTGGGTCAGGGCAACCCCCAGTATCAAAACAGACTGGAGGATGAAAGGATTGAGAGCAGCCCTGCTGAGAAGGACTTGGGGGTACTGGTCAATCAAAGACTGGACTTGAGCTAGCAATGTGCGCTGGTAGCCCAGAAGGCCAGTCGTATCCTGGGCTGCAGCATGGCCAGCAGGTCGAGGGAGGTGATTCTGCCCCTCTGCTCTGTTCTGGTGTGACCCCACCTGGAGTCCTGCATCCAGCTTTGGAGCCCTCAGTACAGGAAAGACAAGGACCTGTTGGAGAAGGTCCAGAGGAAGCTGCCGAGATGATCAGAGGGCTGGAACAGCTCTGCTGTGAGGACAGGCTGAGAGAGTTGGGGTTGTTCAGCCTGGAGAAGAGAAGGCTCGGGGGAGACCTTATTGCAGCCTTTCAGTACTTAAAAGGAGTCTATAAGAAAGATGGGGACAGACTTTTTAGCAGGGCCTGTTGCCATAGGACAAGGGGCAATGGTTTTAAACTAAAACAGAGGAGATTCAGGCTAGATACAAGGAAGACATTTTCTACAATGATGGTGGTGAAACCCTGGCCCAGGTTGCCCAGAGATGGTAGATGGTTGGACTAGATGAGCTTTGAAGGTCCTTTCCAATCCAAACTATTCTATGATATATAACTATAATGTGTATATATATGATATATTACCTTTTGTGTTAGTGATGTCAAACTTTGAAATTTTAAAAAGATTGGGCAGACTTTGTCAAGACTTATTTATATTCTGAAAGAACAATTTTAAAAGGGACCAATGACAACTATAACTTCCATGATGTTGCTGAAAAATATCAGAGGTGATGATCTGGGTATAATTAAATAACTTGTAACTTCAGTGCACATAAGCTTTCTTAGACATGACTGCGAAATTTTACCATACAATTCTTTCCAGAAACTGGGACTCCTATAGGCTATTTCAGCAGGAATAATTAGTAACAGTTGTTCTTATAGCTGCCATAGATAGCTTGAAAATAGTGTCAAATAATTATTAAAAATATCCTAAAAACATTATGGGTCACTGCTATCACATTTGGTAGAGAAAAAATTACATTTATGATCAGACTGATAGTAGTCAAAGTTCAGTTAAATTGTCACTGACTGTGAAGTAGCCAGTTATGATGCAATGTGTATGTGCTTTTGGATTCACAGTTTGACTTGCTAAGTCATTGTATTTGATTTGCATGAAATACAGTATTAGTAATACTGACTCAATAGATATGACTATCATAACAATTTTATTTTCTTATTTTAATGGAACATTCTGACTGTAGGAATCAAAAAGCTTGTTGAGTTTTTCAGCAAAATTGCTAGGGTAATGAATCAGTCGAGTTATATTCTCATTCTGTGACAGTACTGAGAAATTATAAAATTATACATGCCTTCTCTGTCTCTTTGTATACGTACGCACTCCAAGTATATAGTGTGTTGTGCATGTACATATGGATATTTATTTGTCCGTTGTGTGTGGCAGACCACAGACACATGCACATCCTTGTAATATTTGCTGTTTTGCCAAAAAAGCTACTCATTGTGACCTATTCCACTGTAGAGTTTGGAAAGGCTACTGTAATGCCTCCTTTGCTGTTGTCTTGAGTAACTGTTGGCTTTTTTTGAACTTAGGCAGACCCAAAGAAGTGCTATCTACAGTGTTGGTGCAGCCTGTTATGGAGGTAGAAATAGGCTGCAAAGCTCAAAATAAATTTTAATTACTCCAGGCCATCAGGTGCATTGACTAAGTAGAGGTTTAAGTGTGGATACTAATTTGAAGATGCACTGCAGACTCCCACCACATGGGATATCAAAGATTTGAAAGATCGGGACTTTGGGTTATCAGATCTTTGGGATAGTGAATATGTCTCAATCTCTTGTATATGATGCAGACCTAACTCTGTACATTAATTTTCATATGTGTGTAAGAATGTGTATTTTAGTATGTAGCCTGTTTTCAGATCACCATTTGAAATTTCAAATGTTGAAAGTCTAGATCTGTATTTTGTAGCCTGAAACAGCCTTTTAACAGAGTGTAGGTAGGAAGCAATTGCTTCTCTAAAGAGAGCTACACTGGTGGCCCTTCTGGCTTGTTTGGTTTATTTTGTGTAAATGTAGGCTTTGGTCCTGAAAACACAAGTGCCTACCTCTTTGCGTATGCATAGTTCCACTGAAGTCTAGGCCACTGATAATCACTCAATTAAGTCTCTGGTAAATGTTCCCAGGCTTAGAGACTTGTATGGGGAAAAAAGGCAAGAGAAGATTCCCATTTTTCCATTTTCATTACATCATCCTGTGTGATTTCTGCTCACTCTCACAACATAATTCTGTTTTTTCTTCTCATTTAGATGTATTGCTTTCCATTTTGTTTTAAAGATGGAAGGTCTTTAAACCTTGGTAGTTATTTACTTTCGGTTCAGTGTCCCTCATGTGGGAACCACAGATGTATTTTTCCCTTGGAAAAAAAATAATTAATTTTTCAATTTTGGACTAAGGGTTCATGTCAAAGATGAAAGAAAAAATAATTATTTGTAAGCCATATTAAACATTGGCCATTAAAAAGGAAATTGGAACGTGTCATGTCAAATATCTTTAGAGAGAGAGAGAAAGGGAGGAAGGGAGTTGAGAGGCACATTCCTTGAAGTAACTAGAAAGAGTCTCCTGGTGAAATGGAGGCATCCTGGGGATCACCGACTTTAATTAAGGAGAAATGATCAAGGCACCAGGGTACTTCCGGGGGATTAATGACTGACTGGGAGACTTGATGGCCTCAGGCAAAGCTGTAGGCCATTAACCCCAGCCAGTCCTTCGTTTTTCAGGAAATGCCCTGTGCCAAGGTCATTTTTGCTATTATAGCTAAGGATGAATCTTTTTCGTAGTCTCATGAGAGTCATGGAGTCCATGATTTTTTGTGGTGTTTTTTCCCCTTTTTAATATCTGGCTTGTGACATATGGAGATATTTTCATTAGATTGCCTGTGCTGTAGTGAGAGAATAGCTTGATACAGTTCTGGTCCGAATTTTGTGAAGATTAGCATGTGAACAGCCCACTTGCATATTAGCCAAAATGAGCATCAAGAGATTAATCAATACCCCAAAAGCATGAGGAGGTTCAAGACTGTTGGATTATTAAATTTGATCCTGAGAATAAACGTGCAGCCTTTAATAAAAGTTGTAATAGAGAAAACAGTCTTGGATCTGCATGGATGACTTGTACTTCTAGCATCCTGTGGCAGCATTTCAGAAGTTGTTGTATGGCTTTTTCCTTCCTGCTCACCACTTGTTTTTCCCAGAGTCTGAGGGATTGTGGAATGTATCAAAGCTGCCTTTCTCCTGAGCCATTTCTTTCATTTGGGAGAAGATGCAACCGAGCAATATGTGTTTTCTACCAACATCATCTGCCTTTCATCCCTGCTTCTTGGTTCTTGGACTCTTCATGTCCAATGGCTACCCTGTCAAGGGCTTCCCATCTTAGCTCCCTACACCATGAACAGGGATAAACAAAAGGAAAATGTTGCCAGGGATTGAAACCAAGCTTAGAAAAGCAAGGGAGCATTAATGTCATCACACTGAGTCCCAGTGCATTGACAAAAATACATTAGATATTATTTGACGTCATTGCAGTTGGAGTGAAAGAAGATTTCTAGAAAATACAACCACTGCTGAGGGTTCCCAGACTCCAGTGCCTTTATCTTGTTTTTACACCGGCAGATTCTTATTGAGCTGGGGGACTTTAAGGTTGTGCATCCTGGGAGGTGAGCCAGCTTGCTACCCACTCTCAACCCCCCTTCCCACCAGCCCCCATTTACTGGAAAAGCATCTTAGAAACAACTGCTAAAAATAGTATTGTTGATTAAAATAATTTAAACTAAAAAGCTTTTAAGCAATAGATCAAGCTCTTTAGCTTTATGAGCTAAAGGTAATTAGAAGCTGTCCACTTAATACTCTTGACACAGGGTACTGTTGCAGCCGCATATAATTTTATTGCTTATCTGTAGAGATCAGAAGCAAGTAATAGACCCTGTGTCTCATTTAAACACTTCTGCTTCAGCCACTGTTCCTATTCCATCTTATCTTGAATAGCTTGTGCTGCAATCATTCATAATATTTTGCTTGTTACACTTAGAGACGTTATCACCTACAAAACACGCCTTAATAGTAACTTGGAAAACTCTAGCCACCCTTCTGTACAGTATACGTTTGTCCTCAGCTCAGAAAGCAGCTTTACCTGGAGAGCAGCCAGTAAGGCCAGCTCAGGGAGGCGGCTGCCATGCAGCCTGACAGGTGCCTACTCTTACCTGCCTGGAGCAGTCCAGTGTCTGCATGTCTCCCTGTTCCCTGTATTTGTCTTACCTTAATGGGTGTGTTCTCTTTTGACATGGCAGATGCCAGACTGATAAATCCACTGTAGTCTGTTGTTGGTCTCTTACTCACTTGTATACAGTGTCTGTTGGTCTTTCTACATATACATCTGCTTATGTATAATACCCTATATGCTTCCATAAAAGCAAATAAGAGCCTTTTTCTAGTGACTGTGTGAAGGATTTGGATATAGTCATGGCAGGCCATAAGGCCTAATAGTTTAGTTATTTTAAAAATTAGTGGTGACTTTCACAATTGGTTTTTATCCAAATCTTTCTGGTTAATTGGTTAGATACATGCTGAACTTTGAATGATTATATGTAACTGGTGGGGAAGGAAGATTGATCAGCACTATTGCCATGCCTGCCATTTTTCCAGTTTCGAAGAGAGGAAATCTTAGTCCTTTTTTTGTTTGCTTCTGAAAAAGCAGAGGCAGCAAGTGCCTCTGCACTTCCCAAGACCCATATCCAAGCCCCTGAGTGAGTTTTCTTGCTATCTGTCTGGAGAGCTCGTGAGGATGCTCATTGCATTCCTTCACCTGATTCCACGTCAGGTGAGTGGGATACTTGATTTTCCAGGTCAGGGCTGTGGAAGACAAAGGTAAGGTTTTCTTAACTAGAGAAGTAATGGATAAATAGATGTTTCCCCTGCATTCAAGGGGTAGAATAAATATCTACATTATGAGGGGGGAAAAATAATTGAATAAAGTAATGTGCCCAAACAGTGATTAAAGGTACCTTTAATCAAAGAAGACCCAAAAGTTCTTCAGCTCATTTGCCTCCAGTTGAAATGAAACTTTTTGTACCAAAAGTTATGTTAGCAGCACCACTATATATGATGCTTTTTAAGAGGAAAAGTGGAGAATATCTTCTCCCATTGAAACTGCAGGGGGAATTTTAGGTATGCAGGATGTAATTACCAGAACTGGAATTTGGCTAGGTCACTGTGATTAATTTAACACCTGTATTCTTGTTAAAATTGCAATGAATTTTTTTTTTAATGATCAAAAGTGGTTAGGAGTGGACCTTGGTCTTCTGTTTCACCCACCAGGAGTAAATACAAAATATTTGTATTCCACAAGCCGTTGATGTGGAATTGGCTTATAAATGATTCAAATGATAAACAATATATTTCAGCCAGAACTTCATTTTTCTTGAATCAAAAGAAATTTGGGGGTCCTTATATATATATTTCTAGACATAATGTATTTATTTATTTTATGGCACCGGGATTGTTGTAAGAATTATACTATGGAGACACTACTTCTATAGAAATTTCGTGGTTTTGTAGTTACCATTCCCCAACACTAATATGAAATCTAACTGTAGTAACATGTGTAGTGATATGTTTAACATAAGCCATGTTTCTGAGTCACCTTATTCTGATATCCTGTAAAATACTCCCCGAATCTCGGCATCAATAGCACTTTCTTTTTTATGTATTTCTTTTTGATAACATGGCTGAAAATGGGCATAATTTAGAGTTTATCCACAATTGGCATCAGTCAAAATGAGTCCATTCAGACTAATGCTGGAGAAGCAGAGGACCCATGCAAGCTGTTGAAATGGAGTTTTCTCCTCCCAGAGCAATTGACTTCCATTTTCCTGGGCAGACTGACCCTTGCCAGTCGAACTGACACTTGAAATCTCACAGCTAAGTTTTATGGAACCAGAACTCTAACCCAGCAAGCAGCATTTGAGCTTGAACTGGGTACTAAGGACCAGAGGTTTATTTAAGAGGTACATCCATTAATCACCTGTACCACATACTTGCTTTTGCAGTGTCTTTTCAAAAGAGGCATCTGCAGAAATGCTCTGAAGCACATTTTGCAATTTAGAACAGAAAGCAGAATAAAGCTTTTTCCCCTTAATAGTCCAATGAGATTTGGTAGCTTAACCAGAGATGTAGTACAAAAGCATTTATGGTTCATGTTATATTAATACTGTGGCCTGATTATCAAAAAACATTACTCTTGGTTATCTTGCACAGGCTGAACAGAGCTGCTGTAAGTCAGACAGACTGACTTTACACAGTATGTTCTGTGTTTATGATAAGAGTATTTTTAATGTAAAAGAGAATTTGTAAAATTATTTTCCTTTAACGACTGGATGTATTATAAATATGTGCTCTCAGAACTGCTTTTCTTTGTGCAAGCTTTGAAAAGCATAAAGAAACTAGACAGTCAAAATGTCACTAACCTCTCCTGACTCTGTTTTCTAATGGGCAGTTTTACTCCTGGTCAGACATAGGGGTCTGAATTTTGAAACAGATGCACTGTTTACTTCAGCCTTGGCAGAGACACAATAAACTGCTTGCTTTTCTTCTGTTTTGTTTTGATTTGTTTTCTCTTTTAGTGATGTGCCTCATGGCTCCTTTTTTATTGTAATGATACTGTATTATATACACCACAGCATTTCCCTATGGAGCAAAGCCATTGTTTCAAAGTTCTTTGTGGAGATGCACACATTTAGGATTTTTTCTCAGCAATGATTGCATTTGTTGTAACCTCTAATGCTATTGTGGTTGACTTTTTTAATTTAGTCCTCTCTTACTGTGATACTTTCACAGGGCTTGTTTGTATTTGTAGAAAGAGAGTAAAAGAAAGAAAAAGAGCTTCTAATGAAGTATGGGCTTGGTCCCAATACTAATTTTCGTGTCCTGGTTATCTGTTTTTATTGTACATGCTAGTCCGCTAGAGATATGACAAATGCCATGTGCCCTAACTATCCAAAGCACATGGGAATAGGTTAATTCATATCTTCCAATAAAGCTCTCTAATTCTCTTGCAAACATAAATATAAGAAATATCTATACGGTGCCATCTCTCTCTTACGCTGCCATGATTTCAAGGATTTTTCCAAACCCTTTGTTTCAGGCATTAGTCTTTTCAGCATGAAGTCATTAGAAAGTATTCCTAACAAATTGTTTGAAATATAGTCTTTTACACTGTGTTTTCCTCTTCTCTTTAGAGACTCTGTTTTGTATATGTAGCCCTTTGTTTTAATTTGGTGAACTTAAAAGTACAGGCTGTGTTCTGAACACGAAAACTGGTCTTGTTAAGTGTTCAGGTTCTCTGGAATTTTTTTTGTTGTTGTTGTAATTTACGTGAGAAATACCAGACCCCACATAATCGTTGCTTTGCTATTGTGACAATATACAAGTAGCTGTTTCCAATGTCAAAAATTATAATGTGAAAAGAAGTTTAGTAGCAGGGAGAGGGTGGGGATGGGAGCCCACTGCCAGCCCATGAGAGTTTCATAGCAAACTCTCCATCATCTGACGGAGTAAAATGTGTGCACCAACCGGGCTCCCATCAAAGCTCCATGGAAATGGAGTCTGCAAGTAACAGGAGCTCCTACACTATATGTTGAGCATTATGCCATTTTGTTTGGTGTCTAATGAAGAATTAACATGTTTTATATATGATAGCTGCTAATTGCTTCATTATCCATGCAAATCAGAAAGGCAAACTGTGCCTTATCATAAACTCAGTAACTAGGCCATTTAAAAGCAAGACTCTGAGAAACATTATGATGTCCATACTACTTCTTGGGCTTGTGCATCATTTTTTTAATGGCTTTGCATTAAGTTGTAGTGTTTTCTCCATGGTCGTTTGTTCCTTTAGATTAGTCTTAGGTTAAAATAAGCTTATCACTGATAAATTTGGGGGAATTTTGTGGCTTCTGGAACTCGGTCAGTCCAGCTGGAGTAGAGATACCATTTCTGTTAGCGATAAGCGCAAATTGACTGGGAACAAGAGGAGGTGGGAGGAAAGAAACAGAATAATGAAACTCTGGATCTGCTCTTCAGCCCGTTCCCTTGTGAAGCCTGGGTCAGACCCCAAATTGCCAGTCACAAGGGGCCCAAGGCAGCTGGGGCTCTCTGGATGTGACAGCTCTCTGGTTGCAGTGCCCAGTGGTGGGGAGGTGGGTGGCATGGGTGCCAGGCTGGTGTCTGTATCTTCACATGGCAGGTGCTGCTGGATGGCTCCTTCCAATAAGAAGTCCTCAATAGTTTCTGCCCTTCAGACTATCCCATCCCTAAATTCTTCATTAAATGGGGGGTGTGAGGAAGGAAGAACAGAAAAACTTTTCATATTTCTTATGCCTTATCTTTCAACTGCTACCTGGAACTTTTTTTGACACTCATCTTTAAGTCTGGTGTTTTTCTGCCAATAGGATGGAAGATTGATAAATGTGGCTTGGATTTAGCAAATAAATCAATAAAAATAGTCAAGCCATCTGCAAAAAAGAACATGAAACCTAGGAAGAGAAGCAAAGGCATGAGTAAAATCCTGCGACACAATTTTAATTAGTGTGCCAAATGCAGGTACTGCAGGTGTATGAACTAGGGGACTGGAAAATATTTTACTGCAGACATACTTCCAGGCTAACTAGCAATGCTAATGTCAAGGTAACAAAGAAATTCTGCTTGTGCACTAATTTCTCACTGCAGCTGTTGGGGTGTTAGATTAGAAGTCTGTATACCTTTCCCAAGAATATTAAAGCAGACTGTCTAACCGCCTGTGTTTGTCCTAGTAGCCTCATTCTTGCTGCTAGCAGAGCATATCCCAACTGTTGTCAATTTATCAATGTAACGTGCACTAGTGGGCACAGTTTGAGCAGCCATTAGGACAGGTGCCTCTATCCATCACAGCCAGTCACTTATTCCACCTTGTCAGGAAAACTAAATGGAGCTTTTGGAGAAATGTAAACAACTCTCTAATGGACAATCAAAGCACCACTTTCTGAAGCAAACAAGAGGAAGGAATCTGACAGACATTCTTAGATTTTAGTAGCATTTTAAGTGTTAAAAACCTCTTTAATATGTTGCAATTTAAGAATGAGAAAAGAGTTAAAACAACTAAGTCAAGTACGTATGCTGAGAAAATTGGGATTATGGGCCATTAACATGCTGTGTGAAAAGAGCACCTCGTACGTTAGAGAAATATGCCTTAGTTAAATTCTGGGAGGCTGCCAACCCGAAAACAAACAACGAAATATTCACCCCAAAATAAATCAGCTCAGCCTATCTGCCTTGAGAGGGGCTTTTCTCGCAAGCTTTTCATCTTGATAAAACTACATCCTCTCCAGCACACAATTAGGCAATTTCATTTGCCAAAGAGCAACTTTGAACTCTGGCAGGTTTAAAAGGTACCGTAAAGTAATGATGTTGGTACACATTGTATATACAACTTACATAACAGTGAAAAATGATTCTCCAATGTAATCCAAAGGCCTTAGCAAATGTGTATGCGCTACCCTAGTGACACTGGTTATAGAGGTAACGATGTGACATGGGGCGACCCGAGTGCCCAGGCCTCACAAACAATACGGTATGGACTTGGTGACACTAGAAGACCAGCTGTGCTATGGCAGCTGCATCATTTGCTCATGTCACTTCTTCCTATTAATTGGAGGTGATCATGTTTTTTTTTCTGTTGAGAACTGATGGTGAAATTAGGCGTCCTCTGTGAAGTGTCTCTGCTGTTGTTGCTGCAGCACCTTTCCCATCGTGGGGAGAGGCAGCAACCTGCGAGGAGCAGGGAGATTCCATCAATCTTGCGCTGTACTCCTGCTTCGCAGGCTTCTTGCAAATCTAGTAATTAACTTTTGTCAAGGTCCATAAGAACATTAACAGGGTCCTGCTGGCCTCTGTGTTTAAAGCAAGATTATTACTTTTTAAATACAAGGCACCCAGTTCCTTCGGTGGAAAAAGATCTTACCCTCGCAGTTTCAGATGCAAGCTCACTGCAAACATGGTAGCAGGAGCCCTGCTCAGGGCTTTTAGTGTATAGTTTATGGATTTAATTTCTTTTTGGAAATAAAAGATAACTTCCAAAGAAATGACATGAGTACAGAGCTTGTGTAATCTCCTTTTGCAGTGATTTTTCTTTGATTGATGTGCCATTAATACTTTAATTGGTAACAGGTGCAGCTGATTGTTGGTTCCTAAGCTGAAAAATCTGAAATTGAACATAAGGCTCTGATAAATTAATAAACTCCTTCTCCAAACAGTTGTTGCTGTGAAGGAACTAACTTTCCATGAAGCGCTGCTCCATCAAGCACACTGAATACTTTATGTTAAAAAGCAAAATGTTACTTAATGATAAATTAAAATTACACTAACAGGCAAAGATAGAACATAATAATGACACCTCCTTAAGGAAAAGAAATCACTGGAAAGCACCAAGGAAGATATCTTGTGAAATGTTTTGTTTCTGTTGGCGCATCAGGGTGGCCATTTGGATTCCCTATCACATTATTAAAGACATCTCCATCTATGAAATAAAAATACGTTAGGCATATGGGGACAGAGTGGGAGGAGAAGAGGTTGTGTAACAGATATTACATGAAAAGTTTTTCTTCTTTTGCTGCTATCATCCCAGGATGTGAATTAGACTTCAGCAGTAACTGTGAAAGCAATGAACATGAATCTTTAAAGTGCAGCGGGTAAAATTTACCCTTGGAAGACAAGCAGATGGCTTGTACACCTATGAAACACACTTAGGCTCTGTTTTGGTGACACAGAAGTATGGTGTAATTTTCAGCAGCCCTTACCCATGAGTACACGTTACTCCTTCTCCCTCATCCCTTCCAGCCCCGCAGCCTCCAAATGCTGGGTTTTGTGGCACAGGTAGGCTTTGCGGTGAAGGGCACTTCAGTTGTCCCTTCTGTATGTTACCCCAGAGAGACTGAGGGATGTAATTGTGGATGAGATAACGTACAGTGCTCCTTTGTTAGTTGGATGCCAAAATCCTGGACATGCAGCTGTTCCTGGCAGACCAATGGCTTGCAGCCCTGCCACAGCTGAGAGAACAAAATAAGTTTTTCATTTGATGACAAATTCTTTCCACACTGCTAAGATACTGATAGCCTCCCCATGCTCAGGACCGATATTGTGAGTGTTTCTTTATCTGGTTCTATCTGTGTTATACATTAATGAAAATTTGTGATAAAAATGGGTCAGTCTCTCAATACCTCTAAGGTCCAGGCTGTGATGGGTGCCAGTGAAATAACTGGTGATTTGGCAAGTGGTTTTATTGAGAGCAAAACCAAATGGTTTTTTGATGTCTCATGCCATGTTGTGTGGTCTTCAGTTTTTATTGTGGATTTTGCAGATCACAGTAAAAATTGAACAAAGTTGTGCATTCACAACGTCACTGTGCATAAAAGAAGTGATCACCACTAATAAAAAACCTGAGCATAAATACACGGTGACACATTTTTAAAGGGTTTTCACAGACCATGTTCAAAATGTTCTGCTTGCTAGCAGAGCAGAGTAATGGAGGTACACTCTACAGATGGAGCTTCTAATCAGATTAGCAATAGAGCAGTTTGAAAAGTACTTTGGAATAAAAGGCATTATATAAATGCAAGCCATTATCACTATGTGGGGTATATTTTTCTCCTGATGTGTGTACATAATTCCCTCTAGACTTAATGGGAGATGCGTGCATGCATTGAAGGGAGACTGTACCTGGCAGTGTGCTGCTTTTCCACTAAAATAACTAGGAAGATAAAATTTGTTAGAGGGCAGAAAATGGTAGATACGCTGAATATGGTATTCATTGAATACCAAACTGGTCTACTGAAAACTTTGCTGCTGCATTTCAAAAGCTATACATTGTATCAAAAAGGGATAACGGGGTGATAGCAGTTAAAGTGATTCAACTGGTAGAAGAAATGATGTAAAGTTGGCATATGTAAAGTTGGCATGTGCAGTGCCCACTCGTAATTCAGGGCTCTATTAGTAATTAATTGATTTGCTGAATTTTTAAAATGTCCCCAATTAAATGTGTCAGGAATACGTGTTTTGTAGTAAACATTCTTTCTAAGGATAAAGTAAACATTATCCAAACAAAAAGTGTGGTATCGTACCCAATTCCTGAATCTTCCTTCTAATATTTACACAAAATCCAGGGAATAGAGATAAGTGTCATCTTTCAGGTTTTCAGTGTATTTGAGAGTCTTCATGCATTAGTTAAATCAACTGAAGTTGTTAGTCAGTGAGTAACTGAGATGATCTGAGTCATCCTGCAATGCTAACCCCCCTCCCGCCCAGCCCATAGCAGAAAATACTTTGAGGGAGAACTTATGACATCTACTTAGATGCCAAATATTCACTTCATTTATAATTGGTTTTATATGACTGGAAGCAACTACATGCTCAGTTCCATCCCATTGTCATAGTTCTAGTGCAAATCTGTCCTCATGCATTTGATTTTGAGTCAGGCTTTAGCTCAGCCAACGAAGTTACCAGCTCTATCTGTACCTTCTTACCCCAGCATCCAGCTGGTCATGAGCCTCATTAGAATTACAGTCCAGAGCAGGATTCTGCGACACAAGATCCTTCTCTGAGTCAGCACCCATGGCTGTTACAAGGCCTACAACAGCTGCAATAATACCTCAGTGAGCCATTTTAACCTTTCAGAATAGCTACTCAACTGCCATTTGCTTATACGCCACACTAAGTCTAAATAGAACATATTATTTCTATAAACTCTATTAGTAAAATGACCAAATTATATGGAAACCAAAAATTATGTTGTCAAGAATGCTGGGCAGGTTTAATGTCAGAGGGTGGGGAAAAACTGAACAGCTATAAGGTAAAAATGCAGAGTACAATGGCATTTGAAGTAACACATATTTATTTTTATTCATTAAGTGTTTTTCTGGCTAACTCGTTAGAGACTCCAGTTCATCTACTATCCATTTTTGTCAATGTAGAACTTAAAAAAACCCAATCTGTACAGATCCCCCAACATGTGTTTACCATATATCACATGTGATTGCAACCACTCAAAACAAGGTAAATGAGGAAAACTATTCCACTGGAGTGAAGTCACACTAGGCTAAATGTGGTAGTTTAAAAAAATCTGAATCAGATCCATTGTTTACAGAATAACTTATTAGTATCTGTATGTTAAGGTTTTGTCAGGTGTTTCATTATAAATCCTCGTTTTGGAAAGTTTAAAACTCCAGGGTAGCATTGTTTTAAATTACAGGAGCATAGATTTTACATAACTATAATGCTATTTTTTTTTAATCCTATACCTAAAAAATATCTTTATTCGTTCAAATGAAGTTTGGCATGCAAGCAAGCCATAATGAAAAACAATTGGGGCTTGGGGGGGTGGGAAGTAAAAATATTTTTTTAATACAGAACAGTTATTTCATTTTTTTAAACTGTTTACATATGCTTGGCAAACTGAACAGCCAGCATACTTGCAAAAGCTGCCTCAGCAGAGAGCATGCCCTGTACCTGAATATAGTCTAAAACCTGAACAATAGTATGAATAACCATAAGACAAGCTGGTTCCTTCCTCTCTGAATTTTAGCCCATGAAAACCCAATCTGCTCCTATGAGAAGCCATGGAGAAGCATTTTGAGACTGACTTTGCAGAAGTCGTCTTGGCTTAGCTGTGTGGAGGCTCCATTTTGAGTCACCCACCAGAGCCGCCACCTGCAGAGCACCGACCCCCTCCCATCTTGGCTGCAAAAACGTGCAAGATGCGTGTTCAGCTCAGGCGAGTCTCAGCACTGCATGGAAGGCTGCTCTCTTGGGCAAGCTAATGTGGGGCTACCAGCTGTCAAACCCCAAATTGCTTCCAGATTTGGTTTAGAGATTAATATTTAGGTGCCAGATAATTACGTTTAAACTTATAGGACTCAGTTTCCATGGCCATTAGACTTCAGAGGTTATACCTGTAACTTTGTGATTATTTTATCTGGTTTTGCTATTCTCAATCATTTAACATTCCAGTAACATTCAATTGGTGAGTACTTTACTCAAATACCTGTGATGGTAAGATGTTCATCGTGAATGTTTGTCTGATGTCCTGAAATTCAAATTCTGATTTAAAAATATCATCAACAGACATGAATAGGTGCAATACTTTTTACTGGTTTTGTAGGTAAAAGCATGGGATTGTCCTTAGGTAGTATCCCTCCAATCCTCAGGATCCCAGACATGCAGCCTATATCCATGCATCGCATGCATTTCAGCGTGCCAAAACAAAAAGAGAAAAGCTGGCATGTAAACTTTCAAGGGGAACTGTGCCCATATCGCAACTTTCACTGTTTCATTAATGCCAACCAAATTGTTCCTCGCCACTGGCAGTTCTTGCTTTGTGTTGATTCAGAAACCCTTTGCCTAGAAGGCTGTGTGTGAAGGCCTATGTGGTGCACTGCAATAACCACTGGCTAGGTTTGCTGTGTGATGTTATTGCACGGTTAAATTAGTTTAAACATAAAAAGTTCAAATCAGTTGTCAACTTCAGGGAACTGACAGATGCAAGTACACTTTCTGAGTAGCTATTTGTTACACAGTAATGGTTTAACTTTAGAAATAAAACTTTCAGACCCAAACTGAGCCCTGTTAGCAATACAGATTTTGTCTAACATACATAATGAAACCAGCAAATTAGGTCCCATGGCCATAAACCTCACAGAGGGAAAGCAAACAGAGCATGAATCAAAAAGCTCTAGAAAGCTGTAAACTATTGGTAACTTAAAAATTAAGGCCAAAAAATCAAAGTATCAAACAACTTTGGCTGTTAAAATCTCTGTGCGCTTCGAAGAAAAAGCCGAATTCAAAATAATATATGGAAGTGTGAGACTCCTAATTTAAAATAAAAGGTCCAGGTCAACATAAGCTGTGACAGAAACAAAGTCATCAAAAGTTAGATTAAGTTTTGTTTTAACTCTTTGCCACTTTATCCTTCACTTGTGTGATTCGTCAGGGCAGCACAGCACGTACAGCATTGACACCTCCTGTGCTGTGTTTGGCCCTCTGCAATTTTGAAGCATAATATCAGCTTTCACTTTTAATTTTTTGACTTTGTCAAGAAATTTCTTAGCCTTTACCTTACTCAATTGCAGGTTTTTTATTTTGCTTCATGGCTTTTTTTTTAACTAAAACAAACAAACAAAAACTTCTAAAATCTACGTTTTAAAATCCCCCAAATACCAGTTATTGACCTGATCATATAAATATAAGCTTTAAACACACATATTGACTTAATTAAGTTAAAACCTATTTAGGGAGTTTTAAAATATATTTTATTACATCATGGTCTATAAGAACCTCATCATATCCATTCACATTGAGTTTGTTAAATACATGTTTATGCATTTTTAAGCAGCTACTGTATGACTCCTTTGCGATAAATGTGGCTATACCATTGATAAATTTGCCCTGTGGAGTTTCTGATCTAACAGATCACTAGAGCTGAGTATTCTGCATGCTTAATGATCTTTATTCCATGAATTTAAATCACCATGAAACTTAAAGTAGTAAAGAATAACAAGAGATAAAATAATTTAAAATGTGCATATGTTATTGAGCTTATATTTCAGCCTTGAGTTATTGAGTGCTTTCAAAAAGCAACTACTAAAAGTATCCAAGTCCACTTAATAGACTGAGGTCCTACAAATGCTTTTTATTTATAGGTGTATGAAACAAACTGCACAGCCAGTTCATTACAGTTTGGGTGGAGGAGAGGGAGGGAACAGTGCATTTTCAACTTAAGAACAACCAAGAGGATTTTGGTTTTGACAATTTGTAAAAAATATTTGCTCTTAGGCTGAAAGCTTACATGCCAAGTTTCAGCTTGGAAGTCATTTTTACAACAGAATCATAAAGCCCCTGAAAACAGGGGTTTCAAGTGAGAATGCTGGCACAGCTTTAAATCCAGTGGCAAGAAAGGACAGAAAGGAGCACTGTAATGCACATAACTTGTTCTTTCTCATTATTGCTTTAAAAGAAGCAGCTTGTTGTTTACCTTTAGGCATCAGACAACCTTTAAAGCATGTCTTATCATACTGTCCTACTACCAGGTGTGTGGAAAAGACCTCATACAGACCCTCTTCTGAAATGAAACTGGTAACTCAGGTAGAGGACACTGAATTATGTCCTGATTTTTAGATCTGAGACGTACAGGCTTATGTGGCTTGGAGGAAATAGAAAGGCACATACCCTATGTCTTAGCTGTTCTTTAAATTTTGTTTTAGGCTATGGTCTGCCAGTAAAACTGGGAAGGAAAAAAAAAAGGAAATGATGAGCTGCTTGTGCAGATTTAAAGTACAATGCAAATTACTAGGAGAAGATGATGTGTAAGAATCTATATTGGTTTTGGCTATATTTATATCCTGACTTGTTAAGGTGGCTTATTAAGTGGTTTGCAGTGAAAACAGCTTGCAACATGTGTTGCTGTAAGTGCAAGACTTTCAATGTACTTTCATTAAGAAAAATATCTGATAATAGAATAGTTTTTTGGAGAGCGGAACCAAATAAAGCACAAGCAGTTCAAACGTGAAAATGCTTTAAAACTTTTTCAAAACTTTGCCAAAAGTTAACCAGTGAGGCAAACCAAATTCAGTTAACAGAGAGACCATAGGATGGCTACCTTCTTGTTGAACAAGTCAATCAAATATACACTATACTGAGTCTTTACAGTGCATAATGTTGTTTTTGTGTTGAAGCAGTGTTACATAACAGGAGAAGTCCCTGGGAGGGTGCAGAGGCCAATTTAAGTTATGAGTTTTTTATAGCACAGGCAGCTACACTAAACAACAATTCAGAAAATGTGAGATGTTAAAGGGAAGCGAGGGACACGGCTCCACTGTTTTCAGTGCTGCTGAGGCTTGGGCTTTATTTCCACCTTAAAATCTTTACCTGGCCATGATCTGTTGTTCCATTACTGGAGGGCAAAAATGGGAGGAATTGTCTGGGCTAAATTGCAATTAGGCAGCCCTGAGAGAGGCTGGCACCAGTTAACTTGGGATATTGGAGTGAAAAGGCCCGTAATCAGCCTTCGGTCATGTAGAACAATGCATAAAATTAAATTGACATTAATGAATAATTGTGTAATGAAAATGGAAGAGGAGAGTTAATTGCATGTTACAGTGAGTGTAATGCCTAGATAACCTTGCATTTAATGCTATTCTTAGCCCTGCTGCCAAGACTTCTACAGAGCCTCTCTCTGCAGGAAGTCATTAAAGCTGTGAGTAGATAATGCAGGCTCAGTGAAACCTAAGTGGCAACAATATAACAAGAGTTTCTTTCAGACCTTAGTGTTTTCAGAAAAAAGGGCATGTTGAGGTAATTTGTACACATCGGAATGAAAACAGGAAACTGGGAGCAGTCTATTTGTAGTTTGTCCAGTTCCACAGAATTTTCAACTATTGTTGAAACCAAAGTCAATTCATACAATCAAAGACAAGACTAACCATCAGTGCTTGCAACACAGTAAGCATCCAGCTGTCTACAGCTAAAACTTCGTTTTGTTAATCACCTAGTACAGCAAAGGATACAAAACACTTGACCTTAGACATAAGATGACAGTGGGAGACATCTTCAGCACTAGCCTATTGACACGGCTGGTTTGTGCTGAGAAATAAGACTCAAAAAAAGTGGAATTAAATAACTTGGTCTGTTTTCTGTATCTTTGAAGACCACAAATAACAAGTGTTTGTATGTGTATGGATATTTCCCGAAACATTTAAGCTGATATTCTCCATAAAACAAACTCCCCATATTTCTCTTTGTAGACTCTTAAAAAATCAGATTTCAGAATAAGATTTTTGTTTGGTTGGTTTTAATCTTTTGAATGTCCCAGGAGAGTTTACTCCAATAGAGATACTTGGTTTTGCCTTAGGGACAGTGGTTGCCATCATGACGTTGTATTGATTACAGTGGGATTGTCCTTCAACAATATGACCCTGCTTATAATGTAGACTTAGCAGTCAGGAAGCTAAAAAGACCAGAAGAAAGCTTGCCTCATGAAAACCAACCAAACTCAAAACAAACCATCAAAAATCCTGAAAAGTAAATATTTTCAATGTATATAAATTTGGAGCTCCTTAAACAATGTATTTACATTTCCATTATTAAAAAGTAAATCATTTTCATAAAGTCAATGGTTTATCATTGCTGACATTACCTCTGCATTATGATTCTTTTTGTAAAGGGTGAATACTTAGTCCAGCAAAAGATGACTGAAAAAATTATTATATTCAGCAGGCTATTCTCTGCTTGCGAACACTACACAAACTCATCTACTTTGGCCATGTATATTCTGTAGATAGTTTGTGTTACAAAATGATACAAAGAGAAGCATCCTGTTACATTTTCAGTCTTAACTGAGACTTGACTCACTCATCATACAGATGAAATATAGGAGCATTTGGATTCAGTCTCTGAAGACAGGCTATTGACCTGCGGTCATCTTCTCCACTAGAACTGCCTCCAAGGGCAACAAGGAACAGAATGCTACTTGCTTGGATGATCTTGCCTCTTGGGGAAAACTAAAAACTTGCTCTCTTAATTTCTGCAGTTCTGTTCTTATATTCATTGGAAATGGTATGGAGAGTTCATGTTACCACTGAGGGTGGTATAAACCCATCGTTGGTCAAAATCCTGACTCCACGGGCATGAACAAGAGACTTCATAGAAAGTATAGTGAGGAATTTCATGGGCTGTGGCTGCATCTGAATCACGACTGTAGACAGCCTCTTAAAAAAACCTGAACTTGCCAGTGGTGCCGTAGTCTTTACTTCTTCCACTCAATTAGTTAACAATGTTTCTCAGAAACCTGTGGCTAAGCGGCAGAATGAACCACAAAGGCTTTTGTAAACTGCAAACTGCTAATAAATATTAGGTGGTGATGAAAGTTGTCTGTGAAACTGAAAGGGAGCAATGGATTTCCAAATGAAATGGGTTTTGGTTTGCTTGTTTGTTTGTTTTTGTTGTTGTTTGTTTGTTTTTCCAGTGCATAACTGATCTGTGGACCTAACTGTAACAAGGTAACACAGATGAAGACTGTAACAGGTTTCAACTTTTCAATCCTTTGACTTAAGCATGACTACAGGGCAGTGAGAACATGCACAATTACAACCAATAACGTTACTAAAAGTTAAGAGAAACTTTGTGTTTCAGAAGGCACGTCCAGTGCTGCCAGCTCTTGGGCTTTCTGCAGCTTCCCTGGGGTGGCTGGTACCAACCAGTACCGGGGGCTCCTGGGGCAGCTGGAGTGCTACTTGTTCCAACGTTACCATTCCATTGTTCCTGTTCCATGAATTGGCTCCTTCCCATAATACACCTCAGAAATACAAATCTATTACTGTGTAGTGTGGCCGTCACTATATGAAAATGCCCGTCACTGAGGCAGGCCAAACAATTTAAACTGTGATGTGTTTTATTGGCCATTTTTATTGAAACAGTTTAATTTTCACCTTGTAAGGCTGAGGAGCCCTTCGGCAGCTTCTTGCTGTCCCACATAGCCAGTATATTTGGCACATCCTCTCTTCTGTCTGGTTAGAAGCCTCTCTTGTTCACATCTTAGTGGAACCTCTCCTATTTTTGTGCAGTTACAATTTCATTTCCAGCAGCCACAGCCAGGGTGATAGTAACTCAGAATAAAATTTTTTATTATTTTCTGCTAAGCTGTTGTGCATGACAGCAATGATACTTTGTCCAATGTGCTTAACAGTTTGTACATTCATGATCTGTACATTTCTTTCTAGTTACTCTGCTGTGTTCTGAACGTTATGGAAGTTGGCTTCACATAAAATGTAGCCAGAGTTTTTCAACTTAAGTGTTTAAATGTGGTCATGGATATAAGTAATCTGTTCATAATGACGACAACTTTGAAAGCAATCCACTTACATGAATTCAGTGGACTATTCAGATTTTCTGGATATACTCTGAGTCATGCAAAGCCCTGTTGAGTACATTTGCTATACAAAACAACGCAGGGATGCTCACTATTAAGAATATCAATGTAGCATGGACAATATGGTTGACATCCACATAAGGCACAATGGCCTGCGGATAAACAAGGATAAATGCCAGTGGCAAATCAGAGCTTGTGTGAGTATTTATACTTGCAAAAGAATGAGTGTAAAATGCTGCCTTAGTGTTCATCTTAATGCTTTCACAAGAGTGTGAACAGGGATAGATGCAGACTGATGTAAATGGGGCCATGCAGCCCTGTGACTGCAGTCACATCTGGTGATATGGGACCATGCCATGCACCCTACCAGTGCTTGGGGAGGGCACAAAAGTAGTCTTTCCTCATTCCCGCAGATGCTAGAACATCCATGCTTTGAGAGTGAAGCGATCAGGAATTCAGTTCAGCTGAATCCCATTTTGAACTTCAGTTGGGGGTCAACTCCAGAATATCCTTGGTATTGAATTGACACTTAGATTTTGAACTCGCCTATCATCTTTCAGTTTCTGCATGTACTTCACCTGCTGCTTTGTGTGATGCATTATATAAATGGCTTTTTTGTTAATTGCTCTGACACATTTTTCCAACATGTGTCCCAGGCTCTATTCTTCATTCATTTTTCCCATGGAATGAACAAGCTAGGAGAACTATATTTCCTTCCTTAAGCTACTTAGCATGTGTTTTAAGCTGTTCAAACAACTGAGCACAGAATTGTCACATCAGATTCTTTGAGAATGAAAGAGTAGAGAGGAGCTAAACTTCAACCTTCTGCTACTCTTCCCCTTCCATGGTAACTGCTATAAGGAAAATGAAACAATGAAGTCACTTCTAAGTCATCACCCTTTTTATCTCTTTAGGGGAGCGTTAATTTTTTATTTTCCTTTTCTGCATTCTTCTCATCCAGATTCAATGATTTTGTATAGTTTGGTAAGGTGGAACTCTTTGCCTTAAAATATATGGATGTGAGTCTGTTTTTACTGTTTACTTTATGCTAGTAACAGTACATTAGTCTTTGTGGATTTTGTTAATCCAGATTTACTTGTGTGAGTGTTGACTCTGACCCAGAACGTGCCTCATGGACTGCATTTTAAAGATTGGGAGTGTGTTTTCATGAATTCTAGCTGAAGCTCGAATAGATATTGAAGCTATATAGACAATATGTGAATTCTCTAATAAAGCCCATAATTTACTAGAATTCAGTGAAATAACTGAACTATATCAGGAATCTAACATTTGGCAACTTTCTGGGTGGCATAAATCAGTATATTTAGCAGATATTTTCAGCTTATTGTCTTCTTGGTATTTTGTATTTATATTATGGAATTGATCTGACGGCTCACAGACTTAGGGTTTTGCTGAATTGCTCAAAATTATGAGTTGTAATGGTCTTTCTCTAAAACGCACATGATTTTGACCAAATGAATTCCCTGTTTCCTCTTGTGTTCAAAGCCTGTGGACTTTGCTGAAGGTCAAAACAAAGGAAAAGAGCAGTCAAATGCAATTTGAGGAGTTGTATTTAGGTTATAAAATAGGGAGTGGATGGGGCAACAGTGCTCCAAAGCATTGGAAAAGAGTTTAAGAGCATGGCAGGGTTTTTCTGTTGGCACATTGCTATTAGGAGTGTAAGTTTTGCCAAAGAAGACTGACTTGTTCATTCCTAGGCTCATTAAAATGAAGAAAATGAGGATAAATCCACTTCCTCATATAGCTCTGTTTGACAAGCGTGTAAAGAGGATAAGGATCATTTGATCAGTCTGTAAGCATCTGCCATCAGGAGAGGGATTTTGGGGAGAAGCTCTATAAGACAAGCAAGACAAAGTATGAGATCCAAGAAAGTTTAGATTTTTAATAGTCAGGGTAACTGACTATCACAACAGGTTAACACTTGTGGTGGGCTCCCTCTCACTAGAAAGCATTCATTAATTGTAGAGGTTATTCTAAAAGTTCTGTGCTAATTTTGGTAAAGGAGGTCTCAGAAGATGACCGCTGAGGCCATGGCACGCTGTGCTGGCAGCACTAGTGGCACTACGTGAAATGCAAACGGCTGTGGATACACAGACACTGCAGATTAAGAAGTGCCCCTATCCCAGTTCTGCCACTGGTTCCTCTGGAAAAAAAGAGCAGGTTCCTTGTGAAAGGAATGTTATATATTCTTACAGGGAATATTTGCTTTTCTAGCAAGTTATACTGTACCTAGATGCTGGCAGTAATTTTTATTACGTGTTCTATAGTCTGGTTGGATAATCCTTTCTATTTTGCATGAACGTACATTTGGTGAAAAATATAATTCAGAAAGTAACTTTTGTCTGATACCTAAAGAAAATTGAGTGAAAGGTATTGTTATACTGATATTTTATTACAGTATTTATCTAACATCTTAGAAGTGCAAGAAAATATAGTTCTTGATTCAGTTTTTCATAACTTTTATACAAACATGTTGATTTCCCAGAACTGACTAATCAATTAAGTTTTCTGATCTTACTCATTTTTAATAGCTCTATTATTCACTGTATCAAAAAATCAAAAGAATGATAAGATAATTTTCTCTTGAAACTGTGTAAGTTGCTGAATTAATTTAAAAGATACCGAATCAAGACACACTTTGGGATGATTGAAGGGCTAAAGCTGAATCTCTATTATTCGAGCTTGCTAAACGCAGTTCAGTGGGACAAATTAATTACAGCTATAACTGGAACCAAAGGGATCAACAACTCACACATAAGTTATTGGTTTCTCTGAACCTAAACACTGCATATACCTTCCTACACTGAAATCAAGATTCTATCTAGATTAATAAATGATATAAGTAAATAAAGAAGTCATATAGCTGAATAATTGATTAGGTTAAGGAAATGCAAAACTTCATTAGGAGAATTTTTTTTTTACCTGTGTGAAAGTTAATAAAATACAAAGCTCACAATGACACTTCCTTTCTTCTATAGAAACCTGTATGTGCTTTAATCAGTTTTTAAATACTTTTACATGATATTTAGATTACCTCCTTACAAAAAAAAAAGAGAGTTAAATATAGGGTGTCATAATAGTAATCTCCTTTGAGACCAGATATTTTTTCATTTCGCCTTGTTAAAGCAAAACTTTGTTTTCTCATAGCTTATCAGGATAAGGAATATGTTTTATATTGAACAAGGATGGTTATCTTTCAGGCTCTATCTTTAATAATGAGAAAGGCTGGCTTTTCTCCTGTTGTGCAGTTCTTACAAACTTATACCAATGATTACTAGAGATTTTAATTGCAATGTTACAGGCAGCTGGAGATTGTTATTATCTCTTGAATCTGTAGCAATTATGTAAGATACCACAGTGGTGGTACTTTAAGAATTCTTGTCATTATCTCCCTGGCTTGGTCAAAAAAAAGTGATGAGAATGGTAGAGTTACATCCTGAGAAAATGCCTATGACTGGGTTGAGTGGCCGTACACCGTCTCAGGTTTACCCATTGTAGCACGCTGATACTCTGCTCGCCTTGTCTTCTGTACCTGTTGAAGTTACTGGCATATCTGAACACACCCTAAGCCTGGCCAAATCTCTGTCTGTGCTTGTGAGCTTCTTCTCAGATTTCCATCTTCTATATTTGTTTAGATTGGAAAATCTGGTCAAGTGTGTGGTTCAGGACACCAAAGGCAACTGCTGCAGAGAGGGAATCTCTGCTTGCTCATATGGGCCTGTGCAACTGCTCTGATTTTGGCTCTGCTTTCCCACCACCTCTGAACATTATCAACCATACCTGAAAACAGCCTGGCTCCTGTTTTAATGCTACCTTTGATTATGTTGTCAATTTTAAAAATTTCTGTAAGGCATACATCTTAAATCACATGTCAAAAAATTCTCTAAAGTATTTAAATGGTTAGAAAGACAAATGCTTAGTGGAATTTTCAAAATAACTGAAATTAAGTGCTTAAATCCCATTGATTGAAATAGAAGTCAGGATCGCAACTTCCTTAGTATTTAGGAAAATCCTATCCAGCACAACATGGCACATTTGGAAGTCTGACCTTCAGGGCTTGTGTTTTCTGGAGACCCAGAAACAGAAAAATATTATTCAATTTGCAACACTTCGCCTCTGAACAAACTTAATGAGTCCTACTTTTATATAATCCTAATATTAATATTCCACACACCATCACCCTCACTTCATTTTTTTCCCTGCAAATTGCCTGCAAGCAGGTCACTTCAGCTGATGCCCCAGGAGCACCAAGTCTGAGATCTACCTGAGAGAAGTGTGTTTGAGAGTTAAAAGGCCCTGCAGAGGAAGAAGTCTCCTCTCAGTATGTCTCCGTCTAAACAAGGGTGTTTTGTCCTTAATCAGAGTCAACATGTGAATTTGGAATAAGGGCTTAAGTATCCAGCACTGCCAAAGGTTTATAGCTCTGTCATTTAGGCCAATCGTTTGTTTAATTGCATACATTCTTCGTCCTACCTGTGAAACTGGGGAAATGAGATAAATCAAAGGAGACTTCATTCAACCCAAACATCTTATTGTTAGTGTTTTCTTTCTCAAACGAACCAAAAAGAAGCTCAAAATACTGTACCGGAATTTTTCAGCTTATTCATATTCCTTTTAGAAAACTCTGAAGGGACTTAAACAATTACCAGTTTACAGAATCGTTACGTTAATTTTGTTATTTTATTTCTTGTGCATTGTCTCTTGCAAGCAAAGTAAATAGATCTTTAGCTGGCAGTTGGCAAGGTGATGTAAGGGTAGCGAGAGTATAAACGAGAAAGGAGCTGCTGATTCAACTAGATGGGGAAAGCTGGAACTGCACCATGAAATGCATGATACCTTGTAACACTATCTCATTTAAAGAGTAGTGTATCAATTTAAAGCTATAACACTGGTATATTACTAAAAAGCAAACAAACAAACACACCACCGAAAAACAAACACCGCACTCCGAAAGACATCTTCCAAAATTCTGGAAAAACTCTTAATGGTGTGAACTGTTGTGATCCAAACTACAAAGAAATTCCTTTACTGATGAAAACCACTGTTTACAAATATTGTTGTGATCTGTAGACTTAAAAGAGGGTATATAAAATAAAACATCCCAGCAGTACTCTTGGGAATCACCAACTGTGAACTGAAAATGTTACCTCTTAGGCAGTGCTGAAAAGAGGATGCTCTGTGTCTGAGGATCACTCCCTGAGAGGCATTATGGCTTTTCTCATTCTCCACTTAAAAGTTCCTTTTGTGTCCTATGGCTTATTTCCACCTTTGTGGACCCCTTTCAGAGCCAGCGCGTAGCCCTCACCCTGACGCAAACTGCAGTGTTCGTTATCTCCGTGTTCAGAACCTTCTTGGGAGTAACCTTGTCCCAGAGGAGTCCCTGGCCTGGAAGACTGTGCACAAAACGGGCAGTGGAGGGCTGGACTCAGCTGTCCAGCAGCCTAAAGGAGAGGAGCCTATCAGCCACATTTTCGTCAGCTTCTCGCACTGTGTACACTTCTTACTGTGATTTGGAAACTCTGATCTAGCATATCAGAGGATGGAGGTGAATTGTTAGTAAATGATCAGAGAGAAAACGTTAGAAAAAATTTTCCAAGAGGAGGTAATATCAGAAAGTTTAAAGCTGTCTTCTCTCTCATTAAGTACCTTTTACCTGAGCTTAGCTGAGAACGTCAATAGAGTGCTTATGATGAGCACTGGCAAAATCATATATTACTTACACAGGATGCATCTGTTTCTTGTCATATTTGTAGTTCATAAATACTTAACTCTATTGATATACCTTGCAGAATATAGCTAGGGATTAATACAAGGATTACACAGCTGCCATGGTGCCCAGCAGAATCTATAACAATTTTACGTTAAGGAATGTGTATACTTTGTTGTCTTCATATAAAATGACACATGCTTCCTGCCTTTTTTTTCTTTGTCTCTACTGTGCTTTAGCTGTGTCAATATCAAAATGTTTGCTCTGCATAGAGATGATTATTCCAATTTGGAGTTTTTATGAGACCTGGGCCCAGACCTGACCTTTCTTACATGAATTCTGGCACTATCTGGCCATGAACACTTCCTAATTGCTGGTTACAGCTTATCATTACAAGATGACACTTATAACCAGGGAATCGAAGCAGTATGTTTGAATCTGTTCTGTGTCAGATTCAGCTGTGATTGAAGCTGTTGTAGTTGAGCTCTGATTCCAAGCCAGTAACAGTTTGTTGTTCAGTTCACAGCCTCTCAGCATAGGTCTTCAACAACAGGAAGTGTTAACCTCCATAACCTCCATTTCCTCCCACTCCATGAGCATCATTTTTAGTCCTGCATCTGTACTGGATTTTTTTTTTTAATACCTTAAATATAGTACAGGGGACCATGCTGGAAAAAAAAGTGATGCCAGTTGGACCAGCACTAGCCAGAGGAGTCAGCTCATTGGCAGGTAAAGTGTCCTTTCTCTCCCTTGAGAAAAGCCAAACCCGCTACCTGCACACATGCATATCTTCCTGCCACTAGGCATTGTAGTGGCATTACTGGAGGAAAGAAAGGCTGGTGAACAACAGTGTCCTCCATGAGAAAAAGGAGTCACAAGAAGCAGTTTACCTGGATCCCACGTTAGCAGATAGTTCTCAAGAGTAGCTGGTTCCAGGGAAGAAAGTTTCTGACCATCTGCTGGTGCACAGTGTGGCAAGGGGTGGGGGAACAACAGACACAGAGGCAGGGTGGTGTTTTTTGAAGGATTCTTAAAGGCAAGCTGTCTTCTTGTTACACAGAACATGCCAAGGGATGTCACTTTTCAGCTGAACTGGTGTTCTGAGCTGTAAAGTTCTTTGTTTTGCTTCAGTTCCAGTTGTGATCTGGGATCAGCAAAATTTCCAAAATAACACCTTAAGTTTAGTTCCAGCATTGGGAAACACTTTGAACCAGTTCATGGTTCAGGTTTAGTTTGACTTTTTCTCATAGTGGAAGAATGAGAAATATGACTTTCTTAGTCAATTACTGACATTGATTTTTTAAAAAGAAACTGCAAAAATATGTTGGATATGCTCTATTCTTTAATAAGTATTTATAGTTAAGAAAGTCAATATCATGGATGATTTAATAATAGTGGAAGCTCCTGGTTTTGGCCTCAGTGCTCTCAGAGGGCATTCGTGTATTTCTTGGTACAAAAGCAGAGGCCTTGTATGTCTTTCAGTAACTCTCTTGCCTCAGCTAAATTTCTGCTGGAGCAGCTTTGTTGTGAGGCATTTGGTTACGTGCAAGATTCCGGGTGTTGTGTTGCTGTCCTTACAAGCAGATCCTGTTTGAAAGTTAAATCTGTGTGCATCTGTGTGCTGTGCAAGGCCTGGCCTATGCTTATATTTTTTCAGCTTGTCTTACTCACTAAACTTTTTCTCAGTTGCTAATGGTGCTGGTTCTCACCTCAGATCATGTGAACATTGTCCTAGCCGCGGGAGACTAATACAATCAATTTATGATTCTGCTTTGATTTTGATGTTTAAAGAAATGGCTGCAGAAGGGATCCTGGGAAATGCATGCCCCTGACTCTGACTTCAATCCCTGGTAAGATGGACTGAGTCCCTCTCAGAGAGAAAGGTCACTGAGCACATGGTTGTCAAACATGATCTGTTGGGAGTCATCATGGCTTCTGCAGAGGGAAATGCTGCCACACTGCCCTGTTCTGCCAGCATGTAGATAAAGAAGGGCTAGCGGAGATACTAAACTTTCAAAAAGCCTTTGGCAGTTTTCCTCACCAAACACATCTGCACTGTTCTTTTACAAATTGAAATCTGGTAAAAGGATAGTACTAAAAAAGAGCAAGGGATAACCAGGACTTTTCAGGATGGGGAGAGCTGGTGGTGTAATATCAAATCACAGAGATTCGTGCTGGGATACGTTCTGTTCAACATTGTCATTAGTGACCTGGAAAAGGGAGTGAACAGTTAAATCTCCAAGTTTGCCATTACTGTACTCTCCTGGATTGCCAAATATTGTGCCAATGGTGGGGAAGTCCAGAATGACATCAGAAAATTGAATAAATTGTTGAAAAGCTGGCAAAAGAGCTCCCATGTAGATAAATGTAAATGTACAAAAATAATATCAACTGTCTATGCAACGCCGAGCTCAGAACTGACAGGTACAACACAGGAGGGAGATTTTGAGAGTCATCATTGACAGTTCTCTGAACTTATCAGTTCCACGAACTGTAACAGTCAAAAAAGCCAGCAAAATGTTGGGCATCAGCAAGAATCTTGGTACAAGACAGAGGGTGTCATTTTATCATTTTATAAAACTTAGGTGCACCCACATCTTGGTGTATAATTCTAATCTCCAATCTCAAACAGGACATAGTCAATTTAGACAACCGTCTTATAAGGAGAGACTAAATAGTCTTTGGTTTGGAGAGGAGAAGGTGGGTCAAGGTGTAATCAGTGTAGGAGGGAAATTATCGCAGTTTGCAAAACCATGAAGGCAGCAGATGAGCTGAACTTCTGTTCACCAAACCTCACAATGCTGGAACTGGAGGCACAGATCAAAAGAGTCATTTTACAATAGGTTAAAGGAGGTATTTTCTTTTAAGACAAGCAGTGAACTACTGGAACTCGGTGCCATATGTGAATGTTGATGGTAGGTAGACCACTGCTATCTTCTTACTAAAGTCAGAGATGACATACTACCTTTTCTATTAGTTCTGTTGGAGTGGGGTATTGATGGCATGGTATGGATGCCATGAGAGCAGACAGACTGGCAGAAAGAAGATTTTTTTAAAATATATTTTCTATGAGGCCATGATGTTCAGCTCTTAAATACAGTTTCTAGCTCTTCTGTTAGGGAAGTCTTCTGCCCTCCCACAGAGATATACCAGCTCTGTAACTACCTCTTCTTCACAGTCTCCACAAACCAAACACAGGCCATCTTCTAGCTAATGAAATCTTAGGATTTGTGGCTGCCAGCAGCAGAAAGCTTATTGGCATTTCACCACTACTTTGTTAAATATAACATTGGGGTTTGAAGCTGTGGTTTTGCTCCCTCATGGAGTGCTTCTGAAGGCTTGATCATGGACTGGTTTGATAGCGTCAGCAGTCTGGCAAATCTGCACCTTCTCTCCTGGACGTACGTCTAATCATTTCTGTCTGGGGAGATACTTCTGAGTATATTGTGGGGAAAAAAGTGATTAAATATTGTCTGTTTTGTTTGCTTCCATGGAAGCAGTAAGAAAGTGAGGAAAGATGCACATCATCTTCCCTGGTAGAATTTTAAAGTATATTTCAAGGTCTGGAATGGGCAGGGGAGAGCAAGCTGTGAGCTGTTACTGTGAACAGGACAAGTGTCCTTCATGGCTGATCACCCATCAGCTGGAAGGTTTTGTATCTCTTATTAATGATGGTTACTAGTAAATGCTGCTACCAAGGAAGGCAGGATGCTTACCACCTGTGCTCGTGGTGGCATCGTTAATTGGTACATAAGGAAATGTGTCTCACATTTCCTTACGCAGTTTTTTTCACCTTTTGTCACAGAGCTTTGTGGTATTGGTGTGCTCTTTAACCCCAATGACTTTTGGTCACAACAGTAACTCCTTCCACTTTTTGTTTCTTTTGTGCTAAGCTAAGAGATGTCTTGGTGATGCTCACCTGCCCTAAATAGTCCTACATGCTGTCACTTCCAAGTCGGGTTCCTGCATTGTACTCTATACAAAAGTGTGTGGTCTGCCAGCATGGTAGCATGGGCCAGTTCAAACACATTCCACTTGCACAGCTCTGGCTTCATACCTGGGCCTGGATGTGATTCAAGTTGTTGGATTTAATTAGAAAGTTCTGTCTATTTTGGGGCCTACTTAATTGACTTAGCAATAACCCTTATACCCAGACCCTGTCCTACTGTCAGCGTTGGTGCCTCCTGATAAATCTCAAAGTGCTTTTTTGGTCACTGGAGAGCAGCTAAAATTAATATTTGATAGGTTTCATTATGTCATGCCACTGGCTGCTCCTGCTACAGGTGCATTAACAAGAAAGTAAGTAAAACAAGGTGTAGCAAGTCATCTAGTGTTAGCTGAGACTTCATGCCATATAGGGAGGAGTTCTGCTACAGAAACTTATGTCAAATATATCTTTTCAAGTGCAGTTTATGCAGTTTTTGTTGCAGAATGTGTAAGAAATGGCCACTGCAAGCATTTCATCTAGTGTATGTCTCTCTAAAAGCAGAAATGCTTTGGGTGAAAGGAAGAATTGCAGTAAGTTTTTCCAAGCGACACATTTGGCTGGGAACCAGGAGACAGCATCATTCCTTGCTGCTCACCTGCCCTGCAGTGTCAGCTGGACCGTGCACCCTCACTTCTCTGAGCAGAGCTTCTCCATCTGTAAAATGAGGGCACTGCAAAGCAATTAAAATCTGTGGGTGGAGGGACTCAGGTGGGAGTTGCGTGTTTTACGCTGCAGTTAAAGTAATACAAGTAATTGTACTGTAAGACAACTTGTGCATCTAGAAATGATCTCTCTGTCATTCACACCTACTTCACCTCGCACAAAGGTATCAAATACTCTGTTAACGTCATTTTTAATGATCATCTACACAGGCAAAGATCTGTGTCGCGTGATTCTTTGTCAGAATATGGGTCACCTAGCCAGTGAAGTTGCTAAGACTATGAAAAAAGAGCAGTTTTGTTCTCTCAGGGTTGGGTTGTTGGTGGTTTTGTTTGGTTTTGTGTTGGTCGGTTGGTTTTTTGTGGGTTTTGTTGTTGTCGTTGTTTGTTTTTTCTTAAAAAAAATAGCTGGGCTGTAATCATATTTGGGATGATCTCAATGTGTAATTCTATCCAATAGCCAGAAGCTGGTCTACAGAAAGAGATTACTTTTTGCATACCTCTTGCACACTCAGTCTGCCTTAATCACCTCCTCCAGCTAAAAGATTTAAAGGTGGTCTCCTGTCTTAGGAAAGTAGATATGTCAGAATGCCTCAACTTTCTTCTCCCCTTTGGTGGTGGGTTGGGAGGTCTGAGTTCCAGCTGTCGCTGCAGACACCATTTTGTTACTGCTTTACATTGAAAAAAGGAAAAGAGTTGCAGCTTTTGATACCTGTCATCGTTGATGCTAGTTCTGGGCACGATAGCCTGTTATGAACAACTGAAAAGAAATTTTTCATAGTTATTTTCTTCAATGTTTTATTTGTGGGAGTAGGTTTCTGGAATGTTAAGGAAAATTAGATCATGGCTTAAAATGTATTTTTTAATGTTAATTTTTAAGTTAGTACCTGTGGGACACAGTGCAAGCTGTTTGCAGAGCAGAAATCACAATTCCCAGCCAGCTCTCCATTACTTTGTATTAAGCCTTCCTATTTTCCAGTAACAGTGAAAAGTTTAATGTTGAATCTTGTTACAGTAGTTTGCAAAAGTGACTGTCCTCTAGAAGACTTATGTTCTGCATTTTTCAAGTTTTTCATCTTTATTCTGACAAGTATAAGCATTTTATTTACAGCACTCTCCTAATATATAACACAATAGTTGCTTTAAGAGTTTTGGGGCTTGGTGTTAGTCTGCTTGTTACAAAGTTCTGTGGACAGGTTATAATAAGTTAAATTGTGATGTGTTAGCAGTTATGGGCCATATTGAATCTTTTTTGTCCTAGTGTGTAAAGGCCAGAGGAAATCTCCATTGCTGTAGCCAAAGAAACACAAAATTTGTTTTCAGTAATTCTGCTACAGAGATAACATACCAGATAGGTAATAGAAAATGAAAAGATGTTTTATGATTTTGTTTCGTGTTAAATTACCTGCAAAAATATATTAAGTTCAGTTACATGACAGGAAAAATGGTTCTCGCTAGTTTCTATGTGACTCTTACGGATCTGTACTGCACAGGCTGCCTAGACAGACAGACAGCTACCTACAGGGCTTTCTGCAGGTTCCTTGTCCTGCACGTGTTAATCTATTGACAATTCCTGCATGTGGGAGTTTCTGATTGAGGACTTGCAAACCCCTGCTTTGATTTTTCAGATGAAACAAACCCATAAAAATCAGATCAGATTTCATCTTTCTTGAGTGCATATATAGTACCAAGTAGCTTCAAAATTTCTGCTTGTTGTTATTCACATCCATTTTGTGTCCAAATATCTTGGTCTAACCATACCACATCTAAATCAAGACTGAGAAAAAAGGGGTAATGGAAGGGACATGACAGTTGTGCACCCCTTGATAGCCTAATATTGATCTGCACTGGTCAGGTTGCTCTGTACAACGTAAAGCAGAGGAAAAGTTTCTCTGTCTTGCACCAGGAGCCCATAGACTTCAGGAGTCATTTGTCCATTCAGAGATAGCCTGCTGCCCTCGGTGAAGTCTGTTGTATGGTATTAGAGGGAAGAAAATATAGTGAAACTGATGCTACAACTCCACTGTACGCACAAGGTGACAAAAAGAAAAGAGCAGCACCAGGAATCCACAGGAAAGTGGGGGGGTTTTTGTTTTGGTTTGGTTTTTGTTTGGTTTGGGGTTTTTTGTGTGTGGTTTTTTTGTTTGTTTTTTTGTTTGTTTGTTTTTAACATTGATGATATCTATTGTCAAGACTTCTTCCAGGAAAGGACAAAGAAATTGTAAAATGGAATCATTTTATGAAGTGAAACCCTAGAAAATACACTTTGGAATAGGTCCTTTCAAGGAAAGGGGGCTGTGCCAAATGAAGATGCTGCCCTACGCAAGCTATACCTAGGCAGCTAGTGCAATACCCAGGTCATTCACGGTGCCTTCTTTCCTAGCAGAGTTGCATCCTGATGGACTACTAGGGAAAGCAATTTCCAGTCCTGTGTGATCTCTTTTTGAGAATACTTTGTCTGCAGAAATATTGGAAGGTTTATGGAAATGACAGTGGATGCAACCAAATAGTGCATGCACAATAAAGCAGTGATTGCAGGTACCAAGGAAAATTAGGCTCTCTATAACTCCTGTCACTCTTTGCAAATGTAGATAATTCCAGCTGTTGTCCTTGACCAAATCGGTGCCACTGAGTATTTGTCCGGCTGGCTGCTGCCTTAAACCCCAGTGCTGGCTTCATTCCAATGGGGAAGTGATTTTCATAAGCATATCATTTATAAAGTGCTTTGGAATCCTTCAGGATGAAAGATGCTAGGTAAATGTCATGCACTGTAATACATTCAAGACATTAATAACATTTTTTTCTGTTACTTCACCTATCAGATAAACTGAGGACAGAGAGCATGTTATGCATTTTTGGGCCAAGGCAATTGGGGGGGAAAAAAAAAAAGTATATATTGTTCCCAGAGCTAAGCAGCAAGTGCTTCTCCTCCCATTCACACATCAGAACAAGATTTGTACTTTGGCGCTATGTACAAGGCGAGACAGCAGCTAACTCCATCCCCTGGAATCTGTAGTTCAAGGGAGTTTTAGTACCTCCAGCTGCTCATCTGGCCAGTACAAACGCTGCCATCGGCTGCACGTCTTTGAAGGAGGCAAAGTCCTGTTTTAAGAAAGCAGCTGCAAGTTTTTTGCAGCGCGTCCTGTGCCACAGTAGCCTGCATTGCTTGTTAGGGCTCCTGCAGAGGCAGCAACCCTGAGCAGGAGCCCCTTATCAGCACAGAGCTTGTCCTTTGGGAAACTTGGCCCTTGAGTTGCAGGTAATTTTACTGTAAACCTCACCGAAGTGAAAAATGAAGGATTGAAGGATTCTAGGTGAAGAAAATCTTTGCAGGTGTATAACCTTATTTATACTTACACAGACTTCACTGGATTTCTTGTAAGATTTTACAGCATTTTTTAATATTTTAGCTGTCTGTAGGATACTCTGAGAACCTCCTGCTGTCAGTGTTTGGTTTTGGTTTTTGGTTTGGTTTTTTTCGGCTCAAAAGGGGAAGTATACAGACACACCAGAGAAATAAAACCATAGTCATGAAGGGGCATGCTTTCTCTGCTTTTTGGTGTTTAGGGTTTACTTTAACCACAAGAGAAGGTTGCCTGGAATTTTAAGTTTGGGGTGAAAGTGTTGGTTGACTTTAGTTCTCTGCAGTCTGCCTCCCTAGCTGTGGTATTGCTCTGCAGAACATCAAACACTGGAGAGCAATGGTGACCTGTGTTGTTTTAATCTCAGACTAAACGGTTCTTTTGTTTTGTTTTAAAAATGAGCCCTTAACTTCTGTAAGCTCCATTCTTCTCTAGAGCTTTGCAGAAATAAAATATATCAAGAAGGAGGAGGCATAATATGACAAAAGTAGTGGTTTTATTGAAAGAGAGCTTTGTGGTATTTTGCTTTTGAAATGTGTTTAACACAGAGTTTAAGGATTGGCAATTTGTTTAAAGAAATGGGTAAAATATTTAAAACCGCCACTTTATTTAAACTATTGTGCCTCCTTCAGTAAACATTCAGTACATGACTGAACCCTGTATGAACTTGTGCTTGTTGCTGGTTAAATAGATTCTGAGCTTAAATGAAAAGGGGCTGCTATTGAGAACAGGACAAAAAAGTTGCATGTGCATTTTTTTTTATTTGCCCACACACAAGCTCTTACCCCCCAAAATACTGCCTTCACAGGATCTTTTATTAAAACACCGTTTTCTTTTTTTTTTTCCTAGGCCTCAAAGTACTAAACTGAAAGCAAGCTGTTAACAGAAATGAGTAATTATTGAAGCTCTAACAGGCAGCTTTCATTGAAGTTGATTACAGCAGCCATATAATCACTTTTACGGATGCTGTAATCACAGTAGCAGGGAATGCTTGGCTTGGTTCTTATTGTTTTCACTCAGGGTGGAGGTAGGGGGCCTGCAAGAAACTCGTTTTACCACCTCAGTACAATTTCTGCTGTAAAGGAAATCTACACGGCACTGAATGAAGCAGAGAATCATTTATTCTTTCTTTATTAGCATTTTCTCCTCCCTCACATGAGAGTCTGTTGGAGTCAGGAAATTGCTGTTATTCAATATGCAAGCCAGAGGTTGTAATGACCATTTGGGAGGGTATGACCAACAATTACAGCCCTTAATGAATAGGAGTAATCTAGTTGAGACTAAACACTAGTAGCAACTCTGGTGCTGTCTCTGGTTAAATTAAAAGAACAGCAATGCAAAGGAAGTTAACAAGAATTAATTAGTTAGATCGAACTGAAAACCTACTCATTAGTGATGTTATAGGCAAAGTAAAAGCCTATCTTCGGTGCAATTAGGTAGACAAATGAATTGTACAACTGACTGATTCACACCTGCTAACAGCTAAGGGCTATAGCTGATGTGTATGGGATCCACTTTTTACAGTTCATGCATACTTGCATAGTTTAATGGATCTTGCGTTCCTGAATTAGCCTTCATTCCTTCACATTTCATTTGTGTATTTGATCCGAACATTAAAGTGTTGCTTACAGATTCTGACACAATGCGGCTGTCTACAAGACAGCTTTTAGAGAGGTCCGTAGAATTGTAACGTCTGCTTAAACTGCACTGCCATGCAGAAGAGGTCTCAGTTTGCAGGTTTTTCGTGTTAGGTTTTTTTTTTCCCTGTGTTGAAAGTGAACAGATCTTCAGAGAAAGATTGTGTCATCAGTTAAAAAATAATCCCAGGATTCATGATTTTGACACTTGGGTGAAGAAAAGAATTGGGAAGAAAAGGAAAAAAGCAAAATTCTCCAAGCTGTGGAGTAGACGTTAGGCACCTGCAGGTCTCACTGCCATCAGAGGATCCTGTATTTGCACAGTAGTCTTAAGGATTCATGAAATACGACGACGACTGCAGTGATCAGAAGAGCACAAGGAATATTTTTATTCTCCTCATCCTGCATTTCCTTTTCTGCTCATGACATTAGTCCTAGATTTAGGCAATGCTCACGTAGAAACTGGGGAGCAGAACCAGGCTGCAGCATCTGGCAAACCCTTCCTACTCCTGCTGCCAGGTGGGCTGGGAGTCAGGGGGACACAGTGGTTAATTTGTACACCGTGCTTTTCAGGTGGCGAACTGAGAAGCCACGCAGTGTACTCTGATGCCTCTTTCTACTGGTACAGTCTTCATTCTAGGATCTTATCTTGGAATTTTCTACTTTGTTAGTATTTCACAAGGACCTGCAGGTCTCTAATGCTCTGTGAGGCTGCAACAATTTCCAATTCAATTCTGTGTTAGGAAGAAACTTGTTTACTTCATTGCCACGTACTCACGTTGTGGACTTAACTCTTTTGGCCCTGTTTTGACACAGAGTTTTGGTCTAAAGTGCTTTTATGTGTGAGCAAGATTGCTCAAAAGCAAAACAGACATGGTGGGAAGTGCATCTGAACCTCAGGGGTTTTTTTTTGAACAGAGACTCTTCTTTTTAATACATCACGGTTTATTTTATTTATTTATTTTTAAGTCTCTATCTTAAGGAGAAAATTCCCATAAAGTGAGAGAGTTTGCACTGTAGAATATATAGCTGCTCTGGCTTGGCCAGTTTCAGACTCTTGTTTTCATTTTAAAGGGGAGGTTTGAATATAAAGTACTTGATTTAAAGATTTTTTTATTAGATCCTAACAAATGACATCTCTTATTTACACACAAGAGACTGACTCCCTAAAAAGCTGCCTGGGTATGTAAATCTACCAGTCAGATATACAGATAAAATGGATTTTTTGGACTGAAATCCCAAGTAAATGTACTTATTACAACAGAAAGACCCCTTTGAGTCCTCTAAAAGCTTTTTTGGTGTATGACTTCAATGTATGTTTATGAGGTTTTTTTAAACAAATAGAGCCAAATCCAGGTTTATTATAATTCTTTATACATATATATATTTATCATCCTAGCTTTCACCGAAAATTAGGGATAGATGCACTACCCTTGTGCTTAGGGGAACTGCATTGATAGAGGTCACTGTTGCTTTCCCATAGCTATTGCCACAGCAGGAGCAGAAGTTGCCTCCACTGGAAAGAGGCATCCAAAGATGTCTGTGCTGAAGCGAAACATTTGACTCCAGGCTGTGGCTTGTTGGGGGCGGAGACTTGGCACAGGGCTGGATCTCTGGGTGAATCTCACCTTCCAGCAGCGAAGGGCCCAGGGCAGGCAAGTCATGAGGAGCTGCAGGAGGCCAAGGGCTCCTTCAGTGCCTTGTGGGTGCAGCCAAGCCAAGTGAGGAGTGCGAGCAAAACTGTGCTAAAGTTGTGGGAGAGCAGGTGAACCTAGTATGTTTCTTATGTCAGGACAAGGCTGTAGTCATTTCAAAGTGGCCAAATGGATTTTTATCAAGGTTTGTTTTTAATAAAGTTATTTCCTTGCTGACAGGCAGGTTTTAACCTTCTGGAAAGAAGGGTTTGTAATAGAAATGTTGACACAACCTCCCTCTAGGGGTGCAGTTGCATTGCTGCAATAATAGTGTGTGGGCAATGCAGTAATAGGGCACTGACCCATAACTGACAAGAAGCAAGGCTCCAACTGCATTATAAAGGTCATTCTCTTATTTGTGAAAATGAAGTGTATTTTTTTTGCGCTACTCCCAGAGTTTTCTGTTCTCTCCTCCCTCTCCCACCCCAAATCCAAACATTTTATATTTTTAATTCACTAGTGTTGAAATTTTTAAGGCTATTTTAAAAAAACCCCTTAAATACAGGGATTAACCCTGGCTCTTATACCAGCTAATCTGTGTTCAGCACAGGGCACAAAAGAAAAAAAAAAAAAGGAAAGCCATTTTTACAGTTTCTAGGGGGCCACCAGAGAGTATCTGGGGTAGTCTAAAGGTTGCTCTGAACTACACCCATCTTCAGCGGTGCTAATGGAGCATGCTGCAAGCCAAATGCAAAGAGAAAATGACTCTGTGTCCACCCGATCTCTATTGTCATCTTCAATAGCGCAGGATAGGCCTGAAGCTATGAAGAGTGTGAGCGTAGGAACTAAAAACCGTTTGAACTCTGTCTGTACAGCCTCTCCCAAGAAGAGTGACCTTCAGTGATTCTCTCGCCTTATAACCTTATTCTTCGAACGTTTAGGAAGGAGCACTGCACACAGCAGAGACCAAATGGAGGGCTGTGTTGCAGTCTGCCTGCATGGCACTGTCAAGGTGTGCCTTCTCGTATTGGGGAAGAGTAACCACAGTAGTTGATGTCATGAGACTGATTAAAACTAACTACCCTGCCTGTGAGGTAGAACATTAATTGAAAATGTGCAATTTGTACAATAGGCAGTAGTTAATTATCTGCTGCTTTGAACTGCTTGGTGTTTGGGATGGCTCTGCCTATGGGGACCAGAGACATGAAACAAAGACACAGGCAGTTTGGATGGGTAGTTGATACCATTTAAATGAGTAGGAGCTGTTTTTAAAAGTCTGTTTAATTCTTAATGTAATTTTGGATCTAGTTTATAGTAATACTAGTTGAGGTGCAATCGCCCTATAACAAGGGTGGTTGTCACTAGGTTACCCAAGATGGCCACCTTCATTTATGCTAAGCATTGGTATTAAAGCCTGTTATTTGGTCTGTAAACAAGTTCTTATCAAGTGAGCCAAGGAAAAATCATTTTTACTTTGTCGCGCTATAGGCATTTAGAGTCAAAGATAAGCATTTCTGACTTAACCCAGTAGAGAGCAGTGGTGTGTATACACATCAGACACATAATGATAGCATTAACATTTAATACATAGAGCCTTGGTTACTTCATTTGGGGGGCCTGCGGTTTTTCATTTTCCTGTTTCATTTTGAGTATAACACGTAGTTTGCAGGCACAAACACATACACACTGATGCATACAAATTTAGTAAAATGCTTTGTTTATTGGAATTCATAACCCAATTGTTCTCTATTTTTATCTGTCAATGATAACCACGTGATTGCTGCTGAGTAAAATATAAAATATCCAATAAACTCTGTCATCATTACATTCCAAGGATAAAGGCACAAATATTTGACTTAAACATTTATTTACTTCCTAATTCTATGGTAATTTTTAATGTATATCGCGCTAACTGTATCTGCCTACACAATGAGTAAAGTGTTCATCCATTGTTATCATTGTTAAGATCAGCACACCATTAATCAATCACAGAAAATTGGTTTATATCATATGCAAAAGATTATTAATGTCTTATTGTGTAAAAGCTTACCTAAGCTGATGTTCTCAAAACTGAAACGTTTAATCACATTTGTCATATTTTGGGGTTTTTGCTGAACATACAAGACTGTGTAACACTAATTAAACCAGTGTGCAACAAAGAACACACTGGGAATATACTGATGAATAAGACGGATGCACGGAGAGTGACTTCAGTGGAAATTATCTAAACAGTGATTTTTGGTAAAGGAAGAAAGATCAGTCTAAAGCGGAACCTCTGCATCTAGGATCCTCAGAATTTCTTAGTTGTTTGAAGTCTATGTTGGACCCAAAACTGAACAGGAACTACTAGTGTACATCCAAAATCCCCTGAGATTTTGGCCCATGGTAATGGTTTTCACATGAAACAGCTGGTCTAAGGTACTCAAACACCACAGTGATGAGTAATGTGTGAGCATGTGGGAAACCTGATGAGTCTCATGAAATTTCTATTACAAAGGAAATCTTGAAATGGCAACCTATGAGCACTGTTATGTCTGCGACTGAGCTCTGCTGCTGCTTCACCTTCAGATCCAACCTGACAGGAGGACTGTGCTGTGCTAGTCCTGTTGCTCAGCCTCAGGAGTGGGTACAGCAGTCATCTCACACACTCCTCCCTGCCATCATATGGAAGGCCGTGCTGCTTGCTGTCTGTTGTGTTGCACCTTGGTGTTTGGTTCCCTGGGCTGGGCGATGCTCAGTACAAAGCCAAGTCAAGCTGAGTGTGTGTTGCCTGTTGGGGAAGGAGAATCAGAAAAAAGCCAGAGGTGATTCTTCCAGCTCCTTGTGTTGAGTTGCATACAAAGTTTCAAGGGTTTATTGACTCCTTGGATGTTTCTATATTTGGTTTAATCTACAGCTGGCTGATATGGGGAGACTTGGTTGCTGCTGTCTTATCCCTGAGGTGCGTGTTTCTGTTCAAGAAGTGTCTCTGAACTGCCCATTTGTGGAGGAGCAGGAGCCAGGGCTCACAGAGGAGCACTCTGCCAGGCTGCACAGCATGGCCAGTTTTGTATGGTGCCTGGGACAGGGTTATCAGTGGCAAAACAGCACCAGTGCTGGGCAGCAGGGTCCTGCTGCTCGCCTGGAGAGCTGAGCTTGCTGCTGGCCCTGCCACACACGGAGTTCCAGGCGGTGGGGAGGCAGCAGCTGCTAGTGGGGACAAGGGAGATGGCTGTGAAGTAAATCGCCAAACCCACCTTCCTTGCACAGGTGGCACAATGAGCCTCAGCCCAGAGCAGAGCTCTCCCTCCCAAGCACCACTGACCAGCAGCTCAGATCGCTCAGCCCCTCATCCACTCTGGGTGGGAAACTGACAAATCTGGCAGCAGGAGCTTGGCACAGACATGAAGGGAACTGTGTTCAGGCAGCCAACGTTGCCCTCGCTCCTCAGCTGCTCGCCCTCGCTCTGGCTGGTGTCAGAGCAGTCTTCCTTTCCACCTGTGCTTCCTCTCTTCACAGCATTTTGGTAACTTGGTAGCTCAGTAGTACGTTAAGGCTCTTGGACAGAAAAAATTGAATCGCTGGCTTTTTATTTCCACGGCCATTTGAGGCCTTTATGGCAGTACTCATTCCCAGCCCTGCAGTCTCCTTCACTGCTGGTACGGGTGTTGGTGTGCTGATCAGGGGAATGGTGCCAGCTAAAACTCTCCCAGGAAGAGGGAGTGCTTATTTTTAATGTAGAGTCACGGCTGTGCAGGAGAAAAGATGCAGGAATAAGACTCAACAGCCAGCAGGCGAGTGGTGGCTTAAGACTTTGTGGACCGGTGGTATCTGTAGGCTACTCTGTTCAAATAGAACATGCTATAGGGTCACTGAATGCAAAGTTACCTAGGAATGAGTGATGCGTTCTGTGTGTATGGAAAGGGAAACTGTGTTCAGGAAAACACCAATTTAGGAAAAGTTTAGGCACTGATCCTGACCTCCAGGTGTCCAAACTGACTTCTGCAGTCTTATGGTAAAAACAAGAGTCTCTTTCTCTGGAGACATTCAAAACCCTCCTGGACGCCTTCCTGTGTAACCTCATCTAGGTGTTCCTGCTCCGGCGGGGGGATTGGACTAGATGATCTTTTGAGGTCCCTTCCAATCCCTAACATTCTGTGATTCTGCGAAGAGAGCAGTGAGCAATACAGGGCAAATTTTAACTTTGTGCTCATTATTATGAGGCTACCCTGGGAATCTCTGTTCAGCTTTTGTGTTCCTATTTTAATAAGGAGGTTAAGTGCGAAAATAACACTACAAGTTAAGTAAGGACTGGATAAAATGTTTTACAGTGAGTGGGGCTTCACAAAATCAGTATATTAGAAAGGTGATTGAGAGATAACAGTATCATGTATGTTCCAGGAAAAAAAAAAAAGCTAGGTATTACACTGTATAAGCAATTAGAGTAGGGCATAACAAGGACTAGTAGTCTCCCAGACAAAGCATGGCAGTCTAATTACAAATAAGGCCCATACTTTTAATGGTGGAAGTAATTAACCACTGGGAGAGCCTACAACAGAAAGGATTAGACTCTGTAACCCTTGATTTCTTTTGCAGAAAACATCTAACACCTGGCAAGTAGTGCAGTTGGCGTTCCCGCATGCTCATCTTGATGAGAGGGTCTGACATCTCCCTCTTTCATTTACATGTTCAGAATTTCCCAGGCTGTTGATGGGAAGCAGTGTAACACAGTGGAAGAGCACTGTTACTAAAAGTTACTAAAAGTTCTTGTGAGTTTTACTGGTCTTAACTCCATGCAATTCTGGCAGTTAACAGCTCTGAAGGACTGAAAGGTTCATTGCCTGTAAGGTGTCTGGTTAAAGGAACTTTAATTTCCACAATGACATTTTGTTTCTTTGCAACTGGGACTTGCAATTTTATCCTCATGAAAATAGGAAAATCTTACAGATATTAATAATCCACCAATTGTCTGTGGAAACAAAACCTGCTGTGGAGTTCCTACCCTGCAAGATGAAGTTCCTGTTCTTTCTTTTATCAGTAGTTAATGTGATTATTAAAATGCTACATCAGAATTATAATAAACATTGCCTGGGAAAAGTCACGTAACTCGAGCGTGAGAGTTGGCCCTCTTTTGGGTTTTGTTATGAGCATTTGGCTTTGCAAATAATTGTCTAATTTTTTTATCCCTTGGAACTGTCTGTGGGAGGTTTAGTTTGTTTTTTCTTCTCTGCTATTCTGTTCCAAGTTGACATTTTTGCCACTCTTCTCTGGTGTGCTATATTAGCTCCACTTCCCACTGCTCCAATATGTTTTGCTTGGGATAGACATGCATATTTAATAACTAGGAGAAGGATTCTTTCTAGATGCCATGGAATTGGATTATCATCCCATTAGGCATGAGGCCTCGTAACCAGGGACACTTAACTTTTGACCTTTGTGAGAAAGATCATTTAATTTAAGCGCTCTTTGTATATAGCTGAACCAGGTGAATCTGGGAAATTCTCAACCCAGTTTTATGTTTGTTTAACAAATCAGGAAGGGCTTTTAGCTGGAACAGCTGTGATTTTCATCCCTTTTGATACTATCCTCAAATCCTTGCCTAAGATTTCTGTCCCGTATATGGGAAGAATTGCAAGGAGATAGAAAGATAGATTAGATAGATTACACTCAACTATATGATATGCCTAGATGTTTATCAAAGCTCTGTAATGACCATATAAACCTAGATGATAACACAGATTTGGCTATGGCTCAATCCTTAAATTTAAAATGAAAATGTCATTTGAAACCCAAATGAAAGAACACATTTAGCTACACTTTAACAGTACACAGCAGGCTTGGGGCATATGTGGGTGGTATGTGAGAGTTTCAGAGCTCTGTCTGTATGGCGCATGGATGGCGGGTAGTCCCAGCCCGCTGAGCCTGTGTGAGTACAGGCAGCGTGGACAGGGACACACTGCTCATCCAGGCATGTCAGTGGCCTTCAGACTTCCTGAAAGATGTCAGTGATTGCCCAGTAAAGCCTACAGGTTAGCTGACAAATTGCAAAATTTTGTTAACAGCAATTGTTTGAATCATTACTCAAAAGCAGCTAAGGACATGGCTAGGTTTGTTTGCCAGATCCAAATTTCCTCTGGGGGTATAGGGAAGAAAAGGGAAGAGACAAAGTGATGAGCATATTTATTTCTACTGTCTTGGGATGTTTGTTTGCAGGTTTTCTGGAAGTGCAAAGAGTTTTCTCAATGTCTTAAGCACCAGCTTGTCTTTAATAAACCATTTACACTATTGTGGACAGCAATGTGATCCAAAATCCCATCTATTTAATGTAAAAATATGCGTAGATCTTCGTAGAAGCAGGAACACTTCTTTGGAGTTTCCTTCAACTATTTAAAATGCATTAAATGCGTCATGTATCTCAATGGCAAACACATCCCTGAATTATTTACATCTCTTTCCTAATGAGGAAATTTGGCTTGCTTTTCTGACTGCCCACAGTAGCTTTCTGGTGGTGTGCTGTTTCATCCAGTAAAGTAGCTAGGTATATTTTCTCAGGGCTACCTAGTATAATTCATAGCTTTACTTTTGCACACACATCTGAACACTTAGTAAATGACAAATGCAATTCATATGGCCTGTTAAATTCTTTTGGCTCTTACGAAATGAGCAGGAGCTCTATATGCCAGATACTGTCCATTCTGCTTCTATCTTAGAAACTATTAAAAATGTCCTGCAAGATTTTCCAAGGGAGAGCTTCCTTATTCATGGATATGCTTTTCTACAATAATGTAGAAATCTGGATACTTAGACCTCAAAGTATTCGATTTAAAAGCTGGATCAGGCAGTGGAAGCCATGTTATAAGTGGCTAAAAAAGGAAGTTATCCATCTTTTTAAAATGGCTTTAGAAAACATTTACTTACAATATTTCAAGTTTTTTCTATGTGAATAATTATGATGTGAATGATTTTCTCTCTTTTCGTTTCCATAGACACTTCACTTCATGGTTACAGCCATTGTTACACATTTTCATTCTGGCTTTTGAGAACCCAGCAACAAATGGGTAAAGATTTTACCATTCATCCAGCATGTAGCCTCCAGTCCAAGGCATTATTAAATGTTGTTCAAGTGTTTTCAGGTGTGGTGAATTCGACTGAAATTAATCTCTGGAGGATAATTTGTCTAATGGACTAAAAGCTGGTGGCAAAATATTGTTTTGTTTCTCTGGTATGTGCATTTTGTTTGATTTATTTCCTAAATATTGAAAACTCAGATTCAGAGATTTTGGGAATCACTTGACTTAATTATAACAAACAAAACCAAATTTCAGTCTCTTATAACAATATCTCTCATGGTGCTACAGGACATACTATCTTAATAGGTAAGCCAATAAAAATATTGAGCTTCTAACTGTTTTACTTTCTCTTATTTCAAACACAAACTAAACATTATGGCCTTGATGCTACGTTTATCTAACTTTAGGCAAACATGTGTCTTTGCAAGATTTTAGCATGTGTTGGTAGAGAAATATAAATTTAGCTTACAAGAGGCATGTGGTGGTCTGCATGTGTATACAGTCTTTCTGCTGTTCTCACCAGGACCACCATGGCCTTAACCAAAAAAAGCAAGCTATATAAAATCTGCCCTGCGTAATGGCAAGGATGTAAACAAAAGGAACAAACTGCCTTATTTTAGCAGTAGAAGATGTATGAAAAAACTTAGCTGTGATCACTTTGTCCAGACCCACTCTCTGTAGGTTAGCACGTGTGCTCGTATTGGGTTCAAGAGTTGCAAATGCAGCATAAACAAAGTACAACAAGCATAAGCTGCTGGGAGCTGCCAGCATTATTTATTCAGAACTTTTGGCTGTCCAGCCTTGGATGACCCAGCATTATCACACTCTGAAATTAGGACTATTGGTTTTGTAATTTGCCTGTGCTGGATCTGAGTTTTCACATGTAGTTTACACAACAATACTTCTTGTAGATCTTTCCTTTTTCTATAGAAATTAATTGCCTGTACCACAATGATTTCTAGTCAGACTGAACATGATTATTAATTTTCCTGATGATTGTACCAGTGGGCGGCAACAAATCTGCTCCTGATAGGACCAGCTTTGAAATGCCGTGAAAACTGAAATGTCCATAAAGTAATAACAACTAATTTTTACCTTAATCAACTTACACTTTAAAAGAATTTAATATAGGGCACTTGTGCCTTGTGGGGAAACTTATTTGAAACGTACCATAAGATGCTGAGTTATTTATGAGAATAATTATACATTTGTTACTTGAGTTTGTACTGGGAAATCAGGCTCTGAAATTAGACCAAAATACCATTAAAAATGAAGTCAATGTTGTATGTGTTAGAAACTCCAGCACTGAGGTAAATAGTATTTAACAGAGAAAAGAACAGCAGTTATCAGGAAATATTTAACAAAGAACAGTGGTTATTAGGAAATATTAAAGCTTGACAAACTCAGCTCATATTTTCAGTCTTGTTTCTGCTTAGTGATGCCTTTGATCTAGAGTAGGATCACCCCGGTGTTCCTCTGAGCTCTCTGAAGGGGAGAAGGAGCATGCACACCACTGGCCCTCTGGACTGGCATCCATCTGAACGGCAGGGGCTGCCTTCCCTTTCAAGACTGTTCTTCATTCTGTGGAGCCGCAGCCTCAGAGAGGCCCTCGGCCTCTCTCGCTGGCCCAACACTCCGGCGCCGTGTCTCTGCCCCCCGAGCTTGCTGGAAAGCCCCAGTGGATCCAGCTAAATGGAAGGGGGAAGGTGGGAAGCTCAGTGCGGAGCAGCCCAGGCCTGCAGAGCAGTCATGCACCAAACCCAAATTTTAATTGTCAGGCATAATTTCTTACTGTGTGGTGAGATGCAGCCTGGTGTGGAGGCCACAAGGGGATCCTGGCAATGCCACTTCTAGCCCTGATTTACTCTCTAACTTCGGGAAAGTCTCTTCATGTTTCTGGGCCTGAGCATCCTTATCTGCAGAACGGTACTTCTTCCATTTGTAAAGCACTTTGGTGTAAGGATGAAAGCTGCCACCTAAGAGACACGTAGTGAGAGAATTACTCAGGATGGATGACAGAGTTGTGAATTTTGGTTGTAGAAACTTATGGACATCGTGCATGTGGCCTGTTTTTCTCTTCCAGTTTTGGAAAAATAATCTGTGCAAAACACCATCCAGCCTGTAGGGGTTTGCAAGTCCTTCCCGTCAGACTATGGTATACACAGGATTTGCAAAGTGTTTGGAAATTTACCTGTTGTTCCTCTTATGGAATACAGAAGTACAGAGCTTACTTGTGCCTTGGCTTTTCTCTGGGAGAGCTTGAAGAAGAATCACAGAGCATATATGACATAGTGTGATCAAATGCCAGAAATATTTTGTTCTTTTTTCTTTCCGTGATTAGTGGCATTATGCAGTTATGCAAATAATCTGTTATTTATATCTAGACACATTATGCAGTTATGCAAATATTCCATAAATAATTAATATTTCCCACAGTTATTTGGGGGGAAATATTCCCCCAAAGCATGTAACATCAGCTGTTTAATATGCCGTGTGTATTGTACACATTTCTAGTTGTGTCGTACCTCAGGTGCCCAACTCAGTGCAGCTCCCAAACACCAGTGCATGGGCCAGTAGCAGCCTTCAGATTCCAGCAGGGCTGTGGCTGATAGTATAGATTAGACTGTTGTCATGTATTAGTATAACTCCTCTTCTGCCTTCTTTCCATCTGCTTTCTTTTGATGTAAGAAACGGCAGAAGGCACTGCAATCGTGGTGTTTGCCACAGAGCACCAGGTAGGCGGTGAGCTCAGAGAGAATTATTCATACTTAATTACCTTAAACATCTCACTGAACTGTGATTAAGAGCACAGCACAGGAACCTGAGAGCCAAACTGCCCATGAAGAGGAGAGACCTGGCTGCTGTCAGACCACCAAAATTATAAGCCTAGAGTTTAGAAGGATGAAAAACATATGGTATCTTTTTCTTCTGGACTAGGCTATAGGGATGCATAGCTGGAGTGGGTGGCAGGAGGCTACTGAATCACCTTTAGTCAAATAGTCATGTTGTGGGGACATACAGAGTAGGTTTTGAGGGATGTAGTAGTGGGAAAATAATTGGAAACATAAAAGGGTATGAACCAAGCAAGTGAGGAGTTGGCCGTGTTGTGCCTGATTGGCTTGTGGTATGGGCCATTCAGATGATGCAGTGTTTGCTTGATTTTAACCAAACTGGAATGTTGCTGTCAAAGCCCAAAGGACGTGTCTATTTACTGCAAGGAGGGGAAAGAAAAAATGTTAACTTTGTTTGCTTTTATACTTTTAAAAACATTTTGAAAATGGTTACATAATGACAGAAACTCCAAGTAGTTCTTCCAAATCAAATTCTTCCCTTCAGGAACTGGAGTATATAAGGAAATCACAGAGAGAAAAGCAAGTAAGGAAGCAGGAAAAGTATAAAAAGTAAAAAGGAAGTAGCACGGAGATAAATAAAGAGAATACCACACAAAGGAAAATAAATGATAGATAGAAAGGAGTCTGTTTGGAAAAGCAGAAGGGAAAGAAGAGGAATAAGAGAAGCAAAACAGAATAAAGAGCCCAGAAGAAAAACAGAGGTCATAACTATTTGAGGAGAAGACTAAAGTGAAGGATGGAAAAGGAATGGTCAGCAAAATAAATGAACAGGAATCAGTGTTTTGTAACAAGAGAGTAATTGTGACTGTAAAACACCTGAAGAAGGGAAAACAATGCAAAAATAGCTGGGGAGACAGAAACCGAACAAAAAAAAAAAGGGAGTGGAAAATGCAATAGAATATGCATTTAATGATGTATAAGATTGTGTTACTATTTAGCATGATTTTGGGTGTTCATAAATGCGCCACTTGTTCATATAGATTAGTATTGCTCCGAGTCCTGTGTTGCCCGTATCACTCTTTGGCTGTATTGCTTTTAAAAGCAGGACTGATTTCTTGGCTTAGTTAAAGTCAATGAAAGTTTTACCATTTATGGTAAATTTATGCATCCATCCAGCAGCCTTCTTCCTGTTGTCCCTCCTCCTTCACCCACTCCTTCATACTTGAGTACTGTACTAGATGAATAAGCACCATGAAGAGTAGGACTCATACATCTCTCACATAAAATCCAGCTTCCCAGTGTTCACAAAAGGTTATCTATTCAGGCTCTGCATATCTCCTGCTATCTAATGCAGAGTGAACACTCCGTTTACATTTCTCATATATTTTCCAATCTGCATAAGTCGCAGTACAGATTAATAGCCCTACAAAAGTTTGACCTTCCATTCATTTTGTGTTAAGCCTTCTGTCTGAGGGACACTTTGCATTTAATGGAGCCAAAATTCTTTTCCCATCATTTCCCAGTGAGAAAAATGTAATCTGCATGCAACCCACTTTAGCAGCTGGCTTCCCCTATATCTCATCTATAGAATTAAGAGCAAAGATGGTATGAACCAGTGAGCTTGGCCCAGACTCCTCCTAAAGTTCATTGGGATGCATGCGTTTGAGTGAATCCTGCCTGATTTATGTTTCTGGAGGAAATCCAGGTGGAATTCACTGGTTATGATAAATACAAATTAAACCAGACAAATTGTCTGACTTAGCTTTGAATTTTGGAATTGATTCAGAACCCAAAGTAATGCCACAAATGTATGAAGAGGAATGAAGCCTGTGTGAACAATAGGATACAAGTATTTATTGTATTTTAATTGCACCCCATCCAAACCACAGCTCTGTCACCAGCCATGAAGGAGGAGGAGGTAGAGTGTGGGCTTTATGCTCTGCTCCAATTTGCATTTTCAAGCCAGCGTCACACAGGCAGGGCAACACTGTGTGAGTGCCACCAGGCCCAGCGTGCAGCAGTCATGGCTTCACGTCCCCTCAGCACCTTCCTTTGGGGAAGATGACAGTGGAGGGCTGTGCAGTGGCTGCAGCAGCCTGGCTTTACACCCTGGGTAAGAGGTGCCTGCAGACAACTAGTTAGGCAGCCTCTACCGCCCTAGTACCAGGACTGCTGCGAGGGGATGGAGGGTACCAAGCACAGTTCCTGCACTGCAGGATGCTGGCAGCCCAGCCTCAGGGAATCCAGTATTTTTTTTTTTAAATTTTAGGTCTAGTATTTCTCACCCTGTAAGCAATAGCCAGTGTCTTGAGGAGAAGAGAATGTGAGAATAAGCAAGTCATTGTTTGGGGGTGACGGAAAGTTGGAGAACGTTGAGTTTAGTGGGGACTGCTAAGCACAGCTGCAGGCACTGAAACAACATATTCTCTCCTCGTTAGGTTTGTACAATAAAAGGGAGTGGTCTGCACACACCACTGCGGCAAAAGTCCTAATTTCTCTGTAGCCAAATGTGTCTCTAATGTGCATCAGAGTCCCTGGGACATTTAAAGCAGAATTTTGTCCTGCTCTGAAAAGCTTCAGACTAAGTGGGGAGGGACAGAAAGACCTTCCAGATGTTCTGCGAAGATGGTGTCTGGCTTTTCCAGGGTACAGGGGAGGAGAGCTCAGTTCTCAAGAATTGTCTGTGGCCAAGAAGAAAGGTTCACCATAAAGAGGACCAGCTCTTCGCTGCCGGCTGGGCCAGGGGTTGCCATTCTTGAGGCTAAACTCATCTGGGCTGAAAGTAGAGAGATTTCTCTGAAGCTCATGGAAGCTATACGAAGCCTTCTACCCAGTGAGCCAGGAGTACTTTTCTAAGCTGTTCCTGTTGATTTGTACTTTGTTATCACTAGGGATTAATTTTTCAACAACTGAAGTTTGTCAGTTTGGTTTTGGTAATTTGTGGTTTGGCTTTGTTTGGTTTGGCTTTTTATGCTTTGATGGGAAGAATTAACAGTAATGCTGTTGAATTTTATGATTACTTAAATATAAAGATCATACTGAATATTTACTGATTTGGTATCACAGGAGAAATAAAAATTGTGCTGGATAAGAGCTTGATTTATCTGGAAGTTCTCTGGTATGTGTTGTGCTCATTTTCCTTTTTCTTGTGCTCTTTGTTTGAGATCTGATTTCTAGAACAGCAGAGATTTCCTTGAAATGAAAATGTTTAAAGGAATCCACTAACCATTGTCCTTGTTAGTTGGAAATGAATGCTTATTGATCAGAAATATTGATCTAGCACTTTAGATTAAAACAATACTTTTCGTAGTGCAGTCAAAAGAGTTTAAAGACTAAAGTAAAAATGTAACTTCCACTGGCTACCAAGCAATCGATCGTAACTGATACCGCTGCCTTGGAACTTGAGTTTACTGTGACATCTCTTATCTGCACTAAAGAGTTTGCCCTCATTGCTTTGTGCATTATGTTTAAATGATTGATGTCAGCTTTAACATTTTTTAGAAACAACTTTCATTATCTCCCATGCATTTGCAGTGCTGAAAATTACTTATATTAAAAAATTTCTTAGTCAGAATGTAGTAATTAAGAATAAGCACACTCTCCAATAGCTCCAGCCTCCTTCTGCTATTACATCCGTATAGCATAGGCCAGAAATAAACAGCCTGTGGTAATTCTTAACTGGATGAAATAGGCCAAATTTTCTCCTCGGTTCCACATTTACAACCTCATTCGCTTCAGCAAAGGTGGGTAGATGTGACCAGGCATGGAACTTCCCTCATATCCCTTCTAGAAGAGCAAATACTTGCTAGTGGAAAAAAGGTCAGAAATGTTATAAACAAACTCTGAAATATGATGAAGATTGGACACAACAGTTCTACTATTACTGTTACAGGAAAAGAAAAAAAAAAAAAACCACCACATTATCTGGATAACATAAGGAGCCTGGGAGCCTGTTGCCCATCAGAATTTATTGGGGACTTGATGCAAAAGTAGACAAATTAGGTTGTTAAGCGACCCCTTAACTGGAGGCCATAAGAGTTTGTGCAGCCGTGTGTCATGCTTGCCTCTAAAAAGCAATGTGAAATGCTCTGAACTAAAAAATCCTTGTTCCTGGCTTTCAGAGCAGCAGTCCTGCGGCTGTTAGGAAAAAATATGTGCCTGCTGGGACTGATAATAGCTGATCATCATCACCTATCCCATTGCAATGCTTCTCAGTACACTTTATTTTTTTAGCAAACAGAGAATGTATATTTTGCTTTTGCATGGAGGCTAGATTACAAGAAATACTACGCTTACATAATAGCGTAGCAATTCTTTTACTGCTAGCATATATGTCTGCTAATGCACAATCAATGACAAATATCTATATGTCTATATAGAAAAATACAAATATTGAATGAATTAAGTCACTTGCTTTTCCTTGTAAGCTGAATGTATCTTTCAATACTGATATGTCTTGCTAAAGCCAGTAATGGAGACAGAGGCAGCCAATGAAAAATTAGGAGGGAAGTGTATTCAGCACATGATGAGAACCTGAATATATTCTCTGGAATGAAAGTGGATTTCTATGTGAGTTTTGAGGCCAAAGGATCTTCAGGGCAAAATTAACTTAAAAATGAAACCTCATGTTCATCTTCAACATTGTAAGCCAAGGTATTTCTTCCCTGCTTCTGCTCCTCAGCAGAAGTTGTTCACATGTACTGCTCTGTTATTTCATGAACTTTGCAATGACCAAGAAAGGGCCCACAGTGGGTAGAGCTACCATTCCCAAATCTCTTTCACAGAATCACAGAATCACAGAATGTTAGGGATTGGAAGGGACCTCGAAAGATCATCTAGTCCAATCCCCCTGCCAGAGCAGGAACCCCTAGGTGAGGTTACACAGGAAGGCGTCCAGGCGGGTTTTGAATGTTTCCAGAGAAGGAGAATCCACAACCCCCCTGGGCAGCCTGTTCCAGTGTTCTGTCACCCTCACTGAGAAGAAGTTTCTTCTCACATTTAAGTGGAACCTCTTGTGTTCCAGCTTGAACCCATTACCCCTTGTCTTACTGTTGGTTGTCACCGAGAAGAGCCTGGCTCCATCCTCGTGACACCCACCCTTTATATATTTATAAACATTAATGAGGTCACCCCTCAGTCTCCTCTTCTCCAAGCTAAAGAGACCCAGCTCCCTCAGCCTTTCCTCGTAAGGGAGATGCTCCACTCCCTTCATCATCTTTGTGGCCCTGCGCTGGACTCTCTCCAGCAGTTCCCTGTCCTTCTTGAACTGAGGGGCCCAGAACTGGACACAATATTCCAGATGAGGTCTCACCAGGGCGGAGTAGAGGGGAAGGAGAACCTCTCTGGACCTACTAACCACCCCCCTTCTAATACACCCCAGGATGCCATTGGCCTTCTTGGCCACAAGGGCACAGTGCTGGCTCATGGTCATCCTGCTGTCCACCAGGACCCCCAGGTCCCTTTCCCCTACACTGCTCTCTAATAGGTCATTCCCCAACCTGTACTGGAACCTGGGGTTGTTCCTGCCCAGATGCAAGACTCTACATTTCCCCTTGTTATATTTCATTAAATTTTTCCCCGCCCAACTCTCTAGCCTGTCCAGATCTCGCTGGATGGCAGCACAGCCTTCTGGCGTGTCAGCCACTCCTCCCAGCTTGGTGTCATCAGCAAACTTGCTGATAGTACACTCAATTCCCTCATCCGAGTCATTGATGAATATATTGAACAGTATTGGTCCCAGAACTGACCCTTGAGGCACTCCACTAGATACAGGCCTCAAACCAGACTCCGCCCCATTGATCACAACTCTCTGGCTTCTCTCCTTCAGCCAGTTTGCAGTCCACCTCACTACCCGATCATCCAGCCCACACTTCCTCAGTTTTGCTGTGAGGATGCTGTGGGAGACGGTGTCAAATGCTTTGCTGAAGTCAAGGTAGACCACATCCACTGCTCTGCCATCGTCAATCCACCTTGTTACGTCTTCATAAAAGGCTATGAGGTTGGTCAAACACGACTTCCCCTTGGTGAAGCCATGTTGACTGTCCCTGATGACCCTCTTATCCTTGATATGTCTTAAGATGGCACCAAGGATAAGGTGTTCCATCACTTTTTGCTTTTTGCAAAAGCAAACTTAATCTAGAGCACTCCCATATTTCATGGAGGTGCAACTCTGGGCTTCCATGTTGTAAACAGAAGAAAAATTTAACCCACTGGGTCTGATTCTTCACACCAGGCATTTCCCAATGAAGTTGCATCATCAGAATATCGGTGTAGAAGGACGGAGAAGTGAATTCTCCAGATTTTGCATTTTTTACCAAGAGGTAAGCCAAGACTTACCAGTAAATATCTATCTGTGGTTTTCATTCTGAGGTTAAGAGTGATCTTTCCAGCTATTCAGGCGGGGCTGCTGATTCATGTATTTCCCCATGTTTTAATTTGCATTTTAAGCTACTATTCCAGGCATCAATGTGTTAATTGTTAGGGTTGTATGAATTTTAGTAAAGCCGTATTATTTTTGCATGGCAACTATTAAAAATATTTTTCCTCTTAATTTCACAAGGGATGCTGAGACTTGCAGAGTTTTTTCTTCTTGCAGAAGGGAATAATTTAGATTTTCTTCCATCCCTGTCAGAAGTTGAACAGACGAACAAAACAGATTCTTCAGAGACAATTTTACACAGAGTTACATCCATCCAATTCAATTATAAATTAAATTGACTAACGAACCATAGCTCATTATGGGAATCAATTACTCAGAACTGTCTTTGGACCAAAAATGTGGAAAATAAAAAATAATGGTCATACTTCAATATACCAGATTGTCAGTGTTTGAAAGCTCTGTTTTTCTCTAGCTTGGCATAGACCATCGCCAAAAAGAAATGATAATCATTTGTTTTACTGCTTGTAGAGATATTCTTGCATTACGAAGACTAGTTAATTCTTGAGTTTGATCTCTTTGGGACCAGCACCTCAGGCTTTTTTGAGATGACAGACCAACCCTGGAGTAATGTCATCACATGGGGATCTTTCAGATCAACTTATGCAAATGTGTTATTAAAAGAAGCCACATTTTAGCCTCTGGTGCAACCCAAACAATAGTAGTGGAAAATGCTATGAGGTAGCATTGGAGGCGTTTCCTTATAAAATCATTCTTGTGACATAGTGGTAGTTGGCACACCCGTCTGGAGTGTTTTTTAGCTGAAATGTGTAGTAAAAGGAAATGTAACAAAGACTGAGAAACAAATCCTGTGAGTTTAAGACCGGTCTGAAATGATGGTGAAGGATTATTTAAAGTCCCTAAATAAAGCCCTGAGAACAGAGGAACAGAGGCGTACAGAATAGCTGTTTAGTGTAGCTGGTAGTATTGTTTGGATGAAGTATGTTGGCCTGAGCGGTGTTGAGGGCAGTGCCCACAGCAGTGCATGGTGAGTGCACCAGCACACAGGGACAGCTCTGACTCTCCTCCGAAGCACCAGCCTGCAGGGATGCCAGGAGAGCAGAGCTCCTCAGAGGCTTCTCCAGTTCTCTTCTGCCATAGCTTCCTGTCAGCTGGTATGGGGAGAAAAGCGAGTCAAGTAAAACACTTTTTAAAGTTCATGCGTCAGACCCCCAGTCGCTGAAATCCCCAACAGCTAAGCGTTTTCCTCATACAACTCAATGGATATAATTCAGCGGGATTAAAACAAAGTTTTCAACTGGTGTTTAGCTATTACAAGACTTTGCAAATGAGATAATCCTAATCCGTGTGAAGTATGCTTCCTTGCTATGTTATTTAAAAAACATTTCTAACTGGCATGTTGTGTAAAATCTTGTTGCATCTTCTCCCTTCCCTCCCGCAGGCAGGGTGGGAGGGCTGCCTCTCTCGTTAGGGCTGCCTCACTCGTTAGGGCTGGCCGTGGTCTCGCAGAAGCAGTTTTCATGAATGGGAGCTGATCTGACAGAAGGCAGGCTGGAAATCAGGCAGCTGGTCTTACCCTGAGTTTACTTTAGACCTAACAGTTCAAAATGAAGTTAGCTGGGAAGTCTAATAGTTAAGGTTAATGACCTGTGCCTTCCTCGCCACCATTATTTCTTATAATCAATCAGAATTTTAAAAGCATATTTCTAATATGCATCAAATGTTGAATATTAATGAGTTGCAGAAATATTTTGCATTAGAGACGTGCTCGCTAGAATACCAGTGTTATCAGATGGCCAAGACTTTTCCCCCCCAGTAATTCCTTTTCCCTGACGTACCCTTTTTGCGCTGATCAGCAAAGAGTTTTAGGATGTGAGTTTGAAATGACACCGGCATTGCAGCCCGGTGGTTCTCGGCAAACTCCGCCGCCGCTTTAATTTTAACCAATTAGAAGAGCCAATCTTCCTTAGTTCAGAACTATATTAAAAGGTATCACATTCAAAGGCTGGACGTGCACACCATTAATTAGGGGTGCCCGGGGAAGGGGCTGCCCTCAGCTGTCGCGGGGGCTGTGCTGGGCGCCCTTGCCCACCTGTTGTGGGCAGAGGAGCTCGGTGGCAGCAGCTCCTGCGCGAGGCCTCTCACTGGCCCGTGGGGAATCTGCACTAATTAGAATTAGTTGTCCCTCTGCAGTCCGGCTCCTGACACAAATTGCATTCTGCAGCTTTTTGTTCCACTTGAGTTCACAGACAAAATAGCCCGTGCCGTGTTTGAAATGAAGCAAGGCAATATGAAAGGGTTTATGTAATTGGTTAATATACTTTCACATTTTAACTAATATCTTTGCTGTTGGTTTCTCGAAAAGAAGCATGTTTGCTTTCTTCTTCTTTTGCTTAATAATTATTTATGGTAATTTTAATATGAGCTTGTTCAGGTGTCATTAAATCATTGTTGGGCTTGACTGCATGTGTAAGGAAACAAGTGACCTTTAAAGATGATAGTTTGAAGTAGAAGCTGTGGTAATGGGGAGCTGCAGAACTACACGCTGCAGTGGCAAGAAGAAAGGGACCTTTCACATTTATCGAGAGAATAACTTTATTGAATCCTATGACCAATAAAGAGAAATCGTTTTTAAAAAAAGTGGAAAGGGCAAGTAAACGAGGTACGGGGAACAGCATGGAGAAAGATTGACAGCAAAAGTTGGGAAGTTTCACTCATAGACCACTGGTGGAAGTAAGAAATTCTGCACACCACAAAGGCTGAGTGCATTATAGCAGTTCAGCTGCCTGGTGGCACATCTGCCACCCTAAAGCCTGTGGTGACACCTCAAGGACTTGCCTGGGAAGGTGGTGCAGTGGGTAACAGGCCTCTTGCCTGGGACTGACTGGGACTGGGATGAAAACACCGATTAACCATCCTTGTGGGAATTCAAAGAAAGTCACAAGAGCTGCACCAGAGAGGCAGTGAATTATGAGCAGCGTTGCTGGATGATGAATCAATCGGGTGTCCACTTCCACTACTCGTTGGGATGGCAGAACATGCAGGTCGGGCTGTCAGGGAGTCTTGATCTTGATATTGGTGGTGTTCAAGTTTGAGAAGCGTAATCAAAGCCTAGAATATTCTCTTTGGTGTCCAAGAACAAAGGGAAGAGTAGAGCAGAAATGCCACTGACTTTGCAGAGCTGATAGAATTAGAACAAGTGAAATCCACATGACTGCAGACTGCTCCATGTTGGATTCCCCATCGCTTGTCTGTATTGGGATATTTTGTGGGTCTTCTATTGGTGGCAATATATATTTTTGGATAAAATTGTAGAAATGCACAGAAATGCTTTTCAGTTGTTTGGGGACTAATGAGCATGAGGGTTACTGTCAGTCCATTGATGATCCCAAATATTTTATTTAATGGATTTTTAAAAACTTTTCTTCATGTGTATTTTCTCTTGCAAAGGAATATCCAAAGTGTCCGTAATTATTTTAATCCAAGTAAATTATCAATAACCATTATTACATAAATATGTTAAAGGTATGGGGTTTTAAATTGCTAATTGCTGGCTTGATCCTGATCTAATTAACATCAATGGTAAATTCCTGCTGTGTGTTAAGGAAGTAAAGTAACTAAGCAGAAGGCCCTTCCCTCTTTCTCTATTCATGATATATCTCTGAAATGATCATTTTCTTCAAATTTATTCATTATTTGAATTTCATTTCCTATCTAGTATTTATTGATATTACATTCCACATCCTGTTAATGTATCTAGATTCATTTATTAAGCTTTGTTTAGTTGTGATGATGGTATTTTGCCAAACCCACGCATTCAAAAAGCATGATTCAGAAACCCTGAAATTTTGAAACTAGGCTAAATCATGAGATTTGTATTAAGTGCACTTTGGGCCTTTTAATCTCTTTGGTGTTTGTATACAATGTGTATATACATGGTATACACAGTGTGTGTGTGTGTATTCAGTAATTTTTTCAAACTTTCCTCTGTAATAAGGGCTAGAAATGTTATTTTCTTAATGGCAGCTGAACTTGTTATCTTGCTATGTGACCCTAGAAGCTCACTAAGTATCACAAGCCACATCAGTATTTCAGTAAAATTAAGTTCCCTGGTCCTTTTGTGGTTAGTCATATGTCTCACGCTCTGGTCTTTTTGTTTCTTGTTATCAAGCCAAGCAAGCATACCCAGTATAAATAGCCCTACATATGAACACCACATTCATTTCCATGTGACTTTGTGGAATTTTGAAATGCACCTCCTGTGGATCCATAATGCAGAAATCCGTCCCTAGGATGGCACAGTGATGAACTTTCTATTTCAGTTTTGGAGATCTGCTCCACTGTAATTTTAAACCAGGGAGAAAAGCTGGCTTTTAAGAAAGAATATCTTTCTCTGTTTACTAATCCTTGTCCCACGGATGTTACTCTATTGTGAATGAGTAAAAATAGATACGATATTTGGAATTTCATGTTACTTCAGCCTGCCACCCCTTTGTAATCTCTTGTCAAGGAGATTAGACTGGGGTACATGTCTGTGTACTGAGTAAATTACTTTTGCTACAAGCAAACTAGGAGGTTAACCAAATGTTCAGTGTTGGCACCAAGTGCTGGCCATGTTAGTCATTATCACTTATGAAACACACCGTGTGCTATACTATCACAGCAGAGCTGCCAACTCAGTTAACTTCCTCACTGCCATTCTGCAGAGGGGATGTAGCAGCTGAAATGGTTTAGTGGTCCAGCTTTGCTTGCCTGTTCTGTCATTTCAAAACATGATGCTGACACCTCTGAAGAGTCAGCAGCAGCCCAGAAGTTTATATACAGAGAAGAAACAAAGAATTCTACTCAGGAGCAATCAAACTTTGCAAGTGCAAGTCACAGAGGCAGCCAGTGAGCATACTAGGGTCTCATGTGGTTTGGCCCGTTTGTTCCCTGCTCCCTCCTTTTCCTAGTGGGAATGCAACCCATGGAAAATCCAGACCCATCCTAACACAAGCAATTTTCCTATTAGTGCCACGTCTTGTTTGGTAAACTTTGTCCCAGCAAGAGAATCTCAGTTTTGCTTGGACAATGTGAAGTATTGAAAGCTCTATTAGTCCTCCCCAGAGGTTGAGCTCTGCTGGGCAGAAAGGAGGAATTGCGGTGCTGGAGCAGCTGGCTCAAAAAGTGTTTTAGTTAAGAATAGAAGCTGCTAAATGAAGCACAGAGCAGATGGTCTGATTCCAGCTTTAAATACATATGAAGGACTCCCACTTGAATTCCTGCATTTTCAAAGATTTCTGGCCACAAACATGTCTAATTTCTAAGTCACTTATTCGGGATATGGTAACATTAAAAACAGTACTGAATTCCAGAGCACCATCAATGTCTCATGCTGCCTCCGTGTATTCTCCCTCTCCTCATCACACAAAATAGAGAGAAAGGGGACAATTTTCAATGGGCAAAACACATTGTAGAATTTCAAGTGTCATATTTAGTCCATTTGTCCCCATTGGACACCTCTGCATTACTGACTACTATAAACCATTCTGGTTTTCTCTTCTTCCTTGTCTTCTTCTTCTTCTCCTTTCTCTTCTTCCTCCTTCTCTTGGCTCCCATCTCATAATGTCATCTAGGTGTCCAAAGAACCTTACACAAGAAAGGAAAGAAAAAGAATTTTGTATCTGGTCAAATGTAATGCTTGTTAGCTCCTCTATAGCTAATTTTCTGTGTGTGACCTTTCTAGCTTGCTTTTCAAGTAGATAGCCATTTTTTCCTGAAAAGCTGTCTGTTGCAAAACATGCTGCTAAAAGGAGAATAAAATCGTTTGTCAAAATTGTATGAATTTGTAATTCATAATAGGCAACAGCAATTTAAGGAAATAGTTTTCTGCTGCTGACATTGCTGTCAAAATAAATGTGGGAAGGATAATTATAGTAATTAACAAAAAAGTTAATTACGCTTTTTCATAAGATAATGTTTAGTTTGATTTCTGATTAGGAGTAGATCAATACCAGACGTCTCACTGTACATATCTGGTTATTAGTGCAGGACTAGACCAAAAGTCATATATCAGTTTTCCAAATCATGTGAAACAATAGGAAAATACTACCTCGACAGCCAGCTGTTCTGCAGTTCCCATCCTTGAATGTGCATCTTAACCCACGTAGTTCTGACGTCTCACATTGTGTTCTGCCCTGCAGGACTTGGCATCCTGCTGCATCTGGGATACTTTTGCTGAGGACAAGGGATGCTAAAAAGCATGGACATCCTCATTGGAAAGTAACAATCTCAGAGAGGTTGTATGGGAAATTGTGGCAAACCTGGGCAGTTCAGGACTGTGCAACACAGAAGGAAAAAAGTCCCTGTATGACTAGGTGACCAAAAATGAGGTTCAGATAAACGCAAGGTGATAGAGTATCAACCACACTTTTATAAGTGGTCATGAGAGTCCAGTATTCTTTGGGGATGCTTGTCCCAGAGGAACATGTAAATGTGTTTTTCTCCTCAGCCCTCTGCAACATACACTTAGCCTCAAAGTAAGGTTCCAACATTGGGAAAGCATCCCAGGAAAAATCTGCATACACAAAGAAATTTCTTTTACCAATTTCTGTAGCATCACTCAGAAACACAGCTCTAAATCCAGGCAATTGGTCTACTTTCTTATCTTTTGTAGGCCAAAAAGGCTAAAAGTAAAGATGAAAGGCAAATGTGATTGTATTAGGTGACAAGAAGTTGATCTAATCTATTGCTTTGTGAACCACCTCCACTCTCTTCTATCAGCCCATCCTCTGCATTCCACAGTTCCTGACAAGAGGCAGTTTGTCTTTCTCGTTGATTTTATCAATGATCATAAAGAACAGGATCTAGCAAATCATGTAATTTTTTTGTATGAGAATCAGCTCTCATAGTCAAGTAATTCTTTCTGTTCCATGTCTCAGTAGAAAATAAATTGGGCAAATACAATTTCTCAAGGGCAAAATACGGACTTCTGAAAGCACCTCAGTGACTCTGGGGTCTGTATTTCATTGAAAACCAAAGATATTTATGCTTCTAATACTCTTATGTTTGGGACTTTAAATTTCTCAGTCATGTGAGTGCTTTTGAAATAGGTACTGCCATAAGTCCAATTCTACTGATGCAACCCATACAGACTCTTTACCTGATTAAAAATTGGTTCCAGTAAATGGAATTTGAAATGTGCCATTTTTGTATTTGCTGACATTCCTGGATCCACTAATGGTTGGATGTCATTGGCATTCCAGCCAAACATTAGGAAATAGCCTGGAAATTGGTCTGGACAGCTGGGGAAGAGTGGTGACCCTCACCATTACTCGCTCCACCCAGCTCAGGGTGGCTGATCCAGGGCTTGCGCAGCACTGGGTGTGTGAACAGCGTACAGTTAGCAGTCAAGATACAGCATGATGAACAGAGACAGCCGCTGATCCTGCTGGAAACCAACCCAGCCCAAAGGAAAGATTTCTCTCTGGCCAGGATCCTGGGGGAGAACAGGCCTGCCGCAGCTTACACTGGTTGGTGGTCTCTCTCCAGCCAAGCCGCGTTCTCTCTTAGCACCCAAAGGGCTGGTAGTACACTTCATACTTTCCCCAACCTGAAACTTGAACTTTTGGGAAAACCCACTGTCATTAAAACAAAAGTTTTGCTAATGTAGTTCAGACTGAGCATATAGGTAAAGAAATGTTGTGGATGGAAACAAATGATGGGGTATCTGGAACCACAATGTGTTTACATAGGCAAGGTGTACGTGCGCCTGGATAGTTCTGAATCAATTAAAATGCTTTCTTTTGAAATAAGTAGCAGGAGCATTGAATTCAGTGTGAGGTTCAACATTGACTTCAGTGGGATATGGATCTGAGTGATTGATCCTGTGGAACAATGGGTAGCAGTCAAAGTTGGGGGTTTTGTAATGCAGTTCTGCAGCCACAGAATTTACCACATAATCCACCACTTCCTGTAAAATAGTAGGAAAAACAGGCTTTCATTTCCATGAAGTAAAATTTGGTTTGTGATCTGACTGATTTTCACAGATAGACTGCCAAACCAAAACCTCTTCCTGAATAAGTAAACAATGTGCAAGAACAATACACCCTTGTGGAGCATTAATCCTGAAGTCTAATAACGGCAATGCAGAGCCACTCAGTGGGGACTATAGTTTGTCAGTATGCTTAGCCTTCATTATCAGAGATTTTCAGCTGCAGATATCAGGGTGGGAAGCTGAAGGGTGACAGATGTTTGCTGTCAGAGTTTGCTGGTTTACAGATCCCCATCATTGTTCCTGACATCAGGGAAGGAAGTTGTGTCCATTCTCCATTCCAAAATTCTGAACTGCTTCCCGTGCCGTGCTGGGTTTCCGAAAATCCAGTACGTTGCCAGTAAGATCTCCAAACTCCCTGGCTTGACCAGTGTAGGTGTGATAAATTTTTAAAAGTCAAAATAGTGTGACAAGTTTCTAACGAGGGTTATGATGCAGTCATCCCAAAGTGATGAACCCCACAAAGCAGGAATTCAGCCACTGCCTTTACAGAATCACAGAATGTTAGGGATTGGAAGGGACCTCGAAAGATCATCTAGTCCAATCTGCCTGCCAGGGCAGGAACACCTAGGTGAGGTTACACAGGAAGGCGTCCAGGCAGGTTTTGAATGTCTCCAGAGAAGATGACTCCACAACCTCCCTGGGCAGCCTGTTCCAGTGTTCCGTCACCCTGACTGAGAAGTTTCTTCTCAAATTTAAGTGGAACCTCTTGTGTTCCAGCTTGAACCCATTACCCCTTGTCTTACTGTTGGTTGTCACCGAGAAGAGCCTGGCTCCATCCTCGTGACACCCACCCTTTATATATTTATAAACATTGATGAGGTCAATGCTGGCTGCAGAGCATAGGAGGCCTTAGTAACAACACTGTGATGCTATTGCAGCATGCAGCAGGGCTTAAATGGTAAACAGAGAAGGAGGAGAACTTCCTTTCCCCTTCTGTCTTCTCCCCAGATGTATGGTGTTAGGTTACTTAATTAATTTTAACAAGGGAATGACATTCCCCCTCCATTTGTGCCTTGTCTTGAAAGGATGCAATGTACAAATATCAGTTTCGGCACATGAACCACCTCCCCACGCCACCCCACCCCCCCCCCGCCAAAGAATGCTGGGCCAGATCCTGCTAAAATCAGTAGCAAAATCTCTTCTCAGAAATAACTGGGACTGGTCTTTGGAAAGAAATAGCAGAGTTCTGGAGAACTCTAATTAATCTATGAGGCACTCAATGTCTGCAAAGTTGTTCTTAGAAACTAAGGACTGGGCACCTTTGCTTGGAGGTGCTATTTAGATCTTTGTATGCCTCTGCATGCAATAAAAGCCAGCATAAAAACATATAATTAGAGCAGCTTCTAATTGGAATGGCAGGAATTAGGAGAGGAGGATAACAGCCAAAGTAAAAAACACATAGGGACAAAAGCAAAGTGCTCTCTAGTACACCACAAAAAGCACACTAGTGCTGGAGTAAACTCTTATGCTGAAGTGGCTACTTAAAACTGGTTGCCAAACAAAGGACAATTGAGGTGGGTAAATGAAGGGAGACCTTGCAAGCTACAACATACAAAAAAAAAAAAAAAAAAAAATCCCCTGTGAACTGTACTGCATTTCGGGGAGGATGAGGGGGCTGATAAGTTTATTTACACTTTTAAAAAGCACTGCCAATCCCAATTTATCAGTTACTGTCTTGTGACAATTTATTCATTGTTCACTGTTAGAAGCTAGAAGTTACATAGGAAGCATGATTGGTGATAGCTTCTCTATTTCAATATGGTATAATAGAGATAACACAGTGCCCAAAAGCTCTACAGCCGCCTTTTTGTCTGCTTTGTCTCTTTTCATTACTCTATCAGAATCTTCATTTAATATAATCCAAAAAAGCAAGGTAATTGCTTCCCTTATCAGTTATCATCGCACTCGCATACTTATCATGTCAAAATTATTTATGTGGATGGCCAGGTTGATCTTGCTGCATTTAGAAGCTTAAAATTTGAATAACTATTCTGTCAGGTTATCAAAATTGCACCATACGCAACGAGTTTCTTCTTTCTGGATCTTCGAGGGAGAACAGGGAGCATCTCATTGCAGGACTAGTTTACCCGTGGCTGAACAGAGCTCCAAGGAGACTTATTGCAATTCTGTAGCCTGGCACCCTGAGTGCTGAGGACAGGCTTTATTTTCTAGATGAACAGTAAATAAAAATAGCATGGTATGAATAGAAACAACAGAGAGAGACATAAAGGGGCATTGTCAAGGTTGTCATAGGTCCCAAATTAAAATGATAATTTACAGACCTGTGCAATTCTTTCTTGGTTTGTCCCTTCTTTTGAAACATGTTTCATAGCTCTTTTTCTATATAATTTTTATTTCTTTATAATTTTAGTAGATGGTAACTCACCTGTTTGAAAACCCCAGAGGCTGAAATAAAACAAAGCATGCAAGTTCAGAAAGTCATTTTAACATTTTTTTTAATATAAAAGAAATTTCTGTCAGCCAAGCTCTTGGACATCTTCACAAAGGGTGACAGAGAAAAACCTATCACAAACAGATACAAGTAATATAAAAAGGAGTGCGCGAACATTTTTTCCAACACAGGTGGTGAATTCATGGCATTGCTGTCCTTTCATCACATTACTCAGACAGCCAGGAACCTCTTCATGATAGCCCCTCACAAGTACATTGCAGACCCCTGGATGTTTTGATATCAGTGACTTCCCTGAAAATTCATTATTAAAGGTAGACAATTTTTTTTTTGCTATTTGTCATGCTCCTAATAATGACTGCCCCAAAGGTTTTGACTTTTCAGTAAGTGAGCAGAACAAATCCCAAGTGACCGATAAGGCCAATCACTCATGCTGGAGACTGCAAGTTGACCCGTCACAAGACCTTCAAATGGAAGAGATCTTGAGTAATCCACAACACACAGAGCGGTATCTGCGTGAGAATTAGTTTGCATCGGTATGAAAAAGAAGGGAAGGGGGATGTAACATTAGAGAAGTCACTCTCCATTTATAAATCCTTTGCATACAGAAAATGGCTAAGTTGGATGAGTTTTTAATTATAAGTTGTTTTCTAACCTGTGTGTTCTCAGACTGGTTTTGCTCCCTTGCTTCTTACACAGTAGCAACTGTAGCAGGTGGTGCTACTGGCAATGGCCAAGCACGGCCCCAGGAGCAGGGAGAGGGGCAAACAGCTTTTAGCTCTGCATCAGGCTTTGCACCACTTCCCACTGGCCTGTATGTAGCAGTCTGGGCATTTGTATTCTAGCCAGCCTGCTTGTCAGAGTCCTCAGTTTTTAAGAAGCTGGTCAGACCTCTCAAGAGACTGTAGGTGTCCCAGTATGAGAACAAACTCTTGAGTCACATACGGAAAAGACAAAAACAGCTCTTTGGTGGTCATTGCTGTGATTTTTTGGCTGGGTATGAAACAGTTCTCTATCACAGCTCTCTTTGGCAATAATTACTATAGCCTCTGAGACTTAGTAAATCTTGGGTAAAAGTCACAGCAGAGAAAAGGGCAGAGTTTGATATCTAAATACTAATTTCTCAATAGGTTGCAATACCAAAATTATGTGGGCTAAACAGAGATCCTGTGCCCAGCTCAGCACTCAGGATACTTTCATGGCTTGTGTTTCAGGGCCTCAGTGATGTTTTGACCCAGCTATTTTGTGGTTTTGGACTTCTCTGTGTTTTACTTACCATACACCTTAACAGCCGGCTTCACGTTCAACGCTCATCTCATGTGATGATCACTCAATTAGTGGCAAACAGCAGAGACTAATGTTTGTGATTTTTTTTTTTTCCAATCTCTGTTCTCTGGGGGGTTCTAAAATATATTTTATAAGTGTTTCCAGGCAGTCATTATCCAGATCATGTTATGGGTTTTGTAACTTCACAATGTATTTGATTGAAACATCATAACTCTTTCCAGGACAAAGGCTTGTAACATTACAGATGTAGGGAACAGAGAGGTCAGCAGTTGACATCTGGTGGTAGGAGACACACAATCACAATATTCCCCAAGTTATTACAAAAATATTTAACTGAACAATGACAGAAGAAAGTAAAAAAACCTAGTAAACATTAAAAGTAAACATAATTGTTGCAAATTTAATTAAATTCTCTGCTGTCTTTGATGTGATGGCTGATCTGTAAGTCTTTCAATTTCGTTGCTTTAATATCAGCATTTTCTTGGTCTAAACCTTTTTGAGACAGCAGCGTTTTATCTCAATTATTGCTTTTTCTCCATCAGTCTTTAAATATAATCTCATTTGCCTTTATGGATACTGTAACCCTTCTGAGCAGCTTTTAACCTTTTTAAAAATCGCCTTGACCTGAGGATGCCCAAAGTTTTTTTATTCCTCCTCTGATTTTTTTTTTTTAATGCAATATTGAATAATAGAAATTGGACAGATGAGTGATTTCCTATCCAGAGACCTGTATGTACAGCTTAGGTTGCTAGAACAGAATTTTTGTTTGAATAATAATAATTAAAAAAATAAAAATACTTCTATCTAGCTTTCTGCTAGCAAAGAACCTTCAGCTTTGACCTCCATTTCAGTGGTAGCATTGTAGCCTGTGCCACCACAATATTAGCTTTATCTTTTCAAAGGGGAAAAAAAAAAGCTTTCTTTGTACAGTAGCACATTAGCTTCAAAGAGCACTTACCTCAAGAGTCCAGCTCATCCTTCTGGTAAATTTAAGAAATACTCAGCTTAGGATTGTCTGTTTCAATCATGGATAATGTAGATAACTTTGTGTCTGAATGTTACAAAGCAAGCTTTATGTCTGCTTTGTCTTTTCTCACCACCCTTTCAGTTTTATTTCTTCACTTAGTATCTAACGAAGATGCAGGCTAATGGAAGAGTGATACATGAGTACAACTGACCCTCCTGGAGTTTGATTGCAAATATAAAAGTTGTTAGTCACCATGATTTGGTAGCTGTGTCTGTCTTAGATGACAGGAGTGAGGAATGGACATCTCACACCAGTACGACACCTACAGAGTCACTGGTGCGCTCCTGGCACCACCAACCTGGCCAAGTAAGTTCAGCGCTGCACTGGCCATAGCTGTGGTCCCTACAGTTGCTTGGCCCTGTCAGCTGTCATTTTCTTTCCTTGCTCACGTGTGAGAAAGGTGTATGCACTTTCTGGACCAGCTGGCAGCGTGCACATTAAGCAGTAACACCGTGGAAGGCTTTTCCCCAGTGAAACCTGCCAGTTTGTGATAGGAGTGCCAACTTGGTGGCATAAGGGCTCTCTGGTACCCTCCATTGAGCTATCACTGCAGCAAGCATTCACTCCTTCTCTCCCCTTCCTACATACACACACAGTTTGAGCATCAACATCCAGAAACTTGCTTTCCACTGTGATTACAATTGTCTATCGCAATCAGCGATGCTTAAAATTGAACTATGGTTCATGAGAGCAAAAGGCTGTACCTGTGAGCACCCTAATGTGTTAAACAACCATGCCAGGTAGCATTATATGTATCTAGCAGCAGCTACTTAAAAAGACCATCTGCCAAAAGAAGTTGGTTTCCTATTTTAAGTTCTCATACCTGTAGTTTTAAGGGAAAACAGTGAGTTTAGGAAGTTGATTATTAGGTTGAACTATATCTCCCTAGACCCAGGCAGTAGCATTATTGCTCAAAATAGAGTGTGTTTAATAGAAAGCGGGGAAAGACTATCAGCAGTGAACTTGCCCTGGATGAACACACGCAGACACGTGTGTATAGCTGAGGATTTACGTGGAAATGTCTTTATGCTGTTTGTGAATTATTTCACTTGAATTATGATTGCCTTGAATGATATATATTTTGAGAGTGTAACATTGCAAAAGTAAACTTTAACAAAAAGGGATATTTATTCTTCAGATTTAAAATTAATTTCCTGTATTCCTCTGTTTTTTTATCCTATCTAAGCTGTAACCTTATGAGAAGAAAAATGAGAAACTATTTCTTTACACTGAGACCAGTATCAGATGAAATATAAATGTAATGGTTTCTATAAATGTTAACCCACTGCAACACTCTATCCGAGAATGAAAGATCTGCAGACTGTTTTAGGTTAAGTTAGTGCTCCTCTCCATGTTAGGTAATCCAATGTCATTTAAGTAAAATAAATTGGAACTACTCAAGGAATAAAAAGAGGTGAAAGTGCAGAATCTGGTTTGGATAAAAGTTTAATTCTTCAGTTCCAAGTGACATAGCCCTTACAGGAAGCAGAGCAAACTCAGACAGGAGTGGCCAAGTAATGAAGATGGATGCATCTTGTTATCAGCAAGCCATTTACTAGGGCTTGATGTAACCTTAAACATTGCAGATAGCTCAATGGCACTTGCCACTAAGCCTCTAATTAATGAATAGCAGGCCCTAAATTAACAATGTGCATTTACAGATGAATTCTGGGCACTCATTAAACAATGTTCAAATATCAAGCAGTAACTGTTAGGTTTATTCCTTCTGGATTACTGTATACAGTGTTTGTTTGCTGGGAGTTTTCACAGGAGGTTTTGTGTGCTCAACTGCTGAGAGCCCAGGTGCACTTCAGGAAAGGGTATAGTTCACTGGAGGAGGGCAAGACAGAGTCGCTGCAAACCAGGCATTGTAACACCTGTGCAGCAATTTAAGGCAGATTAGAATGATCCTCTATTCAGCCTTAACTGCAGTGCAGAAAAAGGGCTTGATTGCTTGGAGCCATTCTCAAATCTCCATTTTATTTTGCCTTCCTTTGCAATATCCACACTGGTGTCTCCCACAGCCACCTGGAACAGTACCCAAGAGGGTTCAATGGTGGGATATTGTTTAGTGAATGACTAGTTTCTCCACAGCTCACGGTGAGAGTATTGCAGTGGAAGTGGTCTTGAACCCAGTGTCCCATCTCTTTGGTCAAGGAGACAAAGGGATAAGGAGCTCAGAATGAAATCTGCACCTTAACATTTATGCGCCAATCAAGTGGTATTTTAGAACAATAATAGTGCTAATCATTTAGATTGTCCTATTGTACATGTCGTGCTTTAGGACAACAGTGCAGCTGTAAGAACTGTAGCAAAGCATCTTGCCACATCTGCTAAGTTGGATCTCTGTTAAATCAGAAGTTTAAATCACCTACTGTGCTGAAGTATAATGCAAACGAGAGAGAATGAGCCTTTCAGAAATGTTGGTGTAAACTAGGATTAAGGTCAAACAGGCAAAGCTGATCTAAGCAAAGTCAGAATTGAATCCAAGGTCCCTGAAAAATTAGGCAGACTGTTCTCTGTAAATGGAAAGATAACTATAATTTTCTTGGAACAGATCCTTTCAGACCAGTAACTTCAGTCTTCAGCAGCATGAGGTTTACTGTGTTATGAATGTTCCTGTTAGTGTGCCATCCAGCTATTACACCATGACAAGTTCAGCAAGACTATCTGTTAAAAAAAAAGTGGGGGAGCGGGAGGAGCTAGAGAATAAACGATGTTTTTCTGAAAGGCATCGTGCACATCATTTTATCCCAGGACTGTTCTCCATGTCAGAAAAGTTTTAATGCAATACCAGTCTGCTGTGATGTAAAGTTACTAGTATGATGGGCATTCCTGTAGCATTACATACAGAAGAGAAACATCTACTCTGAGTAGAGCTCACTTTTAACTGCGCTTGCAAACATTCGGGGTTTGTGCACAGGCTGAGTGAGCAGGATTCCACATAATCCAGTGCCATGCATCCAGTTCCATTTATGGGCAAAATGAAACACAGGCTCTTCTTTCTGTGGATCGTTCCCACATCAGCCTTTCAAAGTTTAGTGTGGACAAATTTAGGAAAGGGGCACTCCCATAGCTTCATGCAAGCTATTCAAAACCAACATTTTGCAGATTTAATTTTTTTTTTTTAAGCATGCACAAAGTTTTACTAAATAAAAGAGTATTCTGTAGAAAAGAAAACCGGACTGGGATTTTGTTACCTGGATTTTACTTTGTGATTTGTTGATAGAAGATGGAAAAAGCAACTATCTCATGCACCTTTCCCAGCTTCTTTTCACTGCAGAGGACTAAATGCATACTATGCTGTACATGCGTAAGGTGATGCTGTTATAGTATCTGAGAGTTGCTTCCTTTTATCTTGAAGAAAAAACTTTATTTGAATGAGAAAACCATATTGTCTCTCATGAAGAGAAAACTCTTCCTCCCTCCCTTTTTATCACTTCCTTATAGAATTATCTCTGAAGCCATCCCTCACATCTGCTCTCTTTCTTTCTGCAACTATTTTGAAAAAAAGGAATCCACAAATTGGCGACAAGTAAGTATTCTTAGTTACCAGTAGAGAAGGTGACAGCAACTATAGGAGCTTTCCTGTGCTGTGAAATGCCAGAAAAATGCAGTGGAATTTATTTAGTAGGATGGCTGTTTTTTAGATCATTAGTGGTTATTAGTAACAGTATGAACATCTTGTGGCCTGAATGTAGTTTGAAAAAAAAAAAGTGTAAAATCACTGTGAAAATGTTAGTATGGGTTTCTTAGAGTTCTGAATATTCATGCCTCTTATTTATCCCGTACATGCACCACAATGTTAGTTGGCAGCATTTGAACTATAGTTTTGTATTTCTAGAATTGTCCTTACTCCACTTTTCAGGTTACAGGAGCCAATAACTACAACAGGGTTTGTAGAAGCACACATTAATTTCAGTTTAGTCCTGCAAGCTACATTCCTTTCCAAACATGTTTTAACCTGACATCATGTTCTTCCTCAGACTTCTCACAAATAAAGATGTGATTCATATAAACTTCCACTCTCCTCAAGCTCTGCCAACTCTTCATTTGCTTTTGGCAGACTTTGTGGGCACTTGTGATCCTAGACAGGAATGACAAACTCGGCGCCTTTCTTGTGCTTTACCGGAGGCAGCATGGCAGGGTCGGGGGCTGCAGAGCACAGCAAGCCCCTGTTCCGGGCAGAATGCGCCTCAGAGATGGTGGCACAGGTTGGTTTGTGAAGGGCAATTACTCCGTGCAGTGCAGGTGGTACAAGGGGCTCCCAACTTGGACACAGGTCAGCGTGGGCCGGGGGAAGGAATGAGGTTGGTTTTATTTCTGGCGAAGAGCAGCCTCACCCTGTCTGCTGCTAGAGACCACCTGTGGGAGGAGTGAAGGGGCTCTGTTTTGTCCATACCACGTTTACCTAGCTTTGTTGGGGTACTGCATCCTTTGGAAAAGTTACCTGTTGGTTGACGTTGATACTGGAATTATATTGCTTAATGCAATGAGCTATGTGTTCTGCTTGAAAGAACAGACATTACTACCCCTGCTGCTTTCCTTAGTAAAAATCAAGGAGTTTAAGGTTATTGTCAGGTTTATTCCTTGTTGTGCTTCTGAATAAACCTGACTGTACCATACTTTTTGGTGTAGAGTCTGGTGAACAGGCTCTTCCCATGGGATTAATGGATGATTTTCTGTTGCTTTTACTTTGAGTTGCCACATATCCCTAAGTGAAAAGCTGTCTGATCTCCCAAAAAAGCATTTATGCCCTCTTTATGGACATATAAATGCCACTAAACAAGACAGAAACCAGAACCTGCAAGTCAGATGAAGGTATTAAGTGAGGTGGAGCTAGTGACCAACTATGTGAGACGATTTTGCTCCCAAAGTCACCGTGAAGAACCACTCAAAGGTTTAAAAGCTGCTTTTTCATATTTTCAAGTATAAAGATTGCAATTAATTACCTACAGAACAAGGAAAAGAAGTAATGGAATCCACAGAAATAAGAGATGCCAAAGCTCTGGAAGGATAAGATCACAGACTGAAACAAGACAGAATAAGAGAAAAGAAATCAAAACTAAAAAAGGAAGATAAAGAAAAGTGGAACAGGCTGAGTGGTAGGTGCACCTTACAGAAGCTCTTCTGTCCTTGGAAGCAGTATATCATTTACTGTAGCACAACCATGATATCCATTTATCATAAAACCAATATGGGGTATATGCAGACCATCTGTGAGTCTTTCCAAGGGTGAAACAGACAGTATAAATTGTCTCCAAGTGTCAAGGCAGAGGGGCCGCGACTGTTGCAATGCAGCAGAACCACCCCCACCAGCAGTTTGCAGGATGTGCTTAATGCACTTTAATTCGTTTGAACTATGAAGTTCAAATGCATGTAGCTAGGAGTCATCCCAGGTCCAAATTAGCCACTCTGTAGAAATTATCTGTAGAAATTTTGGGCAGAAATTGTAGTGTTTGTAGCCAAAAAATGATGCGAACAAATGTGTAAATTAAGGTGTTTAAAATAATACTAGGCTAATATAAAAACTCTAAAGATGTGGAAGAGGTTGTCTTCTGAATTATGAGTTGAAGTGGCAATGATGTTACACCTCTTTACATCAGCTGGGGGTATAACCTAAGCTGGTTTTCCTATATTTTTCTTTATTTCGATTTACAGTGAACCTTGGAAGCCCACAAGTGAAATCTTCTTCCTTATATATGTTATTTTTTCTCTATCAAACACACTCCCCGGCATGTTACTGTGGAACTGTTTCTGTATACTAGGCTCCAGGCACTATGCTTCTTTAAAACACATATAAAACATTAAAAAGAGAGACTGTTGTCCTAAGAGATTGGTAACAGGACATAGAGGCCTCACCTCTCTGATTCTCTCCTAAAGTAGGTCAGTTTTAGGCTACAGTACTGGTCGAAATCCAACTGAGATCAGTAGTGAGATTACAACTGGGCCATGAGTAATTTATTCATTTGTTTGTCTCAGAGAGCCTGTCTGTGGGCTGATCACATTGCCTTGCATCGTTTTGCTATTCACATTTGTTTAGCCAAATCTCTTCTAAGAAATGTTAATCTATCACATTATCTGATTGCTCAGCCCTCATTGGCCAGGTAACTCAGGTACAATTGGTTCCATTGCCAGATTGGAATAAACCCTACTTGCATGTCTCATTATGATTAGTACAGATGTTGCTTCTTAATTTGTGAGAGCACCATGTCAGCAAGTTTGTTTAAAACATAAAGTAGACCATATATTTACACTATACATTTTATGTTGCACGCAGTGGGTGAAGCCAAAAACATCTGAATTACCTGCCCTTCACCCAGTAGTTGGTGTAAAAGGGAATAATGATTTTACTCAAATTCTCTATTTTTTTTAATCGATAGCCAAAGATCAAATAAAAGCCCCCAGATACAAAAGTTGAGCTGGGGAACGTGTGGAGATGTCATTAAGGATGTGCCAGTCCCCTCTGCCCTTCCTCCCCCCTTGCTGGGCTCGGTCCCACCCTGAGCACACCTCAGCTCTGCGCTTCCCAACAGAGCATCACCCCACACGGCCCATGGAGAGGGGAGCCAACCTGAGCACTGGGGGAATCTTCTTGTCCCCAAACCTCCTCACCCTGTCGGATTAATCAGTCAGGCTGTATCAGATGCATACATACCTAATAAATTGCGTCATGTCTTATTCATTTCAGTCCTGATTAGATCTCTAGCACAGGGAGGAAAGCTATAAAATGTATAAATGTAAAGATGAAAATTGTCACCCCTCTTTATTCCAGTCAGCACCTAGAATCCTACGGCTGGATACTGCAAAAGACCTAATAATATTTTTTTAAAAATATTGGCTGAATACTGAGTTTACTCATAGGCTTGAAGCCTCTTTTCAGACCGTTTTTCAGGACTTTGGGCTATGGAAATGGTTTTACTGGGAGCTGGCAACCAGAGTGCCTGACCTGCCACCTCTGGGGCTAAAGCTGAGGGCAGCAGGGCGGTTTGCAATTTAGCCACAGCATTCAGCTGTGTTCTTTTAGAGCTGGCAAGTCAGTGTAAGGGCTCATCAGCCCTACCCAGGCACAGGTTCTTTGATGTGAAGCACAGAGTAAGTTTCTAATATTCATGCCTTCAAATAGGGCCTAAGTTTGCCTAACAGCAAGCGCTCAGCAGTCTATTTGACAATTCAAATGGAGTTGAAAAACTGGTTCCCAGCTTCATTTCTTTTGTTCAGACCAATAGTTCTATTGTTCTTAGAAAAGAATTGTCTTTCATCGCAAATAAACTCTAAGATATTCTTATGGGTAGTAGAACTGAAAAGCAGGTTTTTGGATACAATTGGAGTTTGTGTGTTTAGTGCTGGAGGTGGCCATGTTGCTGAAAAATGATATTGTCTGTGATGCCAACCATATGACAACTCAGCAGAGGAGAGTGTGTGAATCCATTTCCAACGTGTTTTAATAATAGGGTAACAACTAAAATGCTTTATCCAGTGGTTAAACCAATATTAAATTCACCTCGAAACTTGTTTATGGGCTTTTCCACTGGGTTTTTCTATTGCCAGTGCCATGAAGGACATCAATTTTCAGTAAGACAACCGCCTCCAGCACTGGGATTGGAAACGCCAATTGTAATTAAAACTTTTTTTAAGCAAATGCTTTTTGCAGTTTAATTACGGCAAGAAACACTTCTTGTTTTGTGAACTTCCAGACTGTTGAGCTCAGCGAAATTCTGTTTGGCATTCAGCAGGAGAGGCCTGTCCTTGCTGATGTCAGTGCTGCGCTTACTACTCCAAACACAACACTGGATATTCAGCCTTAAATAAAATCTGAACAAACTGTACTGCACCCAGGTTAAATGTGCTGTAAACACTGTTTATTTGCGACCCATATTTATTCCTAACCATGGGTTATGTATATTTTCCCTCTGATATTTTTGCTGTAATCACAGTGTGAGTCACACAACCTATCAAAAGTCCAGATATAAACTATAGTCATTTTATATGTTTCTAAACAATGAAAACAGAAAGAGAAAAGTAATCTCACAATGGCTAAATGTTTTCTATTTTCCAAAGGCTCTTATTGGTGACATTTCTCCCTGCACTGCTGTTTCTGCAATCACATAGCAACACAGCCCTTGAAATAACTTTTGGTACTCAATATATAAGGTACAGTGTTTGGAGAAACTGATTCCACTCAAATGCCGCCTGTTTAAATGCTAAATGGCATCAAAACCAAAAAGAAAAATAGAATGACAGTCCAGTGGAGGAGGCCGCTCCCCTATTTGGATGACTGAGTTCCCCTATTCAGCTATTAGTCCTTTTTTCTTGAGTTTCAAAGCAAATGACAACCAAGTGGGTGTAGCAGAGTTAACTTGGTACAGTGCCTGACCATCTCACAGCTTGCCCTCCTACAGTCCTTCACAGAATTCAGGTTTGCTAAGACCCTGTTGTGTTCTCTGTTGAGGCATGCCTGCGGCCTCCTCAGACTGTTTCTAAATATTGCCATTTCAGCTTTTAAACTATGCATTTGATAATACGCTTCTAGCTGGGCTACTTTTTAGGAAGCATTGATATATTTTGAGTCAGAAAAGCAATGGAAATGGGACAAACATCTAACATCCAAACACTCTCAGACTTGGAGAATTTGAGATCTTAATTTAAACTCTGGTTTGGGCTCCTCTTCCTTCAGGAAAGCATCTGCACTTTTGTGAGCTGTCCTTTTTTCCAAGTTTTAGCCTCTCTCTATCAGCTACTCCTCTTTTCATGTAACTGCACAATAAATTGAGTGTGGTCCTCCTACTGAAGCAGGAGCCCCTTGCAGCCTTCACCTATACCACTTCAGTTTCTCCCAACCAGCAATGAGTTCTCCCTGTTTCCAGAGCAATGAGGTGGTTATCAGCTCACCTGCCAAGTGCTGGGTAGGAGTGGATTCCAGATTTTTGTATCTTAAGACTTTACACCTCTGTGTAGAATTCATGTCTGAGCATGTATAGGGTTCAAATGCTGGGCATGAAGAGGCTTAAGGAAAGACTTCCACAGGTATGAAATATCTACAGCAGCATCATTGAAGGCAGAGAAGAGTTCTTGTCCAGTCAGGAAACGCAGAGATATAAGGGTCAAGCTTACTGAGTGATGGAGTTGTCTGTGTGTTTGCAAGAGCAAAGCCAAGTGGCCAGTGCTGGACATTTCAATGCAAATCCACATTTACCAAGTTCAGGGTTATTCAGCACTACAGCCTGCCTTGGGCTCACCTCTAGAGAGAGTTTGAGGAAGGGGGAATATCATTAGAAGGAGGAATCAGAGGTTCAAAGGAAGATGTTGAGAGACATGGTGCTGCATATAATAAGAAGCAAGAGGAAGGTAGAAAAGGGAAAGAGGTTGTTATTATTTCTTTAAAGAGATGAAATTCTTTTCAAGATGGTTTACTTTTCTGAGATTTGCACATTTTGCAGTTGTATTCAAGTGTGGAGAAGAGAGCGCTCCTCTTTTTCCTCTTTTCTGAGCACAATGTATCATTCTCTGTGCTTTCTAAGCTATAAAATTAGCACTAGCGGCTATTATACAAGAGAGCCACAAAAGAATTTGCAGTCCCAAGCGTTCTGAACTCGGTGTGGCCTATGATGGGTAGTCTTTGTAACGCAGCCCCAAAAGGAAAAAATGTGCCCAACTGATGTTGTCAGCTTTCAGCAAAAGTTTCTTCTGTGCTTCCACAGCATGTAACACTAGCTTGAGCATCTGGTTGAGATCACCTAGAAATTCTCGTATGCCAACAATTATTTTTATTCTATGTAATTTCTTGCAATTTCTCACCACAAGGTTTGCGGCCACCCTAAGTATTAATGGTAGTGAAGTCAGTAGGACATACAGCGTGATCAGATCTCTCTTCCACACCAGCTTTGCCCATACCAAGATTATAGGAGAATATAGTCATTATGAGCTGATTTTGAACAGGTTTTCTATCTGGAAAGGCAGAAAAAAGTAGATGATCTTGTCAGTTGATGTTCAATGGCTTCAGTGACAAAAGCCATTTCTTCACTGCCATGGGTGCATAGGGATATTGAAAGATGCTTGTCATCATTTCCTCCCAAACAGAAGTTTTCTCCAGTGTCACTGGTGTACATCTGTAATAATGAGATTAATTATACCAAGTCAAGTCATGTGCAGGTTTCATTGTCATACAAAATACATGTGTAATGTTCTTATGATAATAATGTCACTGTATTGTAAAATATTCACATGCTGTCTTCCATTCATATCAGCTGTATAGGATGTTAAGTATATTGCGCTTGCAATATTTTCAGGAATGTAGTATTTCAAGTTCAGGAAGTTAACAACTTGGGCTTTTTGCTTTGCACGTCGTAACCTTTTATGTTATCGTTTGGTGAGATGAGGTGAAGACACAGAGGCACATAAATTGGAGACCTCAGGTCTGTGATTATGTTATTGCTGACCCTCGTCACATCTAACATTACACTATGCAGCACTGCTTACAGCAAAAAAAACTACCCAGAGAGAGGAGGTGAAGTATAGCTTGTTCATTTGAGAATAGTTAAGTTTTGATAGGTATAAATCAGGATAGTTACACTGAAGTCAGTGTTACATCACTGAGGATTTGGTTACAACATCTTCCCAATCTGCTTTGTAGATTGAAAATATATAGATCCAGTTGTTTGGGTTTTTTTTTTTCCGGAACATCTTACATAGCAGAAATCTTACAAAGCAGCCCTAAAGGAAGGAGCCCTTCTTAATAACTTCAGACTTACCCTCTTCCTGCAACCACCAAAAAAGGCATCATAGGTCTTCCTGGTTCCCAGCTGCCACAGCTCCCGAGTGACAGCTCGAGGGGTGACCCAAACACAGCCCACTGGCCACTACTTTACGGCACGGCAGGGGCCAGCAGGCAGCTGGCCCATGCCCCAGAGAGCACAGAAGGGCTGTAAAGTTGTCCGTACGCAGTCACCTGCCAGAGCCTGATGTGTGCTTCTTGGCTATGCTGTCTGACACCATGGCAATCTTTTAACACACAGAATTGTCGTGGCTGTGGTGCTGTCAGCTCAGGGTATTTGGAGGAGGGCTTTCCCACTCAAATTACATTTTCCAAATGCGGGACAGAGCCGTCTATGCTGTGATCTGTCTGGAGGAGTTTGTAAGTGGTGGTATGCGCTCTACAGTACCAGCTGTACCAAGGAATGACTTTCCCATACACTAGTATAATTTAATTCATGAAGCAGATTCATTCATCTGTTTTGTAAGACTAGCCAGGGAATCTGAAAGTTGATGCAGGCACACAAGCAGCAGCAGAACCGGCCCCTTTAAGGCTTTATCTTCAGAGACTAACCTTCAAGAAATGAAGATTCACAGTGCCAGTGTCTAATAACTGTATCTCACTCCATTACAGGTAGTTCAAGGCCATTCTGTGTAAACAGTTTGCATTGCTTTGTGTCTTAATCTGTAAAACAACCAAGTATCTCGCTTGCAGATATATGTTAAGGTTTAATGCATCTCCTGCCATAAAAGTGTTGCTCAAGACTAATGAACAAACAAATGTTTGCTTAAACCCCTTTGTGAAAGTCAAACAAGCTTTCAACAACTGTTCATGTATTTATTGTCAGATGTGAGTCATCACATAGGTGCCTGGCCCTGTGCTGTTAGCAGCAAATGCCAACAGTTTCACAGCATTTCTTCACTCCTTTTTACCTCTTTTCACCCTCACTTCCAGCACAGCCTCCAGCAAGAACCTGTCTGGAGAGTCTTTTGTCAATGGCAGAACTGGCTTTCCTTTGGCATGGTTCAGGCCACAGTGGCAGCCGATCTCCTTGCTGTCTGTGAAGTGAGGGTGGCATTTTGGGGCCCACCTCAGCCCCCTGGTCCACACAGCAGCTGTTTGCTTCAGTGCCACCCTGGGGATCCTGCTGACCAAGGGAGCACAAACACAGTGTCTCCTCTTTTTCCTCTCCCCAGCTTCCCAGGAGAGCTGGCAGGTGGTTCGGGCTGTATCCACCCGTATCCTCTTCCAGCCATAGATGTGCCAGCACTGGGGCCATCTTCCTTCCAGCAGCTTGTCACCGCTCCTTTGCCAAAAGTTAGCATCTCCTGGCAAGCTGCCAGCTGAGCTGTTTGTGTGGGCACTCCCTAACCTGTCTCAATCACAATGAATTGGATTATCCTGAACAATTTCAGTACTGGCGCTTTGCTAACCAGCCTCATATCTGGAGCAGGAGCCACTTCAGCAGATGTAGCTACAGCTGCAGGAGAATGGATATCTCTATCCATAGACTCAGCAGCATCTGGAAAGTTCCCATAGGATTTGCCTTCTTAGTAGGTACTGTGGACTTAGAAGGTGGAATAAGAACAGGGACTTATTTCTTTTGTTGCTGGGTGGCATTAAAATTGTGTGTCAATGCTTGTTTTATTTTTATTCTGCTACTAAACAAGCTGAAGGCTTTAAGGATATTTTTTGTTCTGCTGTGTCAGAGGGGTCTACCCAGGATGGAAAAGAAAATCAGTGTTTCGGGGTTGTGTAACTGTGGGCTTTTTTCTTGTGTTGCTTGTTTCATTATGAGGAAGGAATTAAAAATCCCTCCTAGACAGTACTTAAAATATCAAAGTCATTGTTTAATGCCTTTGAGTCACTGTACAACTAATTCAATTGCACAGTGTAGTGCAGTTTCACGGTATGTGAAACACAGATAGTAGAGAGGAATGATTGGAAAGTTGAATAAACACAGCATTAGTTTGCAAAGTCTGAAACTTTCTGATGACTTCTTTTACAATGATCCAGCACAACAGCTCATCAGGAGAATTGAGAGCAGGGACTTGTAAATCCAGAGCCCCAAACTCCTCCACCTAAACTAAGCTAGCTGGGTTGGTGCTGGCAGGCAGCTCTTCTCCCTCCTCCGAACCAGCCTCTGGAGTTAGGTTGGGTCAGCACTGGTTGTCAGCAGCTTTTGGTGAGGTAGACCAGGGTCGAAGCTCTGATAATGGCTGTAGCTTTGCAGGACCCTTCACCAAAGAGTGAACCTCAGGTGGTCAGGGACTAAGGCAGCAGAAGGCTTGGCCACAAGGCTCTCAGGAGGGCTATGCACAGCCAGCCTGGTAGACACCTGTACATTGAAACTGATGCTGTGTTGGGCACCCAGTAGCCTACAGGGACCGGGGTGCTTGGTGACAGCGCAGGCACTGCAGGTCTTACGGCACTGTCAGTAAAGGGTCATTTTGTGGTCAGCCTGCTACATCTGATTTCACAGCCAGACCTAAGAGGTGACCGTACAAGAGGTCTTCCAAATACACCAGGAGCTAGTAGGGAAAGATACAGGTCTATCTGCCTGATTTGTGAGTCTTGTTGCCATCGTAAAGGAAATTGTCCTATATGTTTTGTACCAGCTTTGCAAGGTAAAGCAGTGATGTTACCTTATTTTAACAAATGACGGTCTGAGGCACGGAGGGGCTTCAGCTTTGCTTCTTCTGTCACTGTAAGGGAGGTAGTAGCAGTGTAGACCTATCTGGTTTGGCTCTCGTTTAGCTAGGTGTGGTAATATTTTGCCCACAGATTCAAAGTTTCTTCTGATGCAAGCTTTATGTGGGCAGAAAGAACCAGACCTGGGGCCCTATCCGCTCTCCAAAAATAGCCATTAGCCTCTTCATTAGCCTTACCAAAATTGCTGGAGCTACTATGCCTAAATTAGACATTCCCTGCCTCAGCCTCCTTACCCACATGTAGATCTCCCAGTGATGATGTCCTACCTAGGTCTGAGCTAGGTGTTCACATCCATGCCAGAGCCCAGCCAAGCCCCACCTTGCCCTTAAAGCCAAACTGAAACTGCATGGTTTAGGCACATCTGTGGTTGGTAAACCATCCTGCGAGAGTAGAATACATACCTGATCATGAATTCCTGCTTTAGTTTCATTTATTCCCACATGAAAACAAACGTAAGTATCTTGAAGCTGTCACAGTCATCATTCAAATGTTGATGTTTAGTGTTTGCGTCTGATTAGTATTGCCACTGAATCACAGATATTTCCTGTACTAAGTGGCCCTAAACAGTGGATGTCAACATTTTCATGACAACGGCGTTATTGTAGGTAGTGGCAGTTTGGCAAAGAGAGAAGGTAGGAGTGGGATTAGTCTTTAATGAACATCCTGAACAGGCGCAGATAGGAGAGGAAAAGGAGCAAAAAACGGGAAGGACAAAGAAGTACACGTGTGCTCATAAAAGTTTCTGACAAGCTAAAAGCCTCAGAAACAAATTTGAGTTTTAAAATGTATTTGAAAAGTTATGCGCTCACTTTTGTACAGCACAACAATGGTGGAATGCTAATAACATTTAATTTCCCTTGACTTCTAACCTTCTTAACCTGCTGTGCTGCTAGAACAGCGCTGTAAATCAAAATATGCTGTATTGTATGGTGAACATGTGTATTGAGTCATTCCAGACTGCCTGGTGCTTTTTAAAAACAAAACTCACAATAGTGTTTGTGCTGTTTTTCATTTTTCATAGACCTTTCCCCTCAATCATGCTGCAACTGGTTAGGTTATGTTTAAAAATACAATATAAAAAAGGGAGGGAAGATGTAGGGGTAGACATAATACCACAGAATGTACAGCTCAGATGAATAGGCCAAAATATCCTTGACATTACTTTCCCCTTTGTTCTAAGTGTTCTTCCAATTTCAATAAAAACAAATTGGAATATTGCCTGGGGTCTACTAAATCATTAGTAAATTAAGAATCTGTTTTTAATAACATTTCACTTGTAAATAATGCATTAATTGACTAGCTTGAAAGTTAGCTTGAATGTTAGAAACTCTGGCACAAAATGCGTAATGAAAGAAATGTGCTGTTTGAGGAGGCTGGATGGTAAATGTAACAAATTAAATATGACAGTTGATATTTGTGAAAATGGTGATATAATTAGAGGACACCTGCAGCTGTTTTCCAACCAAAACAACAGAAATTAAACATGTATAAAGTACGTGTGTCATATTTTCTCTTGGCATATTTCTTTTGTTCTCCTTAGGGCTTTTTTTTGTGGGGAGTTTTCTATTTTTTTCTAACCTTTTGTCAGGTCATGTGTCTAACCAAGCAACAAGTGTCTCTCTATCTGATGCTACAGTTTATTAGATCTATAAGTGAACATTTTGCAGAGTAAAGGCAAAGAACATGAACCTTATTTACTGAGAGCTGGAAGTTCCTAAAGCACATGACACATGCCCAGAAGTATTTTAGCCATGAGTGCTTGGGAATAGTGAAGAATTACACCAGGACTCTTTCCTGTGTGGTTCTCACCTGCAGGTCACTCACTTATATATTTCTCTGCCCTGCTCTGGATAGCCTAAGTGAGGATTTCTGTAAACTAAAAGGTGATGTGACATGATGTGTAAGCATTGCAAATATGTAGTTTTCCCTCTTGGCATGTGTGTAACTGGAAGAGAATATGATGCTGCTTTAGCCATCTCACAAGGGTTTTGAATACCAGGTTTCTAATGAAGGAAAAATGTGAAGCTGTTGAACAATGTAGATCCCTATGACATGCCACTGCTAGGAAATTGTGAAGCATATTGACCAAAGATGGCCAAAAAATACAAATTTTTGATCTGGAGCCAAAGATTCTGGGTATTTCAGTTCAGGGACTCTGTTCCATCTGTCCTTGCTCCATTCCAGTTGGTGTGCAAGAGAGCATCCTGCCAAAGGAGATAGGATTTGGACTTGCAAACGCAGGAGTCTCTAGGCTGACTCTCTTCAGAATTACAGCTGTATCAAGGCAGCGGAAATACTGTGCTATAAATAAGCAGCCTATATGGTACAGCAAATTTTACTCCCACTCAAAGCCACGTGACCGTTTTGCCTGGTGTCAGCGTTAATGGACATAGAAACACTGTTGGGCTGGGTGTGAAGCAGGCTGAAGCCAGAACCACCCTGTTCCCATGTGCTTCACCTGAGGAAGGACTTCAGGTTCTCCCAGAGTTGCTTTTGCAAGGCATGGACATAGAGCAAAGTCCCCACAGGGAAAGGAAAAACAATACCAGGGCAAGGCATCCTCACTATGGGACACAGCTCTCCCTGGGGCTGCTCAATGGGGAATTTTCTCTATGGCTGAGGCACATAGAGCAAAATTATGTGGGGAAAGTCCCACTGCACCACACAACCAGCTGTGGATACTGTAAATCTTCAGCATGCCCTTTGTCAGCTGTCAGAAACACAGACATTCATAAACAAAGGAGAGCGGGAGGCCGAAATTCACTTTAAAATAAACTATGTGGACTTTGATTTAGAATGTGCTAACAGGATAGATGTGAGCCATTTAAATAAACATACCAGCCAATTGTGTCAACTTTGCTTTGGGGGCAGCGATACCTTTGTTACTGAGGTTTGTATCTGTCTTGATTAGGGCCATGTCAAACAGCCATTGAGAATGACTTTGATGACAGATAGCATGTACTGTACATGACACTGGAAGCATAGTATCATGGAGACAAATTGTGCAATGGCTGAGAAAATCTTCATAGCTCTTTCAGAAATGGCAGAAGTCTTCCCTGTGGATGTAAATACATGTGTTTTATTTGTCTTAAAGTTACAGACTTTAAGGTGTGGCTGTTCCTGCGCGTACCTGTTGGTAAATAATAGCTTCCATTCTCCACTGCCTCCACTCAGCCCGACGAGGGGTCTGTTTCCACCCTGCAGCCTCTGGGTAGCACACTCTGCATGCTCTGTTTATCCCTATAGTGGTGTATATGATAATTATGTCAGAGAAGTCATTTGCCACCTCCAAGGACAAGGCAGTAATAAAGTTTCACAGAAAGTGCACCCTGCTTTTCTTGTTATAAATCGCACAAGCACACAGCTGGGCTTGTCCCACTGACTTGCACAGCTTTCTAGATGTGTTTGCCCTTAAGTTTATTTTACAGGTACAATTTCCTGCTCATAATGTAGATCTCATCTGACTTGATGGCAGTTGGTGATGGAATGTGGTACGCAGGTGATACAGCAAAGGTGCAGCTCATGGGGGCATGTTCCAAACCTCTGCAGGTTGCTGTGTCAGCAGCCACTCTGTGTGACTCTGCTCTTAAGGACCAGGAAGATCTTCACTGGGTTAAGGCTGAGCGAAGTACTTATTGCTTTAAAACAACAGTTTTTTTAGCCTGCTCTAGGCTTTTTTGTTGCTCAACAGTCGTTTTTAGGAGGCAAATGTATCAAGACCTACATTTCCCAGGTAAAAGGCATGAAGTAAAACCAAACTATCTACTAGATATTATAGTATCTACCAGAACGAAGGAGTTGCTCAGCCTTCCATTATCTTTCACTTGAACAAGACCTTTCCCAGGTTTCATTCATGGATGTTAAAGATGATAATATGCCTTTATTTTGGCTCTTTTGTGAGGTGTTTTGCAGATGCTGAACTTTTGAGTAGGTGGGGGATCCATTACAAATTTTTATTTATTGCTATACCCAACCACTAGAGATATTCCATTTCTGTAAAAATGCTCTTTAATTAAATAGCATCACCAACAGAGGTGGTGGCTCCAAAGGCTAATTGCTTTTTATGGTCTAAGGGGAACATGCATAGGAAGGTGGCCTTCAGCATGTTGCCTATAGGTTTGCAGCAGCAAATCAGAGAGCCAAAGGCACAAGGAGTTGACTACCCCTGTATTTGTTTTCCAGAGGCAATTTTGTTGGCTTGAATTAAGGCTTCTAAAAATGTGGCCAAGATTTGCCCTGGCAAAAAAAAAAAAAAAGCCCTGCCTGTGCCTATGTAATGCTACACTGACTTGAAGGTGTTCTTAGCTATAGAGAGCTACAGATCAAAATACAAATCTATTCATTAAAAACAACCAAAAAAATTAATGTACCCGAACATAAGGAAGATGTGTTGGCTTGGATAAATAAGGTGCAACTGGTATTATTTAATTAAAATCTAGAGTGCAGCTGTTAGAGAAAAATCTAGCCAGTTTCAGATAGAAAAATACACCCTAATAATGTGTTTCAACATCAATTTGACACTAAACTCAAGAATAAGGTAGGCGTAAATGTTTTGTATGTGCGTGCCTACATACGCATGCATATACATCTGTGCCTGTGAGAGAGGGAAAAGTAAAATGTCTTCAAATACCTTTTCTTTATTGAGTGAAACTATAAATAAAACTAGACCTATGCGAGCCAGTGGCCGCGAGGCTCCAAGGGTGCACAGTGTGTGCTTAGAGGCTGAGGACAAGGGGACGTGACACTGTGAAAATCTTTGCCTATGCACATGAGCCGGCGTTTTCTGTCTTTTACCTCCCAGATGTACACAGTGGACATCTCACAAAATCAAATGGTTTTGTTCACTGAGTGAGAAGTCATTTCAACTATGCAATTTTTCAGTTTTCTCCAAGAATGGTAAAGATACATTTATTTTCTATAAAGAATAGTTATAGTTAATTGCATCGCTGCTGTTTCTAAAACTTACTGGGCTAACATCTTGTTTTACTACCTAAAGCAGAGCATTTCAACTTTTCAGAGAAATAATTGCGTATATTAGACGGGCAGAAAAAATAGCAACTTTTGGAGGATGTTTTTGAGGAACCAGGCTGTTACGTAAACCAAGGAAACAGAAATGCAACACTGTGGGAAGTTTTGGTGCCCTTATTATTTTCTATTTTAGTAACAGCACTGTAATTTTGCATGATGCTCTTTAGAGAGTAAAAAAGGCAAGCGGTCAGACCCATAGTATACTCTTCTAAACATACCCTTAGCCGTACCTTGCTACATGTAATATCTGACTGAGGAAGGTTTGGGAAAACAAAGTGAGGCCACTTTTCTCTTCCCATCTGAGTGCTGGCAATCCATGTTTCTGAAGCTGTGTCCTGTCCTGTCCTTGCTACATTGCATTTGCAGGGGCAAGAGATTTTTGAGCAAGATCTCACAACCCAAGGAGTCTTCTGGCCAGCAGACCTGTTTTCTCTTCTGCTCTTCTCTTGAGCAGTGCAAAGCTGCCAGAGAGAGGGCTGAGGATCAGCCCTTGCCGCAGCCATCACAGGGAGCTTGCAGTATGCAGCAGATGGATATAGGAAAGGAGGAAAATGAGCAAAAGGAGAAACAGGGAAAGGAGGTTAAAGGCTAATGTAACTTAAGGTCATTTTGTTCGTTACATCTCCAGTTAGAAAAAGTACCACTTATTTGTAATGAAAAAAGGTTTTGATCATATTTTGATAACACTAGTTTTTTATTTCTGTTCATGAAATAATTGACATTTGTGGAATTTTACTCTCCTTGTAACATTTGTCCAGAACAGGTATAGGTTTTCTAAGGTTTTCTCCTCTCTCTGTTGTTTCATGGTCTCTGTGTAGCATTTGTTTGGTCATTCAAAGCAAATAGTTCACCTTTTCCTAGTTCGCCTTTTGTCTACAAGTGAAATTCTTGTCATGCTGAAATAGATTTCATTTTCTGAGAGACGGTAGTGAGTCCTCTGCTTTCCCTACATCCACGGTCCCTGAGTAGGAGCTTTGGGTAGCAGGCCCTGGGGGAAAATCATTGCCCTTTCCCTCCCCAAGTTGCTCTGAGAGAATATGCAGGATCACTTGGCTAGCCAGCATGCCAAAAGCAGAAAGAAAGGTAAAATGGACTTCAAGAGAGGACCTGAAGGGGAGGTGGGTGAAATATTTGAAGCAGAGAAAGGTAGCTCTTACTACAAGGATACGGACTCAAGGCTGAAAGTCATAAAGTTGAGAATGGGGAAAAGAAATCAAGGCACAAAATCTGTTTTTTTTCAGTGACTCTAGTCCATACGGAACAGCAACGCTGTATGAGGGAACTAAATGCCAGAGGAGAGATGGGGAACCAGAGAATGAGGCAGGCGAGGGAAGAGGGCCGGTGCTGCAGGGGCGCAGGGCACGGGAGCCTGCAGGAGGAGCGAGCTGGCCCGGCAGCTGCCAGGTGGGCACAGCAGAGCTCAGGCAACAGAAAACTCGCCCTCCAAACTCTTCCACAGCCATGTTGGCTTTCCTATTCTCATCTGTAAGACCTGGGAAAAGAATTGCTACAGCTTCTGTTCTGCCCTGCCTGACCGTGTGCCCTCAGGGATCGTGGACCACAAGGGGGTCTACGTGTTGCTCGGAGCCGTTGCACTGTGCACGGGAGGCTGCCACCAGCAGCAACTCGGGCTCTAAGTAACATCACTCCCGGGCCTCCTGCTCCTCCCGGGCACAGTGGTCTGAGTTGAAGAGCCAGAACACTGAATATATTTGCTCTGGGCAATTTCAATTAGACCCTTGTATGTTATTTAAGGCATGTTTTTGTATTTTATCCACTGCCTGAATCTCAGATGCTGAAATATTTGCACAGCTCTTCATTCTTTGGGGAGCAAGACACAGGTTTTTCCCCAGTGGCACAGTGGTAGCTTCTGATCCGCCAGCCTCCCGCTGTCCACTGTCATTGCCGCTCACAGTCACCGAGTGGCCCGAGGAATTGCTGGCACTCAAGGACCTCCCTCCAGTGCCCATAACTCTGAAACTACATGACATCTTAACCTTTATGAAATTTCTTCAAGACAGCATTTAAAAACACCCAAATCTTTCCTGACCTTTACATTTTAGTAGAGGGGGGTTTGTTTTGTTATTTTTTTTTTAAATTGATGTTCCTATATTTTTTTTTTTAGCTGTGGCATTTTTAAGCTAGTTCAAGAGGAACTTTGCTTTGTCTTTCCTATCCTGGTTGAGCCCAATCATTAATCATAAAGGGAAAGCACTCCAGACTCAAACCTAACTTTATAATGTTTTTGTGTTTGTGACATTTTGTCTCAGCCAGTGGGAAGTTCTTATCCTTTTAATTTATAATCTCTTAGGTTTCAAATTGACTCTAGACGCTGACTTCCTTTGTAGCCTCCCATCCCCATTCTCACCCCTGTTTCACCATGCTGTGGCTTGGTGATTGCGTATCGGGTGTACAGATCATTCAGAGAATCTCCCAAGAGGATCAGGGATTGCTGCCCTGGGCCATCAGGAAGCTGACCCCTTTTCATGTGGGGGAAATCTTCAAAAGAAGCGCCAATGGTGCCATTTGACAGGAACACACTGCCTAAATCTAGAATTAATCTGTTGAACACTTCAGCAAAGCTGACCTAGTGTAAAGCTAACACAAGAGAGGAATCAGTCCTGGCATCTTTACACAAAACTCTGAATATTTGCAAAGAAAAACTGGAAACTTGAAGCATTCTATTTTTTTTCTACAGCAATTGCTATTAATGTAAATAGAAACTGTCTGTCCTGTAGTGCGCAGCATTCTGCTATAAGACCTGGCTTTTTACAAAAGGAAAACTTTCCACATTCATATATAGTCTTTATCTAGTATAATCTCATAATATCTTTCATAATATCAGGCAATTATAACATTCAAGGCTCACAGTTTAAATATTCTCTAGCGGCGCTATTGGATTTGTTTATATAATATTGCTCTGTTGCAAGTAGAGTACAACACTGCCACAGCTTTGTAGGCACAAAGATGAGTTCTGCTAAGCCCATGTAAGTCTCCGCTCTTTAGCCCAAAAAACTGAAGGTCAGTTCAAAGCTGCTTGTTGAGGGAAACTAATCCTGCAAACAGTACATTCACTGGTCATTATTTCCAACTCCAAACTATCTTATAGTCATGAAATGGAAAGTTTATGGGGAAAACAAATGCTGCATGTATTACTGTGATGCAACATTCATAAAATATATTTCATTGGGAGGGAGTTTACACAGAGGGTAATGAGATTTTTCCTTTATACATTATTTATAACTGCTTAATCCAGGTGCTGTAGGTTATTTTTTTATCCCTCAGTTTCACAGCTACAAAACACTTCAGTATTTCTAATTTATTTCTGCTTACAATACAGATGTTCTCAATTGTGTTTCTAACTACATTTCAACTGTTATGATCACTTTTATTTGTTTGTGTCACTATACACTTAGAGGTTGAATGTGCAGTACACAATAGTCAGGTTCCAAGCAGCCTTTAAAAAGCCTCTGGTGATTTAGTTACCAACAAATTAAACTATGCCTAACAGTAATATCTTTATCATTAGTGGTTTTAATCTTCAGTTGATTTCCCTGCAGTTTATATTGCTCTGTGCATGGGCTTTTATATCTTCACATAAAGGTTTCATCCTTTTAAACAGCATTTTTCAAGATGACCATTTGGAAACAACATTTGGAGGAACATTTGGGTTGCATCCTCTAACTAAATTTCCAAGCTGTTGGTAGCGGACTAAAGAAAATGTGGTCTGCACTGAATACTAAAGAGCTGCAAATGTAAGAGCCTTGAAGGTTATGTGTAAATATTGACATTTTTATTTTATTTAGCATACAAAAATGAACTTGCAGTGTTGCTTATCTGATCATACAGCAATGACCGCATCTGCATCATCTGAGGTCTGTTTCTCACACTTCTGACTTTCATAGATGTTCCAGAGTTTTCCCACTGAGGATGTTATTGATGTCCCTGATTGGGCAACAGATATCTGGGGATTGAGTGTCCAAATAGGAACATGTCAACCAAGAGACAACAAATGGAAGCAGGGAAAAAAAAAAAATCCTGTCACCTTCAAAGGCTCTGTTATATGTGCAGATATGGGTCCCAATAAAACCATTAAGGTCCTTTCCTGGTATGTGTAATGGGACTTCAGGGCATTCAGCATCCAGCAAACAAGGTCTTTGGTTCATCCTAGAGGAAACACAGAAAAATAACTGTAACGTTACATATACCCCAGCTGTTCTTTGCACTTAGCCATACTGCCCTTTCCCCTTGAGTGTGAGTCTGTTGTCATTTTCTTTTAACCAGAGGTTTCTGTGGAAACCTCTGGGTTTGCATATTTACATGGTTTTTTTTCGTAAAACACTGAAACAGACTCCAGTGTGCAGATAATAAAGCTTGCAGTTCTTCAGGGCTGTTGTTTATACTAAATGTATTTGTATGTTAAGTACTAAGATGGTCACTGCACAGTCTGTAATTTCAAGGCATGAAACATGAGGGCCCCACAGCATCCCCTTTAAATCTGATCAGAAAGCCATGAGGTCTTGGCTGTTCACACTGCAGATCTGGGTAACTGCTTCATGAATGGCACTACAGTCACCGAAAATCCCCAGTAGTGACTCAAGAACACATTAGTTCTCCCCCTGGGCAGCCTAACCTGAACACCGACACTATCAGGAATTTTTCTAAAGTATCTGCTTCCCCTTTTTAATACTCCTAGTTCCTGCATGAAACCCTGGCATGCTGTTTGCATCAGCTGGCTGCCGCTTGTGCTCCTCTGGGGGTGTCTCGAAGATTATTATTTTTTTTTTAATTTCCACACGTGAGAGAAGGATTTAATAAATTGCAGAATCATAAATTTCTTTGAGGCAGAGGGAGGAAGAACAGTAACTTCTTTGTGCTACATGGAGACTGTGTAATTTACATAAATATTGCCTGTGTCTTTAGCAGATAGAGTAATGAAGAAGTGGCCAGCATGGCTCTTGTTTGGTCATCCTCCCTGTTCTTGTATAAACTTCATTGAATAGTCTTCCTTTTACTTATTTGCCAAAGAGTATCTGACTCTCCTCATCACTTGTTTTGATTGGAGACAGTGGTGGGCCTTACCGAGAGGTGCAATGCCCATTTAGAGACTACGTCCTTGATTCACTTTTCTTGAAGAAAGATGGGCATCAATGTACTCAGGCCAGCGTGCTTTTGGCAGCTCATGCAAAGTATGGAGAACACATGTAATTTGTCCTTTTAAATTTATTATTCTCTGCCCTGCAATAGAGTAAGCAGCCTTATCCTGTAGTAGTCCAAGCTTCTGAGGAGGCTGCCTCTGTGCTTCCAGAATAGTCCTGTAGCGACAGCGTAGCGCTATGGGAATAAAAGACAAGAGACATATGCAAATGATGAAGTCTGCTTCTGAAAGGGATGAACCTGTTTCCCATGCCAGCACAACATGACTAAGGGCGATCTTGTGGTAGCTGGTGGATGCGTGTGTCTATATCCAGTTTATGGCTTCTAGCTGGACTCGTGGAAAGGCTGCATTGCAGAACCAACACGCCAGCCAGCCGAGGGACAATGGTAGATTATTAACCTCGATGATCATCTAGTCAGATGGGCTGAGAAAATTAATTCCCCCTGCTTCTCTATTTGTGGGTAAAAAATAAAAATAAATAAAGTGGAGGGTGGAAAATTCTGCAAGGACAAGGAAAGGCTTTAAAAGGAACAATAAAGGCTCAAGCTTTTGGAAGAATCAGCAGCTTTGGACATGACAGGGGATCGGGACAGAATGCTTTCTAGCCAAAAGGTTCCACTTAATGATAGGACTAACTAAGGTCAAAGAAAGCTGGTGTGATGGGAGGGTGGCTCAACAATTAAGAGGAGAGCTCTGAATTGCAGGCAAAAAAAGGATGGACATCTTAGAGGAACCTGACGTTACCCAAAATGTTGCTGTGAATTTGAAGAATGAGTGTAGAATTTATTGGGTTTGCATTGACCTGTGTGCCTCTGTGCTATCTAAGCGTAATTTTGTTTGGGGAGCTGAGCGCAGCTAAGCTGCATACTATCATATTGCAGAAGAGATAACAAGCAAAGATCCTCCACCCGGTAAATATGCCAGAAGGGCCTGGAGCAGAAACAGTGCTGCTGCCTACCTATATCTAATAGAAGCTTAAAAAGTCACTTGATTTACCGTGACCTCCTTTTGGGGCTTGCATTTCAAGAAATACAGTCCAGCTAGAGAAGAGAGCAAAAAGAATAATCAGAGGTCTAAAAACAAATTGATCTGTGAGGAAAGTCTGAATGATCTGAGGTTGTCTAACCTAAACAAGAAGAGTCTTACAGAAGATAATGTAGGTTTTCAAATACATGAGAAACACTGCTCCAGAGAAAAGGAGAATAATCCATTCTTGTGTTCCTGGGGGAAAGTAAGTACCAATAGGCTTCAACTGCAGTGAAAAAGATGTCACTTAATCATTAAGAAATACTTGGTATTCTGTAAGGAATCGGGTGGCATACTGCAGTAAATTGGGGAGGGGTAGAGCTTTTGTCACTGAACGTCTCTATGAATAGGCTAGGCAACATCTGAAAGTAATGACAAAGACATTGCAGGGCCTACATTGACCTTGTGAGCCTGGTCAACAACAAACTGGTCAACTGAAACCCAGGGAGCACCTAGTGAGTGAAGTCTAGCAGGAGACAAATGGATTTGAGTCACTTTTGTAGTTGGGACTCCAGGATGAGGTAAAGAGACAGTAAATCCCTTGTGCATTTTAATAACGGGAATCTCCCTCAACTTTGAAAGCAGATTTTTGTCAACTCAAAACACTTTTCTCTTGCCAAATCCATAGACTACCTTCATCTTATCTAGAGAAAGCCTCAGCCAACTGGCTTTCATCCATGTCTTATCTCTGCCAGACACAAGGAAGCTGTAACATATGGCTTCAATGAAAAGGAGTCGTAGAGCTTGATGTCATCAGGATATTGATGACATTGTAGCCTATGCCATTTCACAATATCCTCTAGTGGTTTCATATGGGTTTTGAATAGGAAGGCTAACGGCAGTGAACCCTTTGGTACTTTAAGCTCCAAGGCCTGGGAGAGAGAGAAAAAACATTTGTCTGTGCTTCTGGGATCTTCTTGACAGAGATTGTCAGAACACTTCAAAGACTTTCTTCTCTCTTGTCAGCCATTTTGCTATAGCAGCAATGTGTAACAGCAAACAGGAAGCAGACATCATGTCTGGACCTTGGTCTGACTCAGATGCAGTGCCAAAGCACACGGAGAATTATCAATATTAAGTGAAAATAACGTATTAAAGAAGGTATGTGTACGTATGTCGGTATGCATGAAGACACATAGCCATATTGTGACAGAAATTTCCCACCTTTCCTGTAAAATTGCTAATGTCACTAATCAGAACATATAATCTGACTATTAAATAGAAGAATAAATTTATATGTAGTTTAGGAATTTTAGTTCTGAGAGCTGTAGAGTGAGAAAGTTCTGCACAGCTGATCATCCGCAGATGTCTCATAATAAGACCTGCTGTAATAGATCAGGGGGACAAACAGGTAATTGCTTAGTGAAAGTAACAGGTGAAGTGATGTGATCCCTGTGTGAAAAAGGGAGGGTAGAACCCATTGATAAAGATGCAGAATGGGGGAAGAAGATATAAAATCTCCCTTCAGTATTAACAATTATTCTGTAGGCAGACACGTCTTTCCCCCCAGGATTACGTCCATCTGGAGCTCCAACCTGCACTGTGCCAAACAAGATTTAGCTTAAATGCCCAGCCGTTCATTTGGAGTGTATCATTGGTATATATCTTTGGTTGGTATATAGATTTGCTAATAGCCATTTATATGGTATCTCGTCTTGAAAAGTTTTTGCTTCTTATTTAAAAAACATATTGTATTATTCAGGTTTCACGTTCTTTCTTTTCTGCCATCAGTGATGAGAAAACCACACTGAAATGATTATATATGCTTGTCACATGCCTCAGCTGTAATAACAGAAGTAAAATAAGTACTCCAGAATCTGGTTAGCTCACCTTCCTCGGCCATTTCAACATAACCTCAGGGAGAGCGTCCTGGAGGCCACAGATGCACCACTGGAAGACTTTTTCAAAATACAGGCCTATTAGTAAGACCATCTGACCTTTCTCCCTTCCCTGCTGTGATATTTGGTGGGCAGAATATAAACTATTCCAGTGAAATGTTCTGGACTGAAAAGTGGTGCATTTTGCTCCAAAAACACAGGGGCTGACAGGTGCCTAAGCAGAAGGGGAGCTGGATGAGTGAGGTGTTGAAGTTGGCCCACCACTGTCATCTCACCGACGTTACAGAGGGAAAGGGGTTCTATGCACAGGAATTCATGTAGGGTAGGACTGAAGCAAATTAGTGAAATCCGTCTTGTTTTCTCATAACACAAATACCAGCTGAACTGGAGTGATGCTGTGCAGTAGATTGCAATGAAAACATGCAGCTTGTGATAAGCTGACAGGAGCTGGACTGAGCATAAATAGCTCAGAAACATCATGGGTAAAGGCAAAGTTTTTGCTTTTGTGTTCTAAAAAGACATATTTGCTATGCTTTGTGTTTCAGAATATAACACATTGTGTTAATGCCAGCAACGATATTTACAACACCTTACACTTCCCGTGTGTCAGTTTTCTCTCCTGTATGTGTATGTTCTTGGGTTTCTGAGCTATGGACCATTATAGCTATCGTTAGAACTTTGTGGCCGAGGAGATTAGACTTTCTCAGTGTGACTAACTGTTTTCTCAAGATGTCCTGGCTGCAGTGGAGTGACTGTGCTGACGTTTGTGCAGGCGGGCACATGGTGCCTGGGACATGTCTGGCTGCAGTGCAGACCTGAAGATCCTGGTTGAGGAAGCCAAGCCACTGTGTTTTGGCCTGATTTACAAGAAAACTGCCTCTCAGAAAGTGTAGCCCGTGTTATCCTTTCTGCTAGATGTAACAGAAAAAAAATGGTTAGCCATAGGAAAACAGGCCCCCAGCTAAAGCATATGTTTTGGCCAAGGGCCGTAATGATAATATAAGATATGTGTGTTTGTGCCATACCAATTAAAACCGTTTAAACTCCTTGGGAAATATTGAAGAGGGCAAACATCCACAAGTGTGATTGACTATGGGAGGTTATAAAATATACCACAATTGCAAAATTGTGCTTGAAAACCATGCGGTATGAGAACAAAAGCTGAAATGGTGTAACTGGGAAATGGTCTTCTAGAGATGGAATCTGAATTTTGATTTCTCTTTAGAGTCAGTTGTAAATGTGTAATAATTCCCTTGCTCTCAAGGGAGAGATTTTGCATTGAGGCTACCTGTGGGAGTCAGTAGGTGTTGTTGGGTACACTGAGAATCACAGTCCTACAGACAGAAGAAGAGGGAGAGCAGGCATGGCGTGCTTTGGAATACTTGGGACCACAGACTGATCCAGTGAAATCCAACTATTTCCTAATTCCAGTTCTGAGAATGAATCACATAATTTTCTACAGATAACTGGCTAATGTCCACAAACTACTGAGAAGAACTTTATGTCTTACTTTGTGATTGACAGCTAACTAATTACAGTGGTTTTCAGCTACGGGACTTGTCATGGTCTGGCCTGCTGTGTCTAGGTGCCAGGACCCTTGGCATACCCTTTGCACCTCTGCTACTGACTCCCTGCTGTGGACTTTGTGTTTAACTTCAATTATTTCACTTTAACCTATTTGGGAAAAACTTACTGATGTAACACTGGTTTAGAAGTGGCTTTTCATGGATACAGCTCATGGAATTTATGCAAGTAAAATGCTACTCCAGAAGTCCTCCGAAGTCATACAGACTAGAAAATTACTGATTTAGGACATAAATGAGTAGGATGGCAAATTTCATAATGTGTTTGAAACTGGTTTATACATATGCTGTTTGGGGTTTTTTTTGATTTTGGTGTTTTGTTTTGTTTTATTTTAATCTTCAGTCCAGAGCATTACAGAAGCCTTCAGCAAATAAAGCTCTCCTTTTTAAGCACCAACATCATAACAGTTTTTACATTCTTGCTCTGCACTCATGTAGTCCTGGAAGAGCTCCATGAACTTCGAGGGTCAAGGCAATACTGCAATTACATAGAATTAGAATTCTTTCTCTTTAGCGAAAAGATTTGGTAATGTAGCAAAACCAATGGACCAAGGCCAGCTGTGGCATAAACAGTAATTTTACTTCTTGAGCCAGATTCTTAAGTGGTGCCAATGAACCTGCTGTGTTTTAAAAAAACCTTTTTTAATCTCATTTGTGTCAATAGCTTAGACAAAAGGGTTGGAGTGGCAGCATTAGAAAGAACTGTTAAAGATCTTACATGTGGCACAACTATTTTACTTTGTCTTTTCTTGTTAGTTGCTTTTCCTGCTTCATGCCCATTTCTGCACCCACTTATATGGGAGCTGAACATGGCCAAAAACTGACTATACTTACATCAACATACATATGAAAAGGGCATTTGAATCGATCACCGCTTTGCCTATAGATTTCAGATGTTTAGATCTCCAGTTAGGGCAGATGTAAACTTCTTTGAGGTACAAAGGTAGCTGAAGCAGGTAGGTTCAATGAGTTGGGTGTAGCAGTGGGGAGCAGAGCACTGACGTAAACAGGCATGTGCTGGTTCTTGCGATTAGGCCAGGAAAGCTTTCTCAGTGTTGCCCTGTGCTATAGAGACATATCTTGTAATCAAGGAATGAATGTCCAAGTCTTCCAACACACACTTCTGTAATGAAACACCTAACAGGTGGGATTGCTGTGCCTGCAACCAGGTTTTCTTGTTCTGTGACTTCCTGGGATCAGCAAGTATCTGTACAGTGTCTGGGGAGCAAATTCTCAGCTGCTGCCGCTCCGCTGTTGCAGGTTGCTGTTATTCGGCACTGTGGAGGAGTCACAGCTCCTTCCAGTTCTGGAAGCAAGGACTAGGAACTGCCCTGAGCCTCACCTCATCACATGTCACTGTGCTGGCATGCACCAAGAGGTAAAGTAAGCAACACAGACGGCATCTGGAAAGAGGGGAAACAGGAGGAACTCAATTTGGCAGGTGCTGGAGCACAGCAGGTTTTCAGCAGATTATTTTGGAAGTAGTTGTTTGCTAAATAACCATGCCTTAACTGCAGTGGAGTATCTCCAGCTTCAGTAATATTTTATCATTATTATTATTACTAAAGAAAAAAGTGTACAACAGTTATAGGAGCATGGTAGTGCTCCTAGCTAAGATTAATTGTTCATTAACCATTCAGACACTGTGTGATATTAGAAGAGCTAGGCTTTTCAGTGGTTTTTCCTAATTCTTCTCATTCTCAAACACACCCATTTTAATTGCCGAGAAATTAAACTTCCTGCAGGAAGAAGAGTAGTGTTATCTGGTTTGTGCATAGGCTGCCTTCATCACACTAGTGCATAGTCAAAGAAAATATAATTACAACTGTGAATTTGAGGCCAAATCCTGCAGTCTAGTCTGCTCATCCACTGCTCACATAAATGGGTGAGTCCTCAGGTTTTGCTTGGCTAACAAATACCATCCTGTAATAACAAAGAGGAAATCTATGCTAGGATTTAGAGCAACTGGTTTTATTAAATATAATAGACCAACTGTCACCTTGGTGTCAGGCAGGAATGATTTTGCTGTAATGACTGGAGCTGTACCAGTCTTACATTTCAGGACTGAGATCAGAACCAGATCCAGTTGGCTGAAAAATAAAGCAGTTCTGTCACTTGCCGGTAGTGAGGAATCAGTTACCCAAACCTTGAATTTATGTCCAAGCTGAATTTGTACACTATAAATATGTTATGTGGACTCCACGGGGTGCTATTCTAAATATGCTCCACAGTGTTTACTAATAAGGCTCTTTTTTCTTCTTCATGTAGCTTGTCCTCTAAGGTGATAGATGTTTCTGCACTGGCATTTTGTTCCATTCCTGCAAAAAACATTTTAAGTTCCAGGAAGAATTTTTATCTTTTTTGTCTTCCAAAACTATTATAAATATTCACAAGTTCAGGGTCATGCTGTCTGTAACCATATACCTTTATATCCAAGTACTTCAGGTGAGATTTGTGGGAGGGAGGGGTTAATTTTACAGTAAGGTTTCCCAAATCAGGGGCACTGGGGAGGTGAAAAAGCAAATTATTAATTCCGCTTCTGACATGGGGACATTGTACTGAGGAGGGGAGTGGATGAATGGAAGAGTTCCCTGGGAGAGAGGCACAGGGCAGAGCCATTTGCGAAGTGCTGCTTTACAGAACTTTAAAAGGTAAATGCTTTTCTTTGTAGGCAGGAGACCAAGTTGTATTGTTTGACATGAGCTGGCCCCTAGTTGTACTTGACTTCACAAAGTTTACACCATTCTCTTAAAGCTATTCATTTAGCAGGGGGAGGCAAGGGAAAGAAGACATCCCCATTCTCGTAATGCTGCCTCGGAAATCCCTATGCTCTGTGTGAAAATGCTGTGCACTTCTTGCTTACCAAGTGGCTTAAGCTAATGTTCTAATATTAAATGCCAAGGGAGCAATACCTGAAAGGTCTGAAATTGAAGCATCAGGCTACACAATTTCCTATTTACTATAGATGGTATATTTAGTAACTAATCATCCAGCCTAATAATCTAAAACAGTATTTGACAAAAAGGTCAAGTGTTTAATATTAGGGCTAGCAGAGCCATAAAAATCTATAAGCAGAATGCTCCGTGGAACAGCCAGCCAGATGCAGCTCCCGGCTTTGTCATTGTATCTCTCAGTTCCTCCGTTCATTCTATAAAAATGTCACAGTCTCTTAAGCTCAAACGATTCCATACGTTTTCTGCTTCTGGAGGTTATAACTCTACGGAAAGCTCAGTTCCTGGTTGCCAGACCAAACAGCTCTGTCTCTGGAAGTTACCTCTCTTGAAGGCTTCTAGAGCTTCTCAAAAAGTGTCGGGATTTATGGAGTAAGCAAAAGTTCTCAGGAGGACGTGGAGGACTCTATATTTTATGGAAATCTCATTAGAATGCAATGAAAGAGACTTTTAAAATTAAATAATTGCTTTATAAAACTTCACAGGCTTTATGTTCCAGGTCTCTTAGCCAAATGGGTCTCAGCCAGAGGGGCAAGGAGGAGTGAACCAAACTGAAAGCTGAGGTAAATGCGCACAACTTTCACACAGTTTTTGAACTTGACTAACACATGCAGGGGCTAGAAGTAGTCACAGTGTACTGCTGATGTATAGAGCAACTCAGGCAGCTTCAGCCATGTTTCTGAACCTCATTTCCCCTGTAAAAAATAAAAACAAAACACAGAGGCAGCAACTGAGACTAAATGCTGTACTCAGATCCAGACTGCAGGACACACGTATCTGATTTTATTGTTAATATTGTCCTCCCTGACCTCTTGTCTGTCTGATACCACTCCCACGTTCTGTTCTTCATGACTCCCTTCATGACTGTTGGCAGTTCATTTCTTCTGTCATCTTATTTGCCTGTAGGGACCTCAGCTATTTTCCTTCTGCCCATGCGATCCCACCTCAGTTGTAGCTGTTAGAATTCACATGCATCCTTGCTGCAACTTCTGGCTGAGGAAACTGCAAGAAGCACTGTCATGGCCAGCATGGCAAACAGGTCATCTGCCCTGTAACTCATTGCTGTGGCATTTTTTGTAAAACCACATAGTTAATAGCAGCTTTCTTTTTTTTTTTTTTTTCTTTTTTTTGATCAGCAAATATATACTACAGGAATGGGTGGTATTTGGAAGAAAAAGTGGGACACACCTTTTAATTCTAATGAAGGCATTATTATGGGAAGCCTTCTCATAACAACAGAGTGAGAGCAAGTTAAATATTTTGTTTCAAAGGGATTATCCCTACCCAGCAGGGAACAGCTGGCATAAAGCATTGATCCACCTCCCATTGCAAACGTGAGCCAAACTCCGTTGATTTCATTGGTACAGAATCAAGCCCTTATTAAGTCCATGACCAGCTTTGCACAACTTCTGTCCCCATCTGCTTCCCTCACACATAGGTCTGACTCTCTCCGACCCTGGAGATCCCAAGTTGAGGGGGGCTGTAGTGAAACTGAGAGAATTCTAAGTGCTAAATGAGTGAAATAGTGTAACAGCCTTTTCCAAATATATTGAGTTGTGGAGTACATCTCAGATAGCCCTGCTGACTTCAGTCTAGCCCGTCTGTCTGGATTGCCAAATGACGAGCAGCAAGATGTAACCAGGACCTTGACTCAATACAACGAGCCAGTTCCTTCTTTTTTTCTGGATTAACGTGGCTCTTCTCTAGGTTGTGTTTCCTGCCTGTGTTGAGCCACTTAAAAAGGAGTGTTTTCTCATGGTGTTTTCAAGTTTTGTATAGAATTATATGGCAGTATATTTAGTAAAAGCGCACCAGTTGCTGAGATGTGTTGGAAAACGTCACTCCCAGATCTAAGAGCAGCCACAGACTTATTCTCTTTCCAGAGCATTCTCATCAAGATATTTATGTATGTAGAACTGTTTAGAGAACATATGCTAATTATTAATAGAAAAAACCATAGACATTAGTTAGAATCCTAATCTCTGACATCAACAGGCTTCCTGTCACCAACATCCAGTCCCTTCACGGTTTTACTGTTTGAAAGTGTTTCTGCTAAATGGCAGACCAGGTGGCAAATATTGGTGTCTAGGAATGGGAAAAGGTATAGTAAGTGTTTGGGTTATTAAGAGCCTTATTGTATGTGACAGTGAAAAAATTGGGGTTGTACCCTCATCTGTCATCTAAAAGTTAGTACTATGAACAAGATGTTTTCGTATCCTTTCTAATACTTTGAGATAGATCAAAATTTATCATAGCTATCTTCATTTTACTGTGTTAATAATGAATGATCAGTGAAACATTTTGGAATAGGAAAAGCTAGATGATTCATATAACCTCTGCTGTGAAAGGTTTTCAAAGTTTAAAATGTACAAAGAGAAGTAAGAGTAGCTATAGCTTTTGCACGATATATAAAAGCCAAGAAATTATGTAGGAGAGCTGAGAAGTTTTAATTGAATAACACAGTTTGTGAGATGGTCATACAGGTTTGATTTTTTGATAATCAGATTGAGTTTCAGTGTTCGGCATTTGCATGAGTTCTCAAATAATGAAACCATCTTTATGGGCATTTCTTTTCACTGAAAGTCATCTTTTGATGACAGTGGTGTGACTGTGTATGTTGCATAACTGCAATTTTTAACTCCTGAGGAAGGTGCTGTGTAAAAAGCTGTGTTTCTTCTTTATTAGAAGTGATAGAAGATCCAATATGTGAAAAAGAGTCCAAAGTCTTGCTCAACTGTTTATGGCTAACAAGGAAACCAGAAACTTTGCCTTAGCATTCTTGTTATACACACACCTTTGATAAATCTGCACTAAGAATAAAGGGCCAAATTTTCTGCTGGAATAAAAACTAAGATTTCTTTGGTGTCTGTTGAGCTTCCACCACCTGTTTCAGCAGAGACCTTGGTTACTAAAAGCTGAACTGCAGAGACATGTCTTTACCCCTCCAAATTGTATAGTCAATGTTTGGAGATTTTTTTTATCTTTGTGCCAGTGCACAGAAAGAAGTGTAATATGATGCATGCATGACTTCTTCATAAAACTTCAACATTCGGAGCCTGTGAGTGGGGAATTAAGTGTCCCATCAAGGTAGATTATTCTACAGTAAGAACTGTCATTCCTATTGCATCATTTTCACAGGTGTGTAAGGCTCTTGACTGTGAAAGTTTGGGCATGCTGGACCGCTGTTCTGGACCAGTATTGCAGCCCCTGTGCTTTTGTATTGTTAGAGCTCCTTCTTTTGAACTTTATGGCTAGCTAAAAATTTGAGATATTCCAGGTTATTCTAATTATGAGGAGAAATTGTTGGTGAGAGTCACATACTACTTTTATGTAACTCCACGTATTTACAAAAAAAGGACAAAGATCTGTTTTTCTGACCACAGGACAAGTCAAACAACTAGAAGAATAAAATAATCCCATTGCCTGTGAAACCTCTTTCAGCCAGAGCTCATTCCTTATGCTCACCCTTGACCTCTCACAGGGATGCACTGTCTGCAGGTCCTGCCACCTTTCTTTATTTCTGCAGTGCTTCTGTGGCTTCTCTTCCCACCCAGCTCTGGTGGTCCCTCAGTACAGTACTCAAAAGATCGCTCCTCTCAGTTCAAGTCTGATCAGACTGGCCTTGGCTTTGCTGGGTGCAATGACACATGCCCGCACTTTGCTTTGAAGGCCGAGTGTCTTCACAGAGGAGCTGAGTTGCTCCTTCCCAGCCGGCTCAACCGAAGAGCAGTGACTACAGCCCCCAACCCTGACAACATTTCATCTGTCCAGTTCTAAGTCTGTTTTCTATCAAAATTATTGCCATAACTCCCTGCCATCATAAAAAAAGCAAGCCTGAAAAGAAGAGGAATAAACATAAAGTGGTTTAGAATTGTATACTAGGAATAATTAAACTTTTAGTAAGAGGCTTCTGTCATTTCTCTATTTTTACTCAGCGTGAGGAGGACAGCATGTTCTCATCTCTGTGGAGTCACATAAATGACTTGATTAAAGTGTATGTCGCAGAGCCGAATCTGGGCATTTGAAACTTCCTTGCTGTTTTCTAAAGGTATTTGTATGATAGATGAGGAAAAAAAAAAAAAAAGCCCTGTGCTTAGTTCACCTTGTTATGATGTAGATATATTTTTCCACACATTTGCAAATAGAGTAAAGAACAAGAGTTCTTCAGCTATTTAAAGTCTTTAAAAGAAGAAAGGCAGTTTAGATTACCAGCAGCCTACAATGTGCATGGCACAAAAATGTCAGTTTTAATGGCAAAGTTCAGGATAAAACTGTGTCAGCTAATTTAATCATTTACCATGAAATACCAGTTATCTTAATCTTACATGCAGTCCTTAAGTCTGCTGCATATTTTTGTGTAATTGAATCCTGACCCTAAAAGGGAGGAAGCAAGGAATTTGCTTTTTAGTGAATAGTTAGGCTCTAAATGTTCCTGTTTATAAATTGTATTTACAGCATTGTCAGATATTTTAATACTGAGCAGCTAATATTTCTGATGAGTCTTTTTTTTCTCTGTTTCATATTTGTTTTCCATGCTGCAGAAATCATATTAGCATTCAGTTTCTATGGAACTTAACTGTGTTCTCTGGAAAAAGTGCAAATATTGTTCCCAGAACTTAAGGCAAATAAATTAGTATCTAACCCAGATGACACATTTTATTCATGTGGTTTGCTTTCCATCTAGATACCTGATGTATTACTTCAGCAGCAAATTCAACAAGGCCAAGATGTCTTCATTTTCCTTCAGAGCAAGAGCTGTAAGAGCAGTGCAATGGAAGTATCGGTCTTCTGTGGCCAGCCGGCGAGAACCCATCGACAGCTGTGATGAGCAGAGCAGACATGGGGAGACAGGAGGCAGCTGAAGCCAAAGAGGACCCACGCCTGGAGCTGTGTGTGTGATTGGAGCAGAGAGAGGCCAGGACCCAAGGAAATCCCAGCAGCAAGGCAAAAAAACCAGATTGACTCTCAGTGACTCATTTAGCTCCTGGATTGGACAGATCTCTCCCCTGCTGGCAATTTGGCTGAGCATCAATGGACAGACACCAGGATGAATAGCTTAAAATAATTAGGGGTTGGGAATCTGCAGAACTGCTAGCCGTCCAGTTCTTTACTGTGCAATGAGAGGCACAAAAAAGAAATTACATTTAGGTTATTAAATATTAAGTCAGTGGATTTACCTCCGTTTGGTCCAGAACAGGAAACTGGCTAAAATTCAACATTTAGATCATTGTGTTGATGGTCTGCTTATCACTGAACAAGTAAGTGCCTTTTGGCAGGTCAAGCTCTTTGACACATGGGGCGAACGTGTGCTTAATTCCTCCCAAACAGAAGAATTAATATAATAATAATTAACACAGATGAGAACAGAATTAAAATCAAGTACAGTCAAGAGTTCAGTTTAATGCCAGACATCTCACATTCTAGATGTTCTGGGGCCAGATTTTTTCCTGTTGAAGGTAGTGAGGATTTTGCCATTGGCCCTGATGGGAGCTGCAACGGGCCTTGAATGCAGAGAGACAGGATTCCCTGTACTTTCTATTTAATGCTCAAAACCAGAAGCAACAGGCTCATTTAGTATCAGTAAAGGTCAGTTAAAATTATAGAGACATCCTTTGGAGCAAATCCTCTGCCTTGTATTTGCATATTTATGAACTAGAGATTACGACAGGCTATTCCATTTATTAGAGCAGTGTCGCTATAGTTAATAGTCTGTCAGTATTTCCATTATAAACCCCTCTTTCTGTGTTTTAATATCTCAGCCATTTAAAATCACATCAGGAAGTAAGTTGGTCTTGTGTTGTTGGCCAGGTGCAATTTTTTGGTTTGGCTTATTTTCAGTAATGAAATACTGCTCATCATATATGCAAATGAGCCATGGCATTTCTGTTGGGGGGTAATAGCAAAGTGCATAAGTTCATTGCAGCTTTGTTTTTCTTTAGGAAGGAAGGAAGAACAAGGAGTGTGTCAACTGGGTCTTCACATTTGAAGAACAGTTTCTAAAGCAGCTGCTCTCGGAAGAAACACTGGTTCTCCATGTGAAATCAGCTTGCTGCATGCTTGCCAGTGGTGACCAAGGTATACAGGTGAGGATGTTTCCCCTGTCTTTCAGAAAATTCTTGTCTGCCAGAGTCATGGGTGAAGCACACCAGTTAAGAAACCAATAAACACACAAGAAGAGCCTTTAGAAATAACAGAAGCCCCAGTTACAAATTCAAGAAGCTGGACTTTTTAAGTGTCTTCCAGATGCAGACAAGTGCTGTACTGTACTGACTTTATTGCTGATATCTGGGGTAGAGAAAAGGGGTTGCTGAGGCTTCGGGGGGCGCAGTTGTGAAGATAACTTGCATGCGTCCCTGAGCTGCGCACTGTTGTTTACTTCAGCAGTCTCACATCCTGCTCCTTCCAAAAAGCCTCAGTTTGCTTTCATAGAGGTGTTGGTTCACTAACTGCCTGGCAGGGGCAAATGTTTAGACTGATATGCCAATTTTTAACTTACCAGGGCAGCAAAAACTTGTTCTTCAGTAAAGAAGCTGGTCTTGCACTATAACCTCTTATCTCATGAAAAGAGAAACAGCCCAATAAGAAACTCCTGGGCAGTGACTTGTTCTCAAGTCCTTGAAAAATCGCTTGCTACCACAGTAACTGAAAAGTTAAAAATCAAATTCATGAAAAGAAAAAAACCCCTAAGTTATGTGCAAAATGTTTGTTGCTCTTTGCTGTTGCTCAACAAACACATAGTTGGAGGTGGGAACACAGTCCATATTTTCCATCTTTTCCATCATAAAGGTCTATGTGCACAACTGGGGAATCCAGGGAAACTAACAATGGTAGACCAGAAACACCACTGAAACTTCACATACAATTCGCTTTGTGCATATCGGCTAATAAAACTATGCCATGGGCAAGACCCAGGGCTTGCCCTCTGTGCCTTCTTCTGTGAATTTTAGCTGAATTAAGATTAAAAACAAGTTTAGAAGTTATGTTACATAAACAGTTTTAAAGTACATGTAAGACACGGTTGCAACAAAAAGTCTGTGATCTTAAAGCCCCCAAATCCAAATGGTGAGCCAGACTTAGTATCCAGCCTCCCATCTCCATCATGAGAACCAAGAGCCCAGATCAAGACACTCCACTCAAGCTTATGGAAAATCTGTTCCAAATCAAAGTGGCTTGGGCTTATCAGTAGCGCTTTCTTAAAAAACAAAAACAAAACCAAAGAAAACAGTATTTGAGATGTTTTTGTAGGTAATTGCTAACTTAAAGTGCATTTTCCAGATTCCTTCCAGAATTGCCATTGTAAAGAGCAATCTTCTTTCCCCAGACACGTCACAGTGCTTTTTCAGCCAAAAATTGTCTCTGGTCATGATAAGTGATCATAACTCAGAAGTTGGCAGACTACAGAAATTCTAACTGTGTTGAATCAAAAATTACTGTAACAGTTTTATAAAGCAGGTGTAACCCAAAGAAACAGTGGGGGAGGGAGGGTCTGCCAAACATGTGTTTAAAATGTATGAAGTATGAAGTGTTATGTGCTGTCTGCTGGAAGCTAGGTCCATCCTCAGTAAGCTATCTGAACAGCATTGTTCACTACGTGTATTAGTATTTGTTATGTTTTGGTTTTAAATTGCAGTGACATAAAATCTTGCATAAATGATTTGAGTGCATCTTTGAATATTAAAAATACTAATTATTACGTAATTAGTCAACAGGATGCGTGTAATTGTGTAATACCAGCATTCCTGGGTGTGGTTCAGTACATAGGTAGAATGCCAACGCTCATCTACACGCAGTATTACAAAATTACACAACAACATACACCCTGGGTGGGTACTGTAATTATATTTTACATTTAAACAATGGCTATATTAGCAAAATAGAAGTTATTCTTTTTAAAAATATCTTCCCGCAGGCATGGATCGTAGTAGATGATGATGATGATAATATTGCCCAAATAGAGCATCTTCCATCTCCCAAGAGACCCAAGCTTTTTTGTAAACATACAAATAGGAGACAGAAACCAGGCATAAAGAGCCCTTGGTCTACTCATGGCATGAAGCCACCCCAAAACAGACATGTGACAATTGCTGAATCATGCACCAGAATAATTGAATGCAGAAAATGAACATGAAGAACTTTCTGTCTCGTGAAGAATCACATGAGATTGACCAGAAATCTGACTAGAACTGTTATGGTTTTATGACTTAACAGACATCAGGACCATCCTTAAACCATGGTGGAAACAGAACCACACAGTGAATCTGATTCTTCTTTGAACTTACCCAGGAAGATCTAGCTTACAGCCATCAAATGTCTTGAGTATTTTAGTTATCTCTGATCTCTGCTAAGATTTACTGCCAGTATGGTACAAAAGTCTTCTGCACTCCCGGCCAAAACCTCAGTCTCCACTCGTTCTTCCTATGGTACATCTGCAGTGACTGACAGGCATTCACTTGACCGGGGACAGCACTATAGAGATGGTAAGATCTGCAGTACAGACAGAAAGGGTTGATGGTTCTTTTACATGCCTCACCAGTATTTTCTCTCTTTCGATATGGATCCAAGGTGAAAAAGCCAGGAGAAGAATGCAAAGGTGAAAATTCCAACACACACACACGCCAAAAAAAAACCCAACAGAAAACCCCACACACCTAAGCACCTACATTTGAAGTGTAAAATGTCAGAGCCTGTAGCTGGGGTTTTTTTCATGTGCTGGGTGGAGAAGGGTGAGGTACTCTCTGAGGTTGGTTTTATCTTTTACCTTTGAGTCCGAAGATCTGGGATGTGGTTTGGCAAGTTCATAAAAATATTTGTGATAAAGTTGAACTGCTGTCTGGAAATGTTACATACAGAGATATAAGGAAGCTTAAGGAGAAAACTGAAGATGCTGGAAAACGAATCAGCACATGAATGAGGTTAAAAATTGCAGACAATTAGCTGCTAGATGACTCCTTCTAAATAAATCATCAAAGACTTGACTACTGCTTCCAGGTTTCCACAACAATATTCACTCATTGGAGCAGCCAAAAAGATGTTAATTTGGCCAAAGTTTTAGGAATTTGCTATTCTTGTTTGAATTAGCTAATCAACCAACAAGGCTGATGTACACTCTTTTGCCAAGGCTATAAAGCAGGGCCTTCAAGCTTCTTGGGTAGATACTATATTTATTGCTCAGGATCAAGGACCTCATGATATGGAAAATAAGCTGCTTTGTGTTAAATGAGAGCTACATGGGAAAGAAAAAAACCCAAGCTTCTTGTGGAATCTCACATCTTATTTCAGCACTCAGTAAAGCACTTTGCTTGTCCAATTTAATAGAGAAGCACAATTTCTTCTCCTGTATGCCTCCACAGATCAGGTCTAGCTCTGATCTCATTTAGAGTTTAATCCAAGACCCAAAGTAACGGGAAAATACTGACTCTGCTTCCAAGAGGCAACTGGTCAGTCTTGTACCATGGTTTTACTTAAATGTAATTTCATTGCTGAGTTTCTCACAAGAAAAAGAGGGATACGTGATAAGAGACAGGAGTCTGTATGCTCAACTTTGCACCCTCCTATTACTTGCTGCTCATAGGACCAATCCTTTGGTTTGGCAAAAACTTCTTAATTTATCTGGCCTTTCTGCAGGGTTGACTGGTACAAAAAAGTGCTCACCTTGACCTTCTTTATTGCTACATCTGGGCAACTCACCACAGTTGTGCTCTCTTTTACTGCTTGAGATTTACTTGTGTCCCTGGAGTGTTGTGATAAGCCTCTGAATGTCTCTGCTGTGAAGGTTTTGTTCTTCCCAAAGACTCTCCAGAGGTTCAGTGAAGGCAAGTAGGGTTTGCTTTGGTTGAAAAGTGGATTGTATGTGTCACTGTAATAAATGGAAATAGGCAAAGTGTTGGTTGAATTTGACAGGAAATTGGAATGTTTGACTTGTCACAAGGCCAGTTTATACTATGTGGACTTCTGACATTGCTTGTAGTAGGTGAACCTCACCCCATGTTGAGGGCCAGCTCAAGGCCTAGTTATCATGTACATGCAATTTAAACTATCTTCAGAATAAGACTTAAGTGGCCGTTAAGCCTCACATTCCCTCTCTGTGCAGGAGTGTAAAAAAAGGAACCTGATTTGGAAAACACTAGGGAGAAATACTGAAGTTTTACACATCAAAAAGGCTAATTAGAAATGCTTTTCTTTTGCAGCAAATAAGCCAAGCATATTGACATTAATTACATGAAATGCTCAAGGTTTGAATAAGCTATTGAACAGCACAGATGTATACCAAATTCTATGCAAATGAGTGTATCCAACTATTTTTCAGGTAACACATTTATTAATAAAAGCAAGCTGTGTCTTCAGGTTTATTTTTAATGGGTAGAACATCGTAAAAGGCCTCTCTTTCTTGCTCTTACTCAATGTAGTAAGATAGTTATATCTGTTCAGCACAGCCTAACTTGCATTCCAGGAGCTCGGGTCAGATTCGTCCGGTGCCTGAGTCAGTAGTACTCTGTCAGCTTTCCTGGAATTACATTCCTGTAACTAGGAGCAGAATTTGTTCTCCTCTGGTGGTAAATTTCCTGTGGTTTCAGAAAAGCTGATGGAATTCATAAGTGCATCTGTATTTTTCAGTCTGTGTCCCTGAGCTTACTAGTGACAGAGGTGTTTAAAGAAAATGCTATGATTTTGATTTGCTATGTTGCCAATTAGTGTTGTCACTAGAGACTCTTAATAATGTTGGGAAGAAAACTTCATCCATCCCTTCTTTTACCCTGACTGCCTGTGAAGAAACCCTCTTACTTCTTATAATTTTACTTCATGGTGGAAGAGTTCTGCTATGACAGGCAGTCTCAGCAGGCTGAATCACTCCACCCCAAATGCTCCTATACCCCTGTCCCATTGCCTGCTCCTTCCATTTTAGGCACCGCCTCTGTGCAGGTGAAAGATACTTCACTTTCCACGTCAAATTTCCCTATTGAATCTGCCAAATATTAATCTAAGGATTAAGGATACCCCGTTAAGTTAGATGAGATGTCCAGTTTACGGAGGACCTGTGCTGTGGTCATTGTAGACTGTCACCTGGCTGGCCTGTGCTGAGGCTGGCAAGCCTTCTGGAGCCTGCTTCATGATCTCCAAACCATCCCATTAATACAAATGCCAGGGCTTAGCACTTTTGCTCTTAGAAACATCCATCTGCAAGGGCAAATGTTGGTAGTGAATAGTTACTCTCTCTCATCACCTGCAGAAAACGTTGATGTTGCCAGGTTCAGGTTCCTTGAATTCTTTTGATTTATCTAACAAGCCTCTTAACGTTTCACAGGTATTTCCAGAGCTACTGTGTCTGCAAAGGTTCCAGAAAGCTCGGGGTAAAGCATTTGCTTTCACTGCTCAGATTGAAGACCATTAAAGGATTTGAGGAAGACTATTCAGTGCTGTGGGCAATGAAGAACAAATGTGAACAATTTAGATGAATTGCAGGTAACATTTAGGAAAAAAATTATTTGTACTCTAAAATGATAACAGCAATCTCTATGTGTTCTCTAGAATTGTGAGCAACTGAACTCCAGCCTAGCTTCAAGATTTTGGTAGCCACACCAGCTGCCAGCAGGTCTGGACAAGATTGCCAAAGCCACAGATTGCTGGGAGGGTACATAGCACTGGTGAAACTGCAGCCTTTGACCTGTTCTTACACTTCCGCTTCTGAACATCCACTGCTGGTAATTAACAGATATGAAATGGTGGAATAGTTGGATTTTTGTTCAACCTAGGATGCTTGATCTTAGTTTTCATGTTTACATCATTTTTAGTAAGGGTAGAAAGGAGACAGTTTCTATCCTAATTGCACAGTCATATAGAAAAGCAGCAATTTATATTGACCCTGGTCACCCAAGATCACCCTTTTACAGAGACACCTCTGAGACAGGGATCCATTGAGTTGCCTGACATGATAGAAGCAGCACTTGTAGCAGAAGCCAGCTCAGAGTTGCATAGGTTTTAGTGGCAATTAAATGCAGAAGAGTTGCAAGGGTGGGAGCAACAGGAGACTATCAGTTGATTGTGAAGTCAGAGTGAAAGCTTTTATATATAATTTCAGCTGTTGGAGAGGCAGAGAGTTCTGTTAGTAACTATTCCTTACACATAGATCAGCCTTCTAAACACCTTTTTGCATCTGCTTTGGGTAAAAATACAAAAAAAATAAAAACCCAAACAAACAAAACCAAACCAACCAAACAAACGAAAAAAACCCCAACCAAACAAAAACACCTGAGCTTTCACCTTTAATGTGCAGTCAGTAGATTAGAAGGAAAATGAGCTGTTAGACATGTGAAATTTATTTTGACTCAAAGATAATTTAGGGTGATAATAAAGGTGCAAGTTCAGAATCTTTCTCACCAAGTGTGATACCCGTACAAAGTGTATTGACCTGCTATCTAACTTTTTTGTTCTTGCTCAAAACCTGAAATTTGGTTTCAAATAAAAATCGATTCTTACCAGGTTCATATAATACAAGTACTTTATTGAATTCTGACTGAAACAGTGTTGCTCAGAGAGCAAGAGCAAAGTCCTGGCCTGGTGGCATAGGGCCAGGAGCATTTTGCAGGACATGACGGTTCCAGACCACAGGCAACTCTGACTTTAGGGGAAGGTGAAGAAGGTGGGTACCTACCCTAGAGAGGTTACAGGCAGCAAAAAAGCAAAGTCACAAATGGCAACTAATTATTCCTTTCTAGCACTAAGGGGTTTCTGCTGAAATTTTCAAAATCTGTTGCTAGGGTGAGCAGCAAATTTTTCAGCCACTCCAAGAGAACCAGAATAGGGGTGGCCAGCTTTGCAAGGAGAAACTGAGGCACCAGGGAAGACGACAGACGGGTGGAAGAAGAAGAGATGCAGGGGAAGGGGCAAGAGGAAGGCAGAAGAGATGCAGGGGAAGGGGCGAGAGGAAGGCAGGCTGGCTCGTGGAGGGGCCTGTGACAGCAGGGTGTGCAGGGAAGGGAGAGACTGCTAGTGAGTGAAGAGATAGGTTAGAATATATCTGGAGGCCATTATATTGATGCTGAGGGGTAAGGTGCTGGAATCTCCTGTCTGGAAAGAATATGGCAGAGGAGGAGAGCAGTAAAGCTCCTGTGGCGGCATTGTGGGGGTGCACAGGGAGGAGCAGGGCCCCTTCTGCACCCACCCCATCCCAGGGTGAGGTGACCTGGCCAAGGCTCCAGGACTGAGGCGGGGCATTGCCTCTGGGTTTGTGGCATTATGTCAAAAAATTGGGAGAGAAACCTAAATATCTTACTGTTCAACTGGGGAAGCAGGAGCTTACCATTGAAGAAAACGTCCTTCTACCTCCCACCAAAAATCAGCTGAACTCCAGTCAAAGTTTTTACCTGAGGCTTTGCTGGAGGCCACCTCTGCACCGTGGGTGACATCCCTGTCTCCGTTTGAGCCTGTCAGGGCAGTGAGAGTGCCAAGCACCTCTGAGCGGTAGGGGGGATATCAGAGAGGGTGGTTTGTGCCAGTTAATTAGCAGCACTTTCATGGTTTATGCAGCCCACAGTAACCTCCACAAGACCTCCAGTGAAGGAGAGGTATTTGGGGATCTGTGGCAGAGGCCGGAAGCTGATTTATTTGAGCTCTTCTTTCTCTGAGCATCAAATGCATTGCTTCTCTAGCTCCCTTTAGAGACTGTGCCATCCACTGTCCAGCTGGGCAGCCCAGTGTCAAAAGGAAAGGAGCCCTTTGCCCAGCACTGACATATAAATCAGGCCCCAAATCTGAGCCCTAGAAAATGAGAGATTCGATTATCCATATGGATCACTCTGGATTTATTCCAGATTGCTTCATTAATAGCAATCAAAGACATCACTTTAATGGATTTTTTATCCTCAAAATTATGATCATGAGGAATTTGTTCTGGCTATTGATTTTGAAAAGGCTTTTGATTCTCTTCAATAGCCTTAAATTATTTCAGATTTAGGTAACAGTAGGATTTGGTCTTAAATATGTTAGATAGGTCAATCTCCTTTATTCAAATCCACAGTTATGTTAAAACTAATGACCATAGTTTGAAGATGATTTATATACTGGGTCTTAGACAGGAGAGTCCTTTTTCTCTGATACTTTCACCGCTACAGAGAAGCCTTTGTTTTGGGAGAAATCAGTGGTTTTAAAGGAAAAGTCAGCAATATTTTCCATTCTGCCCTTAGTTGGAGGATATGTTGTGGTTTTGTTGTTTGTTTGGTTTTTTTTAATGAAGATTGTTAGATATTATGTTGGAAGTCACTGAATGTTCATGTTTCTTCTTTGTTAATTGGGGTAAAACTCTTAAAGCCATTAGGCAATTTAAATGTAGCTCTATTTGAGCAATATCCTTTATTGGATCCCCCATTATCCTTTAAACATCTTGGTGTGCAAGGGGATAAAATTAGAAAGAATTTGTTTGCTTTAAATTGCCAGCCTCTGCTTGATAAAACTATTAGCTATTTAGCTAATTGGACTGCTCTTCCATTACCATTAATTGGCAGAATTGATACAATTAAAATGGGGGCTTTATCTAAAGTGTGTTTTTTCTGAGGTATTCCCATCAAGTTCTCTAACATGTTCAGGGAGCCTTACGTTCTGCAATTAGTTTTGTTTTCAGGGTTAGAGGTAAATTTAAGATTAATTTTGAAACTCTGCAGCTTCTCACAGAGTCAGCTGGACTGGCTCCTGCTCATTTTATTGTTGTTTTTGGCTGCCCTGGTACAACATGTTGTTTCGTGATTTAGACAATCCCCAGCATTATGTGGCTGTGGAGCGCACGGAGCAGCACAGCCCAGGCTGAGCAAGTCAGGCCCTCGGAGCACACCCCCTGCTTTGCAGAAGGTCACAGCAAGGCTTGCTCCCAGGGCTGTGTCCTGCAAGGTGCTAAACACCATTATTCCCTGACCCACCAAAGCATTTTAACACAGCCATAACTTTTAAGCACACATACAGGGCCAGTGATGCCAATTAGCTTACTCATACTAGTAAAGTTAAACAAAGGCTGTGCTTGGTTGGGGCCAGAGTAATCATCACCTTGTCAGTTTGAGACTCCCACGTGAATCCATTGCAAAATAGCACATGTTCTTCCGCTTACACCTTGGCTGTGCGCTCAGCTGATGGTGCCCTCCACGTGAGCGGGAGGAAGGCCCTGGGTTTTGAGGAGAAGCTCTGGCAATCTGTCTCTTCCCCTGTGGTCAAAGCATCAAGAAACTGCACCCTCTGTTCCTGCCATCCCTGGTGGACATGCCATCTTTTGTAGGCTGCTAGTACAAATCATGCTTCTCCCTCCTAACATTATGATTCATGTCAGCCATTAGCCTCAAATAAATGAATGGGCCGCAAGAAAATTAAAACCAAATCACGCCTCTATCAAGGGGAAGTCTCATTGGCAAGTAAGGCCTCTATTGCCAGAATTAGTCATCTGGGTCTGCCTTTTGCACCAGAGGCTAAGAAAACCAGGGAATGATTAATTGGGCAGGACCAAGACCTCACCCCTCCCATACAGCTGGCCAGGGTGGGCAGTTTCTAAATCACTCCATAAGGGCAGTGGCTACATCACTGAATACCACCACTGCCTCTGCTTCATCTCCATCACAATTTTATATAGTGCTGGGGTAGCTACAAGTGTTATTCACCACCCAAACATGCTCTTATACTAGTACTTCCTTATCTTGCAAGCCATGTAAAGCTGGGTCTGTTGCAATTTAAAGCTGCTTAAAATAATTTATATCTAAAATATAAAATTGTTTTATGCAAAATAATTTTTTAAAATGTTTTATCTATAAAATATATGCAAATATAATTATATATGATTTTAACAAAAAAAAAATCAGGTCCATTCTCATAGGCATGATGCAATATGTATGTAACAGGTATGATGACTGGAGCAACCTTGCTGCATTACTGCTCTGCTTAATTCATTTGAGTCATTTTAGTTTTTAGACTATACCAAAGTCATTCCATGAAACACATCGTGCTTCATGGGTTAATTCTGATTTAGCTGTGATGCTTTGCTTTTGGGTATTATCTAATTGTTTTGCCCATCTCTTCTTCATTCATTTTGTCTATCATGAATATAATTCTACATGGCTTTCACTCATGCATTTATTTGTATTTAAATTATGCATCTCTTTAAGGAGATAGACCCATCAGGTGATAAAATACCCCATGGCACAAAGAATGAGGCATTGTTTACTTTTGCATAAAAAGCCATGAAGATGGAGCACACAGTTTATGGGATACTAATGAATTATTTGGATGTTTGACCTTAGATCAGACTCAGTCCAGCTAAGCTTAGTAGCCAATTGAATTGAAATATGATGGATAATAGCCCAAGAGCCAACCATATTGTAAGTCTGGCTTGCACAGCTTGTCCCTTACTGACCACCTCGGCAGAGCACCTTTGCACTGGGTGGCTGGTGAAGTACCTCACTGCAGAGTTGCGGGGCTGCCTTCTCACTGTTTTGGGGACAGAGTACAGCACGGACTAAGGTTGAACTGCTGCTCCAGGTCTTGGGACACTCCTTCTAGGGAGAAAGAGAGCACCTGAGTATCGGGGGCTAACGACCCAGCACATCTCATGAACACGAAATTCACTGTGGCGAAAGCCACCTTGGCCTGAGGAACCTGTTGCTGCTCCCTTAGGAGGAACGTGCCCTCCCACCAGTGCCGTTAGAAACCCCACACCCCCACTGACTTCCCCAGGGCTCAGGGAAAAAGGAGTGGAAAGCCAGAAACAAAACCCCTTAGAATAGGAGGCAACTACCTCGCAGTACTAAATGCACTGATCCTGCACTGATTTGTATTTCTGGATTAATTGCAGTAAATAAGGAGCGTCACACTGGTGTAAAACTCATGTGAAAGAGAGAAGAATCAAGCCCAGTGGGAACAGAAGAGCTGCAATGCAGGAGCCAGTTCTCCCTGTGCAACATTTAAGGTATGTTGGGGCCAAAACCTCCTTAATGCAAGCAGTGCTGTTCATTTGCTTCCATCAGCTGTGAATTTGGCTTATTTTCACCAGTACAAGAAAAGTCCAGAAAAAGTGACATTCCTGGGCTGGAACATTACTGTGGCATAGCAACGCCTTTTCCTAGTTTGAAACTAGAGATGTAACTCTGTATATCATTAACTAAGACAATAATAAATTAATACAATAGCCAAGTAATAGTGCTGTAAGGCTTTCGTGTATGAATTGGAATGTGAATACTGAGCTTTTCATTTCATGGTTGAAAAATACATGAGTTGACCCAAATATTAATTTCTGCATTTCAATCATTTACATATCATGGGTCAATAATCATTTCTTGCACAAATGACTTTTCAAATGAGAAGCAGTATATTGTAATGGTCTATCATATTTACAAACATCTCATTGTTTTCTCAACTTAGCACTTAGTATTTAAAATATACTGGACCAGATATTATTTGCCAAGTACAATACAAAAATGGCTCATGTAAAATGCAGAGACTATTTTCTTTTACTGTTATCCATAATTTATAATGTTCATAAACCATGGAGTGGCATGCCCCTGCCCCTGACAGGCCCAGGCTCCCACTTTGGAATGGACAGGTTTTTCCAGCAATGGTTCAGGAGACCTGACACCTCTCTCTGCTCTTCCCTGACCTTAAAAATCTCACCCTTTTGAGGAGAAATCCCTCCTCTGATCCACCACTGTCAGCAGGGGCTAATCGTGGGGTTTTTTGGGATTTTTTTCCCAAGATTTCTTTACAGCATGCAATGACATCCAACAAAATGCCTAGGGTGTCTTTTTTCAATTACTTTACAAAGCTAAAATAATATAAATAACCTTACTTTTACTTACTGGTATTGAACTTAGTCCATCATTTCAGGCTGTTCATTGTTTCCTCATATTCCACCCCTTTATTAGCCAACATATCCCAACAGAAACCTTGTGTCTCGAAGTAAATAGTGTTCAAGTCTTGAATTAATCAGGAACTAGTGCAACATAGATACGCTGCCCAGCAAGACGAATTTACATATCTGCCTTTTCCCCTAATTATAATTCCAGAGGTTGAATGTCAACAGCATATGGGTATATCCTCACAGAGGCATGCAAACACACACATACAGGCACACAGACTGTACATTAATCTCTCTTGGCTTATCTGTTGCTGTCTTTAATTTGTATACTTCAAAATTGAGCAGTGAGGTCATTTATTAGACTGTTTCTGTGAATTTTATGTAGTGATAAGAAAGCAGTAACATGCAATTTGTTTTTATAGAACTCACTTTTGTAAGTATGATCTAATATTTCCTTTCTTTAACTGAACAGTGAGGAAGAAGAGCTTTCAGAGCCAACTAAGAGTTAACTGGCTACATTTCAACTGTCACCATTGTCTTACATCTACATAGAGAGCGGGAGAGAGCCAGAGAGATGTAAGTACAGCAAACCACTGGGAAAAAAAACGTTTATAAGTAGAAATTTCTCCTCAGAAGCCTCAGAGCAAATCTTTCCAGTTTGTCTTGATTTTCTTTCCCTATTTTTTAAACACAACGTGTGGTGGAAACAATTGTTATTATCCAAAGGACCCTACTTGCTGGTTTGCTGCATCTCTGTTTATGAAATGCCATAACAAAAGTGAGCTCACGCTTGTGTGCTTCCAATGCGTGATGTTCCTGTGTGCCAGATGGGCACTTTCATGACTGTATGAGCGTGGATTATTTCATTTCCTACATCTGGGACTCCAAATGGCTGCACAGAATGCCACAGGAGAGAGGCACAGATCTTCAGCTGGGGAAACCTACCTTCACAGGGGAACCAGCTACATCAGAGGGGATGAGGCAGAGAAGCCCCGAGTGATATCTGAAAGTTCACATAAACCAAGGCCATAAGGGAAACCTTTAGAACCAGGAACAAGACAAAAATAAACAATAACTAATGCTGGATGTCAGCTGCGGAGAGGGGGGAGGGAAAATAAGCAGTTTCTGGTCTGACCACAGAAGATGTGTTTGGAATGCTGTTTTGTATTTCAGCTCAAAACCTCTGCTGTGACCTTCAGATATCGCTGGGTATTACAAGTTCTACAGATAGCCAGAGAGAAATATCCCAAGGAGAGCTTGCATGTACCATGCCGTTCTAGTTAATGTTGACTGTGTATTGCTCACAGCCCATTCCAGAACTGTGACCAGGCAGCCTTGTAAAAACACTGCAGAATCCTACAGTAAGTCAGGAATGCGAAAGTTTGTCATAAAGCTATTGCAGGATTTGGGATAATTATTTATTTGTTTGCAGGGTAAAAGGGTGTTTTCCTTTTTTTTTTTTTTAAGCCCAAAACAATGAGAGCAGATCCTCAGTCTAGTGAGGACTTGGCTCACTACACTTCTGCAGTATATGTTGCATTTCAGAGCCAGCAACCAGAAGGAGATAGTAAGAAGAGATGGAATAGCCTGTCCTATATGTTTGATTGAATTAGCTGTAGCAGAAAAAAATATAGTTAAGCCAATGGCTTCCTAAAAATGAAAGAGAGCAAGCCCCCAAAAGAGAACAAATGGAAAAAGTAATGAACAAAAGAAAGTAAGAGCTTGTGACACAAAGTAAGAAAAATAAACAGCAGTTGACTTAACTATTTTGCATAAGATATTTACAAACCACAGCATATTACTGTTTGCTTTATGCATTTTCACATCCTGCTCAGTTTAAAGCAGTAATTTTCTGCAAGGACAACAGAGGGAAAAAATGCTTTACACTGCTTATATTAATTAGATTTTTTCATTACCCGTCATGTTTTCTACAGGCTTGTGTATTATTACTGTAAAATGTAATGAAACAGAAAAAGAAAAAAAGAATGGACTTCTGGGAAATTTTCCAATTCTTGAAATGCAATGTTAATTGAGTGCTATTTTTAGGTCATCACAGATAGAGCTGAACCCATTGCCATCAGTGTGCAGAATGGGGACAGCCCAGGTGCAACACAAACTGGGTGGGGGTATCAGTTTCTACTGATGGAGAAAAAGGGAGAGAAACTAACTCCCCAGAGAGGTGCTTCTTGATGGGTTTGGGGCAGTTTCTATTTCTCAATGTAAAGTTCTCAAAGCAGAAATGAAAGGGAAGGGTGCAGAGCTGGCATGGGTCCGGGACCCACCATGACCATGGGCACCTCTGAAGGAGACCCAGTGACTCCTATGACACGATGGCAGAGTGAATGAAAGTGAGAAGCTTTCTCTGGTTTGGTGGCTGACTTCCAGCTCTGGCAGAGAGGGCACTCTGAAAGTCAGCATAAAATTAAAGTCCCCCAAAACGTATCAGAAACATGATCCCTTTAATTTATAGATCTCCTAAAAGGCTGCCAAAAATCAATTATTTTAAGTTGTATATAGTGCAGCCATGAACTGATTCAAGTTCTTTTGAAGTATTTTTAAACAGCCATTGCACAAAGCCATCCTCTTTCCCAAATGCAAAAAAATGAACTGCAAACCACAATTTCTCACAGTCACTTTGATCGTGAGAAAAGACACACAGGACTCTGCAAGCAAATTGAGCCCCCCTGCTAAGTCCTTTAACTGGGTACCTTTACTGTTAGTCCCAAGAATCAGCGTAGCTCTACTGCTCCTGTGTTATCTGCCTCTTCTCCCAAAGAGTGAAGAGAAGGTGTTTGGGCCAATAACAGCTTGTGAAGACCAGAGGAAATAGTTATTGGTACTCATGGGTGGGTGGAGGTTCCCTTTGAAACAGAAGCAGCGGAAAAATCTTTGGTGTGCACTTACTTACCAAGGCCAAAATGAAAGGAGAGAGAGCATCCTGCATGGGGGAAGCCAATGTTATCTCCACAAAGCTGTTAATTCTCTGTATTGCACAGTGCTGCTATAAGAGCCTAACAAAAACATTTCAGCAGCCATTCTAAATCACCAGGTAGCATGTTTTGGAACAACTGAGATTAACCCAGTTTTCTTCCTGCTTTGGCCCCATGCATGTAACAATCTCAAAAAGCAGTCCTGACCAGATGATAGAATTACCAAGACTGTAAATCTGGTTCTTGTGTTTGTTTTGGTGCTACTGGAGAGTTGGTAACCAACCTGTGGATATAAGAGACACCTCTCCACCCATATTGGCCTAGCTCATCAAAGGCATTTTTGGCAGGATCCTAAACAAAGACACTTAAGCACCCACATTCCTGAGATGATGTGGTCCCTTTCACCTTGAAACAAATAGCTTGTATTCTGGCCTTTTCTTTACCCACTACAAGTTTCTTTGCTTTTCTGTGGTTCTGTTAGTCACTTGAGGGTCCAGGCTCATCCTTTTTCCAGTCTCAGCTCAAGAATCCCAAATATGCCCAAGGGCCACATGAAGTAGCAGGCATTGGTGCTCCCCTGGGTGTGGCACGTGGCTCTCCTTGACCTACGCAGTAGCATGTGCCTCAGCTATCCATCATGAACTTGTCTCCCCTTCTTGCCTATCTTCAAATCTCTGCTCTCCTCTTAAGACACATAAGCTGTGGCTTGTCAAAAATACCACCTCAGTGCATTCCAGATGTGTCTCCCCACCCATTCCCCAGCAGATCTGACACTGATCTAGAAGTGTTTCTTTTAGGAATGCTGCATGAAAGCTATTAGCTTTTATATTCAGAGACCATTTAAAGCCAAGGCAAGGCACATGCATTAGCACACGCTGCCACGCAACTGCACACAATGCGTATGAACTCTGATACTCTATTTACAAATCAATAAAGAAATTCTGCTCCTTTTGACTATGCTTGCCCTGCCTCCAGCAGTGCTGCCAGCATTTGGACTTCAGTTAGGCAGGCCAAGTGACCACAGCTTGTTGCAGCCTCACCATGAGCCTTAGCTCATTATTGCCTTGTTGGCACTATGCTTCATCAAGACCAATCTCAAGCCTCTCGGCTAACCCCATGCTTTCGTATCTCACCAGACTCCTTTTTGTATTTAGAGTTACTCCCCTTTGCTAGGAAAACTGGTCTGGATCCACAGCCCTTCATTCAAGAGTCACAACATTTTTCCACAAAGGACCCAGTTTTGTTCTTTCACAAGCATTCAGTTCTCCTCAGCACTCCAAGATCTTGTAGGCAGCAGTCTGGAAATAGCAGGGCTCCTTTGCAGACAACAGCAGGTAATTTTTTTTGTAGTGGGATCATAGAAGCAAGTGGTGGAAAGTATGAAAGGAGCAAAGGGAGCTATGAAACCGCAAAGTCCCCCAGAGCATAGACAATCTGACCCAAGCCAGCTGGAACCCACTACACTACACCTATGGGCATGGCTCCCATGTGAGCCAGCCCCTTCGATGCTCAGGCTATTGGGGAAAGGGCAATAAATTAGTTTATTCCAAGTCAAACCCACTGCGTAAATCATGAGGTCAGTGTTCAAATGGCAATTCAGACTCAAGATAATGTCCTGAGGTACATGTAGCCACTGATTCTGATGGGAATTTCACCATGGGACTAGGGTTTCATCTCTGGGAGTTTTCATTTTTCCACTTGATTAGCTAGCACCTGAAAGATGGTTACAGTGCACCTGAAGAGTTGCAGTAATAAGCTGGTCAAGGAGGCTTTGCAGGATGGATGCATGGAGACTGCAGTAATTTGACTGGATCAATAGACGGGATTTCATCAGAGAGAGGGGATTCAAATGTCACTTTGAAAATTTCACTTCAGCGTGTTCATTTTCTGTTTCAGCTGTGTTGGGAATGGCCTGTAGATCTAAACTCTGACTCAGAGCAGGAGAAATGAGGATCTGTTAATTCATATGAAAAAATGCCATTCCAGGCCATAGCCCTAACATAAATGAATTTGGCATGTTTGGGAGTGGACCATCACTTCCATGATGAAATCAATGGATATAATTTAAGCTTTGGTCAGATGAGGCCTCAAGCTTGCAGACCATGCACCAAATGTTTATTAGTGTTCAGAAGGTCAGATAGGTACTGACTGCAGCACAGTGCTTTCAAAGAGTTTAGTTGTCTTGATCCAAGGAAGCAATAGGCAGCAGTGCTTAAATGTGTTTCGGGCTCTGAGATTTTCAAAAGTCCATGTGTTCCCAGCTCCCAATGGCAACAAGGAACCTGGAAGCTTTAAAAATCGGAAGTAGGCACTGATCTGCATCCAGAGGTAGAAAATCTATCTATGGAAATCTGTCTCTAATTTATTCAGCAGCCCCGTCCTTCCAGGTTGCATTTGGAACCACAAGCACTTTGTACAGAACTACTCTGCAAGCTCTACTCCTTTGCATAGCTGTGTGTAAAAAAGGAAGGAAAAAATATTATGGACCTCAACCGACAGGAAAATGCCATAAGCAGTGATGTGCTAGCCAGGATGTTAGAAGATGCTATTGTATACAACAGATGCAAAACCCAATCAAGCTGGAGTAATTACATTTTCTGATTTAAAGGTTTTGCAGATGTGAAGCATCTCACCCTGCTTCCCAGCCTCTGTGTGTCCTCTGTGGAGGATCTGCCCTGCTGCAGGTGAAGGAGCCCTACTAGGCAACATGTCCTGCACGCATGGGCTCAAAGGTGTTGACTGCTACAGTGTTGGCACCCAACTCATGTTCCACCCAGGAGACCCAGATGCCGAGCTGGGTGTCTGTGCTCATGCATGAGCCTTTGAAACAGAAAATGTATGTGGGCCAGCTCTCGAATGCTTTTGTAGCTGTGCGAGCATGTATGTGGTCCCCTTACAGTCCTACCCAGGCTAGATTTGAGAGGAGGCAGTGTTCTCACCCAAGAGGATGGACATTTGTGATCTAACCAATTAACTCCATGTTATTCAGGAGGATGCTCACAGACAGACAGTGAAATGCCTCTAAAGAGCAAATACCAGAATGTCCTGAGCTGCACACGGTGCTGTCTCTGACTCTGCACTCCCACCGGCCCAGGGCAGAGCGTGGGCTTCGGAGCCATCAGCTCTGGGCATCAGGGATTTTGAAGTAATACTAGAAAAAGGTGGCTGATTCTCCACTCGATTTTACTGGTTGTATGCCAGTGAACCACCATTAAAGTCAGTGGAGTTGCACTGCAACAAAACCTGATAAAACAGAGCAAGTATCTAGCATGATATATTTAATGTCGATAAAGTTAATAATGTTAATGTCAACAGAGTGCAGAGCAGCAGGCAGGACTGACCCCTGGCCTCTCTGATTTGCCTCAGTAGATCGCACCTTAACCCTATTATGTTCCTTGTGATCTTCCTGGGTATCATCAGAATAAAGTTCACCTCCCAAGTAACTCCTAAAACCCAAGCATATCCCTGTTTAAATATTGGGATTGGGATAAAGAATACCGTGCTTAAATGGTATCCTTTGAATTGGGGCACTGTGCATAAAAAGGCCTGCCAGGTTCCCGTCAAAAGGGTTAGCTGAAGACTGAGGGACTGGAAACACTGACTGCAGCCAATTTCTTTTTTTCTATTTGTTGATCCACTTTGTCCAAACAATATGAACATTTGGTGCATTTAGCCCTAAATATGTCAAATGCTCCTTTAGGAAAGAACTTCCAAAACCTAAAATCATCTCTTAAGATCAAATTCATTGCCTGAGCTCAAAATTATTCTTCTCTACACAAATAAACACACAGACGCTTGCGTACTTTGTCTGCACTGCAGGAATTGTCCTGGGATAGCACTGTGCTGTCTGTGGAGCCCTGCTAAAAAGCCTGTCTTTCTGATACTAGAAGAGCGCTACAAATATTAACACACTGTTGAGAGTGGGGGGAAAAAAACACGAGAATGATTATCCCTAATGTAACAAATCTAAAAATAAATTGGCTTCATTTTTACCTATTGCAGACCAATGGGGGTAAAACAACTTTAATTAGTGTAACAGGACAATAGGAATGAAATTGGCTTGGTCACAAGATTTTTGCAGGATGACACTGATGGTATTACTATCCAACTTCAAAGATTTGGAAAGATGTGGCTGCTAACACTGGAGAATAGAAACCTGTTTTTCATCAACTAGGCTGGCCTGACAAATTAAGTCTGTGGAGTCATTAGATTAAGATAAGAGCTTATCTCCTAGACTGACATTTATTCAGAGGTTTTTACGCTGCTCAGCTAGTAATTAGTGCGGTTGAATTTTTAACACTGCTTTGTCCAGTCATTTGACAAATTTGAAATATATACAGTTTTGATTAAAAAAATATTTGATTAAAAAAATGTAAGAATACAAAATTATTTGCTTGGAAAGGTTTTAATTTCTGGAAGAGCTGAGATGATGCTAAAAATCTTCAAGCAGGTCAGAAGTGCTTCTGCTGTTGACTCATTTCCATACGCATGTTGAGAGGCCCCTTAAACTAAATTTTAAGGCACTAAGCAGCAGATATCTGTAGCAAATATGTAATTTCTTTCGTGCCTATCCATTTTGTAATTGTGCTGCTTTACAGGGTCAGGAATACGGTGTAGGCTGCACTCCTGCTCATTTAAGGTTTGTCTGCCTCCTTCAGCCCTCAGGTTTGGATTTCTGGGGAGGCAGTTTCAAAAGGATTCTTCCCTCATATGGCTGATTTCGTGGGATAAGGTTTATTTTTCCTGTCCTAGTTTTCTTGTAATAACAGATGGATTGTTCCATAGTAAACCAATGCATTACTTTTGGACATAAGTTTTAACATTGCTTTAGACTAAGAAATCTCATTTTTTTTCAAACAAGTCATTTTGAGTAACTGAAGATCAGAACTGGATTAATAATTAGTGATTAAATGGGTGAGTGTTTGTTTAAGGACTTTGACGGGTTTGTTACAGCTACCTCCTGTTACTGCTGTTATGGTATTTGTTTTGTCAGAAGTGTGACCATCTCAGCATCTGTGGTTGTTACCTTTGGAAATACACAGGCAAGGGGAGTTCATCATAGTGAATTATGGTTCATCCAACTACTTTATTCCTGTGATTACCAGCTTTCACAAAAAAAATTTAAAAAAATTTAAAAAAGCATGGACTCTGGAAAGATGCAGGTGATCTCAGACTGCCTGTTTGGAACATAGACTGTCCCTCTTAACATTTTACACCTTACGCCACAACCCCTGAGGTCCGTGGGCTCAGGCCCAGGCAGGTGTTTGCAGGGGGTGGCTGGCGTTGACACTCGCCTGCACGCTGGAGCCCGGCGCAGCAGTGCTGGAGTGGGACACGGGCTCTTAGGCCAACTGGGACCAGGGTCTGCGTGCTGGCTTTTGGTGTCCACTTCTGTGGGTTTGGGTTTTCCTGGAATTTGTATGACCTCAAAGCATGAGAGGAGTTATGCATCTTGTAAGCACAAGAGCTTAGAAGAAGCTTCTTGCACTCTTCTATGGTGCCTTGGATAGGGAGGGAGGCATGAGGCAGGGAGTGACTTCAGAGCTTTGCGTAGCCAGGATTGAAATCCCGCTGCCCGCCACTTTCTAAGACAGACCCAGGACCTAGACCTGCCCTGATTCCTGTTTCGAGGCAGATGCTTTCAACCTTTTGTGATGGTAAGACCCTTGATAACTTGCCACTGGAGGTGCGAAACCTTCTATAGTAAATTTAAACTCCATGACAATCACTGCCAGTGGACACCCCAGCATCCCTGCTCTGCAGGTGAGACCTCAGCTTGTGGTCAGGAGTGCCTAGAGGTGGAGATGGAGACAACAGATGTGTCGATGCTCATAAAATCGCCTGGAAATAAATTTGTGTCGAGCTGAACGACTTGCATCAATCCCCCAAAAGCTTCAAGCACTGTTTGGCAGACAAGCTCTTTCCAGCTGAAATTTCAGCTGTTAATGCTGCCTTTGTTATCAGCCAAGTCAAAAATCCCACATAACTCTCAGCGTGTAACTCGCTTCCTGGCCACGGTGGCCCAGCAGGGAGAAGTGGAACCTGTTCCTGGACCTTGGGTGAGTGTGAGCAGAAGACCCAGGGAGGAGTGTGGCCTGAACACAGGGAAGGGGAGGGATTTAAATTCAAGCTCCCCAGGATTTGTGGCAGCAGCATCTCTCTTTTCCTGGGTCTACTTTCCTGTGTTGTGCATTCCTACCTAGTACATTGCTACATTGTACATTACTACAGAAGCTGGATCATGTCAGCCCTACCCAGGCAAGCTTCAGTCTGTTAGGCTCTTAGATAAAATGGGAAAAGTTGCTGTCACCCCCGCACACACATGCAGACACAAAACCAAAGAAAGCCCACAACAACAAAACCAGCTGATATGAAAATGTTATCATCTCCTTTTGATGGGCTGTGTAGATAACAGCATACAGGTGCCTTGATGTTGTCTGTCACAGCTGTCCATCAACAGTGCTGGCTCACGGGGCAGTTCCCTGTTCCAAGAGCCATTTCAGACACCTCCTAGCTTGCCGCCCATCCGCGGGCTTTTGTCTTGCAGACTGCCGCCATCCTCCTGTACTTCCATGAGAGATACCATTGACCTGCACCTTTGCCTTGGGTCAACAATTTAAAGATAACTGCTGCTTGATGGTGCACGCAAAGTGAATTATTAGTCTTGGTTCTGGCCTAAGTGTCTGGAGACTGAGACCTTCACTGGCCCCACACAGAAGGCCAAGGGCTGACAGAAGCACTAGCAGAAGAGAAGTCCCAACAGGTCAAGGGAAGGTGCACTGCAGACTAATAAACTCCATTACTACGAGGAGAACTTTGTTCAGCTTCTGATGCCAGAAAGGATAGCCTGGACTGGCAGGTAAATCTCCCTGAAAATCACAGAAATAGAGGTTAGAGCACCATATTTTTCTCAGGCTACTTAGTAAATAGTGAGATACTGCAAAAGAGAATTGGAGATTTAGCAGCAGGAAGGTGTCACTGAATGGCAATAACAGTACAACCATGCTTTACCTTCCATTCGCAGTGTCCTGCTCTCAGGTGGATGATTGCTCTTCAGCATTTGGCCAAGGTCACACAGGTGAGAGATAATTTTTTTTTACATTTTTTGTGTTCCTAAACAACTTTTAAAATGAGAGAAAACAGCAACAACTTTTTTAACTGGCAAATATGTTTTCAGTGTTACCACAAAATGCTGCCTGTCAACTTAGACATTACTCTGATTTTGTTTTGATAGCTTTTGGCTTCTAAGTTTGGTACAAAACGTACTCATGTCCTCGGGCGGGGGGGAAAAAAATATCCTTTTTGACTGGATTCTGTAGGCTGAAATTTATCCATGATATATGTTTCACAGTACAGTAAGTTATGCAGCAGGTTCCACACGAACATCATTTACTCTCTGAAATGAAGGTGAGCACTCAGCAGCACAAGTACATGGTGTAGCCATCCAGCTGTTTGTGTTTCCCCCAGGCATTCAACACTTCTCACAAATAACTACACTTTGCACTTCTGTAGCACACATCCTGTGACGCCACAGGGCAACCACAAAGGTGGGGTAAATGCCTCTGTTTCTATTTTCTAGGTACTTGGAACTTCTGAAATGCAAGCTCAAGGCAGGTTGTGTTGAACATCTAAGCTTGGAGAAGTCTTTCTGGGAAGCTGATGGAAATTATCTGCTCAAATACTAGTGGTAAGCGAAGTGCTCAGTGATCAATTGGACTGTTGGAAGGTGGGTTCCCTCACACCGTGTGAAAGGCCCTCTCCAATAGCTCAAGCTTCTCCCCATTTTGTTTTTCTGTTGTACAGTATTCATTAAACCCTTCGCTATGACATGCTGTTGCCAGTGTGCCAAATCCTGAGCAAATCACATCCTCTGTTCTTCTGTAGCAGATTTGTGAGATAATCTATTATAGATTAATCATTTCAGTCTTACGGTGCAATGTCAGAAATAAATTGGGGTTATGAAGCTGGAGGGGAGCCACTTGGAGGGTGATGTGTTCTCATTGAGGCTCCTTATTTGACTTTGAAAACAGTGTTGCTGTGAGATTTTTGAAGCTGATTGTTACCCCGTGGAATCCAAATCACAAGGTAAAAATGCTGTGGAATAAGTTTTCATATCCACAAATATCAGCTCAATGTTGAACTGTAGATGATTTTCAGGCTATTTCCTTCCCTCTCCTCACAACATGAAATGTATCTGAGCTGATCCATTACATCTCTTTAGAATAATAGATGGCAGAAGAATAAATAGAATAAAATAAAAGCCAACCTTGTTTAAGGACTGAATATCTGCTGTAGGTGGAGGTATCCAACCCAGGAAAATAATACAGGCCAGGAATATGGCCCAATATACTGTATGAAAACATTAATTTGCATAATTTAAAATATTCTCTAACATTTTATAAGCTCCTAAATGCCAGGCAGTGAGTAATTTGCTTAGTACTGTAGTCCTTGTTACACTCTCAACTGAATCACAGCAGGTCCTTGGTGTCTCTTAAACCAAAGCAGGGGTTAGTGCACAGGGAGAGACTACTCTCTGCCTTAGCTCCCTGGTCTCTTCTGCAAGACAGGAAGACCCGCAATCCTCTCTGAAATGGATATGAACTGAGAAATGAGACGTTTAGTTCTACCTGTGCTGCCATGTACCATCCACCTAGACAGCAAGGCTTTATCTTGCCATCAGTCGTTGAATGCAAACCTACAGTGACTTCATGACATGCTTTACCTTCCAAAGGATGGTAGAATATTGCGGGGAATGCAAGGAATGGAAAAGTACTATTTTT